>NC_065883.2:33506921-34106921 GCF_932274485.2 Patella vulgata
TTATTCTTAATCCATGCAGATGGTTTCTTATTAATTTCATATATATTGTCCACAAGTTTACTAAATTGTCATTTGTGCTTGATAACGATAAGAGGATACTTGTCGAAACGTCGTGCTTTTAGAATAAACTAGTGATTGTATCCCATAAAAACTGTGTTCTGTTAATTTGTTCCCTGATCGCTAAATGCCACTTAAAGAATATGTTCAACGTCAATATGGGGATGTGGCAACTAAGTGTGTTCGCCAGATTAGTAAACTTGAAGATAAATATATAAGAGTGTGTAATAACTTAACCTTTCTCATGAGATGTAGAGACAGTGAAATTGTGCCACATGGATTAAAACTTAAGGGTCCAGTTAACTCCAATGCTGCAAATAAGATCTTACTTCAAGCTAGTAAATCCCTAGTACGTGAACGCATTCAACATCACCGGAATACTAAGCACCGACTTCTGCAAGATATTGGAGCATCACATCTGACACTTAATCATCTAGTTACTACAGAGGATTTTAATTCCATCCGCAAGGCTCAGACTTCCACCAACCAAGCCAGCGAAGAAAGAATTAAACACCGACACCTCAAAAAGTTTGAACAACTAAAGAAAGATAATGTAACAACCAAGAAAACAGATACAACTATGCTAAAGACTGACTTCCTTACTAAAACAGTTGTCAACCTCAGCAGCAATGATCTAACCAATGACCAAATCAGTTTACTTTCTAAGGGCCTGAAGTTTGCCCCATCCTGGACACCAAGAAATCATGATGTTTTTATCGCCAACATTGAGAAAGGTCTATGCCAACTAGCACCAGGGGGAAAAGTTGATTTCCTTCGCCACCAGATAGCCAACCTAATTATTAAATCCACCACAAAGAAGAACTCCCACAACATTACCAAAGGTGAGACCAAAGCTATACAAGAACTAAAAAACGACAAGTCTATAACGATAATACCAGCCGACAAAGGTAAATCAACTGTGGTCATGAACACCGACGAATACAATTCAACCGTCAACCAACTGCTCAATGATGCCACAACCTACAGAAAAATCAGGAAAAATCCAACAACAACATTAGAAAAACAACTAAATGATAAGCTTAAAGAATTATGTGACTCCCAACAACTAACCAAAGATCTTTCTTACCAGTTAAAACCAAACCACCCACGTCCTCCTTACGCCCGAGCCACCATCAAGACCCACAAAAACCCGATCAAGGCCAGGTTATTAGTCTGTTCAAGAGATTCAGTTTTTTACAACGTTGCTAAACACATGTCTAAGCTACTTGCTCCATTAGGAACTTCATCTACGTCCTTCATCAAAGACTCTGGTGGTTTTTGCAACACTATTAGAGACCTAAACCGCCCTGGGAAGATTGTGTCGTACGATGTGGTTGATCTTTTTACCAACGTTCCTCGTCAAGAAGCTATTGAAGTCCTCCGCACTCGATTAAATGAATTAGAAGCACCCCTAGAAACTAAGTTGTCAACCGATAGTATCCTTGATTTAGTTACTATGTGCCTTGATTCGACATTCTTCACCTGGGGTGACGACATATACAAGCAAGTCAACGGTTTGCCCATGGGTAGTCCCCTATCACCCTTAATCTCTGAAATCTTCATGACTGAATTTGAAAACTGTGCCCTAAGAACCTCTCCCATCACTCCAATCATTTGGCTTCGCAAGGTCGATGATACGTTTGTTGTGCTTGATGAAAATGATGAACCTATGTCCCTGCTTGAACACCTGAACAAACAGCATCCTAGAATTAAATTCACTATCGAAACAGAAAAAGAAAATACCCTACCATTCTTAGATGTACAAGTTATAAAAGTCAATAATCAAATGAAAACTAAAATATACCGCAAACCGACCCACACAGACCAATATATCAATTACAACTCCAGTCATCCCCATTATATCAAAAGAGCCCTTATTTCCACCCTAGCACGCAGAGCAATCAACATTTGTGAACCCGAATTCCTGCAGAATGAATTGGACCATTTACGCCACGTGTTTTGTAACCTGAATAATTATCCCCCGTTACTAGTGAAAAAGCAGATCAATGAAACTATCAAAACCACCAGTAAAGATTATCAAAAACCTGAAAAATCACCCATCAGAATAACCTTGCCCTTTTATGGTAATTTAACATACAGAGTGAGCAACCTACTAAAGAAATCAAACATTGACACCACATTTTCGGTCCCGACCACCCTGAAACAGATATTGAAAGCCAACGGCAAGTTGCAACCAATTCTCCCCACCCAACCCAAAGGAGTCGTCTATCAAGTGGTTTGTTCCTGCAAGGCTACATATATCGGGGAAACGAAACGACCCATTGACAAAAGGATAACGGAACATAAGTCCAAAGCCGCTACTAATAACTCAGCCATAGCGGAACATCTCCAGAATCACCCACAACACAGAGTTAAATGGAATGAGGTCCAGATACTAACCGCCAACCAACAGAACAAGAAAACCAGGAAGATCCTAGAAGCTATAAATATCAGAAGACATTCACCTGAACTCAATAGGGACTTAGGGCTCTACATCCCCAGGGCATATGATGATGTAATTAAGATGCACAACATAATTTAACTATTAAGCCATCTTTGGTTGTACTAAAATCCCCGCCCCCACCCCATCTCATTAATAAATTTTCGATATTATAGATTCTCCCAACATGTCCCTTATATTTTTAGAGGATTTTTGTTCTTGTTTTCTTAGTACAAATTGTGTATTGTTATAGTTGTACCTATATAATGCAATCTCATTCAACTTCATGCACATGGCCTCACTACCTGTGCTTTATCAACTTCCCACTATCCATACATGCTACCCTTTTGAAGGGCTTCATAACTGTTAATAACCCTCTAATCATGCAGTATCAGTGCTTATTAGTAGCTAATTACCTTGTTATGTTTGTTGTTATTGTTAAATATCCTTTACACCTTGATTATTTCTATTACTGTTATTCTTAATCCATGCAGATGGTTTCTTATTAATTTCATATATATTGTCCACAAGTTTACTAAATTGTCATTTGTGCTTGATAACGATAAGAGGATACTTGTCGAAACGTCGTGCTTTTAGAATAAACTAGTGATTGTATCCCATAAAAACTGTGTTCTGTCATACATGACAAGATCAAAGCACATGGCCTAAAAAATATATTAATTGCATTCCCAAAAAAATAAGTCAAATACATTCATAAAAATCATTCAACTGACAAATTTCAAATTAACAAAGAGAACAACTATTATAATAGTTTGATAGTTTGATGCATGTACAAAGTTTCATAAAGAAAGATATAGGATGAATCCCATTTCAATATGGCACGGGAAAAGAAGGACTTTATGCTACACAAAATGTAAAACTACTTGCATCTAAATAAATTAATAAATCATTATTATTGTCTTCAAATAGATTAACAATTAAATTTGTGACCTACACTATAAAACTACAAGTGAAAGTCAATAGGGGAGATTTATTGAGACTATTTTGTAAAAATTATGAACAATGATTCCTACCTTTCTGTTCCAGGAACAACCTTATTTTCTAAAATATAAATTAAACTTTGGTTAGAATAAAATATAGCTCTTTATCCTGCATTCGGATATCTAACCAAATAGTTATTTACAGTACTTATTATACTCAGGGCTTACACTGGCTTTTTTTTTCCGTCAAAATGGATGATAATTTTTATATACAACCAGCCGGTGCCAGGCTGGATAAGCCCACATTTTGCAAGAGATGAATAGAGAACAAGCTAAAAACAAAAGCAATTTTCCATACAATCATTGGCCATAATCCAGAAAGTTATGGCCTGAAATGTGCAAATATCAAAAGGGACAGAGATCTTTGGGATATAAAGATATGTTTTAAGTTTCATCAAAATCAGATAAAAATTGTGACCTCTAGAGGGTCCACAACCTTCGTATTACACACTTCTACACAATTTGCGTACAAAGAGCGGCCATTTTGTCGGGTAGTTTCATTTCGATCTTCCCGAAATACGAATTCAACCTTCATTATGGCAGAATGGTGATGTATTTAAACGGTTTTTAAAATCAGGACTTCTAGAGAATCTGCAAGCTAAATATGCGTTTTTGCAAACAATCAGGGGCCATAATCCAGGAAGTTAGGTTGGGTATCCGCGACTATCAAAAGGAACCAAGATCTTAGTGTGTAATGGTGATATATTCAAACGATTTTTTAAATCGGATAAAAATTGTGACTTCTATAGGGTCAACAAGCTAAAAACACGATTTTTCGTACAATCAGGGGCCATAATTCAGGAAGTTATGGTTTGATATGCGCAAATATCTAAAGGAACCGAGATCTGTGGGTTATGAATATGAACTTCAAGTTTCATCAAAATCAGATGAAAATTGTGCCCTCCAGAGAGTCCACAACCCTGATACTCAATATTTTGACACCATTTGCGAACGAGGGGCAGCTATTTTGTCAGTCAGTTTCGGTCCAATTTTTACGAAATTCAAACTCAACCATCCTTAGGGTTCAACGGTGATATATTGTAACAGTTTTTTAAATCGGATAAAAATTGTGACCTCTACGGGGTCCACAAGCTAAAAAACATGATTTTTCGTACAATCAGGGGCCATAATTCAGGAAGTTATGGTCCGATATGCGCGAATATCGAAAGGAACCGAGATCTGTGGGTTATAAACATACATGTCAAGTTTAAACCAAATCGGATAAAAATTGTGACATCTACAGTGTTCACAAGCTAAAAACGTGATTTTTCGTACAATCAGGGGCCATAATCCATGAAGTTACAGTCCGATACATGCCAATATCGAAAGAAACTGGGATCATAGGGTGATAAACCTACATTTCAACTTTCATTGAAATCGGATAAAAATTGTGACCTGTAGACTGTTCACAAACAATTGTGGACGGACGGACAGGGGCGACGACAATATACGTCCACATGAAAACGTGGGCATATAAAAACACAGCTATGGATTTATCAGTAGACCCTAGTGAATTTTCAATTGGGATCACATGGTTTTATGCATTTTCTTAGTGTGCCATGTGCGGCACACTGGTTGAGAATCACTGCCCTAGAGGGTCCACAACCTTGATATACCTTATTTTTACACTATTTGCATATGAGGGGCAGACATTTTGTCTGGCAGTTTTGGTCCGATTTTCACGAAGTTCGAACTCGACCATCATTAGGATGTAACAGTGATATATGCACACGTTTTTTTAAATAGGATAAAAATTGTGACCTCTAGATGGACCAGTAGCTAAAAACGTGATTTTTCGTACATTCAAGGGCCATACTTCAGGAAGTTATGATCCGATATGCGCGAATATCAAAAGGAACCAAGATCTTTGGGTTATAAACATGTGTTTCAAGTTTCATCAAAATCGGATAAAAATTGTGACCTCTAGAGTGTCAACAACCTTGATATACCATATGTTTACACTATTTGCATACAAGTGGCGGCCACTTTGTCTGGCAGTTTTTGTCTGATTTTCACGAAATTCAAACTCAGCCATCATAAGGGTGTAACAGTGATATATTTAAATGGGGTTTTTTAATTGGATAAAAATTGTGACCTCTAGAGGGATCACAAGCTAAAAATGCGATTTTTCGTACAATCAAGGGCAATAAATCAGGACGTTGCGATCTGATATGGGCGAATATCAAAAGGAACCAAGAACTTTGGGTTATAAACATGTATTTCAAGTTTTGTCATAATCGGATCAAAATTGTGACCTCTAGAGTGTCCACAAGCTAAAAATGTGATTTTTCATACAATCAGGGGCCATAATCCATGAAGTTCTGGTCCGATACATGCCAATATCGAAAGAAACTAAGATTTTTGGGAGATAAACTTATATTTCAAGTTTCATAAAAATCGGATAAAAATTGTGACCTGTACAAATCCTAAAAAAAGTGAAAATCAATTTATTATAAAAAGACATATCTTTATAGATGTTCACTAAAGTATTACTATACCTGAATTTTTTCTTGCATTCCATTCTTCTAATAATTTTTGATATTTTTCTGGTATAATTGGAGCAGCTTTTCTCTTTTTCTTAATTCCGCCACTAAAAAGATTCATGTTTGTTTTAATTATCTAAGTCTGGAGTTAGAAATGAGGTTTAATGTCCAACAAGTCATTTTTGGGCTATTATTAGACTAAAATGTGGTTCAATTTTATTTCAATAACGCGCTTGCGAGTAGGGGTCATTAGAGGTGAGAAGAATCCTTAGAAAATCCACAAGGTTAGACAGGGAAAACCATGCCATTTGACTCGATGACAGATCTTAAGATCTAAAGTGCATGTGTTACATCACCCTGAGTTAACATGCTACACCAAATCGTTCTTTTATAGTATGATAAGTCAGTCAATGTTATTTTTCAGAATTTTTAAACACATCAACCATCAGGATATGGCATTGAATGTTTCTCACAGTGAACATAACCTTTCACAGTAAAATTTATATAAAGAAGGGCAATGTGTTATAGCCGACTGACAAAAGAATACAAATAATATAATACCGTTTTAGTCTTTTTGAACTTCCACCATTACTTTCTGGTAACCATAACCCTAATAAAGACTTCGCTTGTAATTCTGGTTCTACAGGCTGAAAAAAAAATATGGTCAAACTGTAAAGTTATAATGCCTAATACAATGCTGTGTAATACTATACTATAGGGGTTATTTTAGTTCAATGAAAGGTGGTCTGCTTAATGTATTAAAGTTGTGACAGATTTAGGCTAATTAGCTACCTTGCATTATTCTACAACTTTCTTAGACCAACTCACTGGAAATTCTGCCACCATCCATTTCTGGAACTTGATTACTGTTGTCCAGCCATCAGGTGCACACATTAGTCCAATTAAATAAAATAAGGTTGATGAGTTGATGTGAAAGGGTGCCCAAATGAAACACTTGTGACTTACCCAAATATGGTAATGGTATAAATTTAAAGTCAATCGAATATTAACTTTAGCCTCTAGAGGGTCCACAAGTCTTTGTATCCTTTACATGTAACTAAATAAGCAATACTGTGTGGTACATGTATACCCGGCAATGATAAATTGTACACGGTTGACTCCCACCTGTCTTTACTGAGCTTCACTTTTATTTGTCACAATAAAAACTTCAATAATATCATGCACTATCCTACAAATAAATTGTCTGTTCTATTGTGGGTAAACTGTTATCTTGATTTTCTTTTTCAGACTTTTCATGATTTTTTGTAATTCTATATTTCATTTGTTATAAAGGCACACCATTTTGCACATTTGTCCATATATGCAATATGAAATTAAATTAATCTAAACTACAGACATTACCTACTTTTCAACAAACTGTGTGCTATTGATACCATTTATATTATAAGTTGTAACAAAGATTTACTTACATTAATATCATCTTCTGATACTCTCAATCTGTGGGCTATATCAGCGACTGTTTCTCTTGTCTTATTGGATTCTGAAATAAAAAAAACCACTTACTAAAAAAGGCTTTTCATATCTTCGGCAATCTGTTGGAATGTAATTATTGTAACTACCAATTGCAGCAAACTGACTATACAGTATATAATATATACTCTTCAAAAAAAGTAGGGGATATTCAGAAACAATACAAAACTGCGGAAATGCACTGCTGTTTCTATTAGACTGAGGTAACCAGTGTATGTTAATAACAGGCCAATTGCCTACACATGAACATAAACAGTTCATATGGGCGGCTTATCTGACGGCCCCATTTCACTTGCAAAGAGATACACTGTCAAAAGTGAAAATGGACGTTTTTGATTTTTGTATTAATATGAGTAATTGCTCCACCAATCCTCAGACATTCAGCAATTCGTCGTGGCATGCTCCTAATCAACCGTCCAATCACGATTTGGGGCAATCTGACCCACTCCTCTTGCAGTGCCACGGCCAATTCTTGCAGTGTTGTCGGTTGACGTTGACGTCGACGAACACGCCTCCCGATTAAATTAAACGTAACACACTAAAGCAAAGATACGTAAACAGTAAATCTTATGCAAGAACCGATAGGAAAGCAACCATGGATAGGATAAACCAGCAAGCGGCAGTTTTCATCAACCCTTCCTTGAAGTGTCAAATTTGACAATGAACCCCTCCCACGTGTATGGCGCTATTGCGGGTCGAACGTGCAGCTCAGTGGTTCTGTTGGGGCGATAAGTTCTTCATCTGTGAACATCCTCTCAAAGCATGTCAAGTGTCCATGACTATTTATCATATTACAGCCTGCATAATAGGTATTTGCATTTCAATATCCCCTACTTTTTTGAAGAGTATATGTTGTTCAAATTAGACTGTATGCAAATATTAGAAAATCTATCAATCCATTTCCAACATTGAGCTATTACGATTCTCATACATTACTGACTGTACTAGTTTTCAAGCAAGTCAGTTGACATTGGTGGTAAATGTGTTGCATTAAGTAAACCAGAGCTTTGATTTTTGATAAATACACATTCTTGAGTCTAGATATAAGTTATATGGTATATATATGTTATTATTGGTATATAAAATTAAACACATATAAATTATTATAAACCTGTTTTAATTTGCACAAGGTATAATTTTATTATACAATTACTGAATTATTACTACCTATGTACATATGTATATGCAAATAAAACTAATATGTGAATAGTACATGTATTAGTAAACAAATACAGAATATGAAATAACAATAACAATGAAATTAAAATTTAACACCTTTGCTTACGGGCCATTTACAACAGTAAGAAAGACACTTCCAGGTAGTATCACATGGTTTGTCACTGATTTGCATGTCAATATTGATGATAGTAAACAAATTAGATTGATAGTAAACTTACTTTTTGACAGATGTTTATAAACATCAGGAGAGCTACATTCCCAGCGAACATCACACAGCTCATCTGTGTTACTCTGAGAACATAAAAATTCATCCTGAAATATTTCTTTTATCCTTTTACCTTTCTGTGTATAACTTGGACTTTCTTCTAAACAAAATACAAAAATACAATTTACTATAAATGCAGTCAGTACTCCAGTAGTCATTATTTCTTGCTGTTACATATATAGTTTAAGTTTACTGTGATTTAATAATTAAACTTATAACCAACTATTCACTTAAAAATGCTTGATGACAGTATAACATTCAAATTTCAATACAAATTACAAACCTATTTTCCCTATCTGATTGTATATTGGGTTTGTAGGCTAATCATTAATTAACAAAGGGTATGACTTAATTAATTAGGTTCTTGTATCTTGTTAGTAGTTACTGGAGTTATACACATTTTCAAAGTAATGTGGATTTAATTTCAAAAGTCTGTTGATACGGTACATTTATTGTGTAGTTTATTGCTAGTAATAACCATTTACTATGTAGTTAATTTTTATGAACATATATCCTACTAATTTTCAATCAATATTTGTCATTTTTATATACCGGGTAATAATATTATTATTATCTAATAAAATATGGCCCCATGTATTATATGTAAATTAAAAAAAAAATATAACAGGGACATAACAATACCCAATCATGGAGGGCGTGGGAGTTGAAATAGTTATTATTAAAAAAAAAAAAAAAAAATGGAAGTGAGAGCACAGGTTACAGATAAATTACAAGTCTGAGCCAAAAAATTATGGAGAAGCAGTAGGCCTAATCATAATCTAAATCATACCCTGCAGATTTACATGTACTGTGCTAGCATCACCGATTTTGTTGGTGACATTATTCTTTCCATTCCATCTGGGTGGCGTTATATCACATTCTGGTGGCTCAGTCTTTGGTATAGATTGTTCTTGTAAAGATTTTAAAGATCTAGTTTTTCTTGCACATTTTGCACTTTTGGGCACTTTTACTTTCGTAGGATTGTCATCTGTTCTTTTCCTGTCAACCACCACATCATTTTTGTCAATACGAGCGTCAGATCTTTTTGTTGAGGTTGCCTTCTTTGGGGATTTTGATGTGGGATTTATCACACTTTTATCAACAGTAGTTTCTTCTCCTTTGACACTTCGACGCGTCGATGTTGTTCTCCTCATAACTGACACATGTTTTTACTATTTATTTTTTTTCTAAATTATTGAAAATGTGTGGACATTTGATATTACATTTTCTGAAATCGTAAAGCCCTCCGATCCAAAACGAGGCTATTGGTTGAGTAAAAATTTGGATTGTAAAATGGTCAGAAACGAAAAAAAAACCCCCCAGCGAGTCGATTGTAATAGCATTATTGTAATTCCTTTAATGTCAAAATAAAGATTAAATATAGAGTTTAAGACCAAATAAAATCAAAAGAAGTTTATTATAAAACATTTTGTCCAATAATTATTCAAATCGATTAATTATAAGGTTTAAATGTTAATTAACTACGATCATATTAAAAGTAAATGTACGGTACTAAATTAAATAAATGTAGTGTGTCCATCTAATACTATATTATTTATTAGCTCCTGGACTACATAGTAGACTATAGAGTTTTTCCCACACCATTCTTAATTTTTACTCTACGGAGGGCCTGACAGTCTAGTCTTTCGGATGACACGGAAAACTGAGGTCCCGTGTATACATTGGAATGCATGTAAAAGATCCCTTGGCAGTTGGAATTCGATATAAAAGAGTAGGCGATAGTGCCGCTGCCCGGGCAAAATTTCCCTCATAGCACACTGTATGGCGTAGCCTATGCCCGTCTCCATTATCCCAGTATAGGAGCAGAACAGTACGTTAAACCCCATTTCATTTCATTTCATTTCTTTGTGAATGATATGACTTGTGCCCGAGGCGAGGGGGTCCAGGGGTCCAGGGTCGTTCTTCCCCCCAACCTCGAAATTTTTGAAAGATATGGTCTCTAGCGTAATTTTGACGTATCTGGGATTGGAGATCACTTTGCTAAGACTTAGTAAAACACAGAAACTGAGATTTATCACAAATGAGCCATGACATACCAAATTTATATTCACTTGATGAAGGCTGTCACAATACATCTGTTAAACATGCTGACCAATATACATTTAGGCTACTGTGCAGGCTCGGGCCCTATAGGGCCTGATTATCTGCCGGGGTGTCAGAATATACCCTGGAAGGTGACGATTAAGCCCCAAACAGTAACTTGGAGGTGAGAGCAGGGCAGGGCAAGCCATAGGGCACCGTAAGTCAGACTTTGCTTTAGCCGGTAGCTAAACCGAATCCGAACGGGGGGTGGGGGGGTGTACCCTAAACTCTTCTCTTAAAGGAGGCGTGTCCATGGTGCCATTCCCCATGAACCGTCAAGTTTACGTACATCAGCATGGTAATGTTCAAAATTCAAACACGTCGCACTCTAACCCGATTCCTTATAGGTCCATTTGTCCTCCTAAATTCAACAAATTCTAAGCTATTTAATATTTATCACTCATTAACCATTTTTCTGGCGCAATAGTAAATTTTGGATGGACTGGGTAGACTGCTTGGCTACTCCAGATTTTGATAGAGCCCACGAAATTTAAATTCTGGATGATGGAGATATCTATAGTAACAGGCTCCCATCAGAAATATTTTGTTTCTTAATACTGTCACATGTCAACCTGCCATTTTCAATTTTCTGTCGTGGTTGATGATGGGGCACAGTGGATCACATTTCAGAGGGGCACACTGAGGACAAGCCTTTCTAGTTTTAGGTCGAGAAAGTTCATCAGGATTTTCGGGTGTGGCAATGGGCAGCGTATAGTCCCCCTCCCTTATGCATACTGCTATCAGGACTTACTTACAGTGGGTTTGTTTTATGGGGGTTTGTCAATGTTTGGGGCACTTACTATTTCTATTATCCATACATAGCATTCTTTCTCCGCTCTAGTACGAATCGGTTAGTAAGACATTAAGCTTGCTAACCTTGAGGTCCCGTGTTCAATCTGAGTGTTGGTGTTCAATCTGAGTGTTGGTGTTCAATTTGAGTGTTGGTCGAGAAAGTTCATCAGGATTTTCGGGTGTGGTTCCCCACGTCAAAGGTGCAAGATGGAGGGCCTGGCAATGGGCAGCGTATAGTCGTTCAGGTGGAACAAAAAACCCAGGTCCCGTACACATTGGCGTGCAAGTAAAAGCCCCCTTGACCGTTGGAATTCCATGTTGTAGTCAGTGGCGCTGTCGGGGCAAAAATTCCCTCATAACACAATGTATTCATTAGCCAGTCGGAGCAGAACAGTAGGACATTAAACCCCATTTCATTTCAATGTTTCCACTATCAGATCCGGACTAAGATTTTGTCTGCACCTGGGCTACAGGTAATATTTTCAAACATTTGCTTTAAGTAATTTCTTTCAAACAGAAATGCCAACCGTCAGGGTTTCTTGGTTTATCTTCCCACCCGACAGACTCAACACACCTGCACCCCCAGCCCTGTCCAGCACCAAAGACAACTGGAATCCTCGCCAGAAAACTTACAGGGAGTTTGCAAGGACAACATCAGGATTTTACAGAAGAGTTGGTGGAAACAACACTTTCCGGGCAAAATGGCCCATCATAGCGCATTGCATGACGTATAGCTGTCTTCATTAATCCACGTGGTGCAGAAGAACCGAACGTTAAACCCAGTTTATTTGTTGATCTGTCCAGGTAAAAATTTTGTGATGACCAATATGCAAATGCTTGTAAAATATGTACCTCTTTTGGTCCAACTGGGTAAAATATGCTAAAATAGATTGTTGATCATTCTGTCACCCAACTGCTCTAAGATTCAGCTATGTCTGGTTTGAATGGCAAGCATTAATAAAGGTTTTGAGATAACCATTCTCATTAGAAAAATAGATATTTAGGTCAAGAATTGTAAAAAAAACATTCAAAAGATTATTTTTATGTAAACATTTAATCTTAAAAGATAACATGGAATGGTATGTTACAATATATTTGTATAAAATCTGTTCGTATAAAAATGAGGATGAAAGATTAGAGCCAAGATGAATACCAGAGAAAGAGAGATGGTGGCCGAACCACAAGTCAATCAAACTAAATAAACAGTCATTAAATAAACAGACCTGTTTTTCTAAAGAAAATATTAAAGTCAACATACCCCCAACAAGTGCTTGACCATTATATAAATTACTAAAAACAATTTAATTGTTTATAATAAAAATGTGCAGAACATACAAAAATTCATGTTCGTATTTTAAAATTATGGACATTCCAGTATGCAACAGCCCTTATTGATCAATAAATGTTTTCGTCTATAAAAAATAAAAATTCTGGTTTTCAGATAATCCTGCATTACTTCAAAAGGATCGCATGATCTGGTGTTATTTTTAAAAAGTAATAAACAGTCTTCTTGATAATCAATCTGATTTCGTTTTGTTTTTCAATAGATCAAAATTTTGTTTTACTTGTCTTTACTACAATGTGATCCTGAAGAGTTGTTATATAACCCGCATTCTGAAAGATGTGAGGTATTAGCCAATGAAACGGTCTGTTACGGTGAGTTTTTTGCATAAGGTGCATGGAACTTTGGGTAAACCACTAGAAACGTCAACGCTGATTGATTAATCAATGTCTGACGTCATAAGGTCAAACGCGGCTCGTATAAAACATTCCACTACAACTGGTCAGATCTTCATGTAGCGTAGGCCATCAAAAGTAGGCTACATTGTATAAATAAATGGAACGAAATATAGATCTGTAATTTAATTAGATTGTTTGATAATCACATGTAAATTATAGGAAGTAGCTCTATAAAAATTTTAAATGAATAGGTTCATGATCAGATCAATGTGATTTTTAGCCCAAATAAAAACTCCACCACCCCCCACCCGCAAATCACATTTTTGGTACGGCCTTGATAAGCCTTTATACATTGGCAAAACTTTTGAGCAATAAAATAAATAATTCATAAACAATATTCTAACTGGATTTTTTCTCCAGTTATCAAGCAATTTAATGTATGGGATGATGAAAATAAGATATTTGAAAAAATCTAGCTGCTTATTTATAATTAATAATAAATATAGGCACCTTTACATTCTAAATATGTAAAAAAAATAATTCTATCATATATTAGTAAATATTATATACATATTGTGTGAATATTAAAATTATATATTCTTTCCATAATGGGGGGAATGTGGTGTAAATATTTTAAGTAAAAAATATATAATACAATTTTTATCATGTAAAGTACATCATATATATTTACATCAGATATTAAATGAGACCAAATGATACATCATTAACCTACAGCATATTGGTATATTTTTGTAATTTATTAATTCTATGTCTAATATTGTGTATTACACTGAAATCACAGAATTAAATATAATATTTTATCAATCTATTTTCGTTTATAGAAAGAAATGCAATCATACAGATGAAATTTTTATATGCACAATACATCTTTAATGTTAATACTTGATATGGAATGTACTATTGTTAAAACAATTAAATACAAACATTATGACATTAAAGTATTTATGATTATTTCTATTTACAAATCTAGTAGGATTAGAGATCATCATTAAAATAATACACATGTACATACATAAAAAAGTGCTGTTTGCATACGGAAATGCTTGAACACAAGGTAGCAGCGGTTGCCAGGCAAGATACACCCATATTTTGCAATAGATGGATATGAAACACGCTAAAAAAAAAAGCAATTTTTTGTAGAATCAGGGGACATAATCCAGGAAGTTATAGTCTGAAATGCGCGAATATTGAAATCGACATAAAGATATATTTTAAGTTGCATCAAAATCAGATAAAAATTGTGACTTCTAGAGTCCACAACCTTGGTATTACATACTTTTACACTACATGTATTTGCGTGCAAGGCGAAGCCATTTTGTGTGGCAGATTTGGTCCGGTTTTTACGAAATTTGAACTTAACTATCATAAGGGTGTAACAGTGATATATTCAATCATTTTTTTTAAATCAGATAAAAAATTGTGACCTCTAGAGGGACCACAAGCTAAAAATGCGATATTTCGTACAATCAAGGGCAATAATTCAGGAAGTTACAATCCGATATGGGCAAATATCGACAGGAACCAAGATCTTTGGGTTATAAACAGGCATTTCCAATTTCATCAAAATCAGATGAAAATTGTGACCTCTAGAGTGTCCACCAGCTAAAAATGTGATTTTTCGTACAATCAGGGGCCATAATCCATGAGGTTTCGATCCGAAACATGCCAATATCGAATTGAACTGAGATCTTTTGGAGATAAACCTATTTCAAGTTTCGTCAAAATCGAATAAGAATTGTGACTTGTAGAGTGTCCACAAACAAATTGTGGACAGACGAACAGGGATGACGACAATATACGTCCACATGAAAATGTGGGCGCATAAAAATTGCGTAGAATTTTATAATTGACGTTCATTTCATTTTTCTTAGGTGACTGCTTTAATTTCAATTAAATTTTTAAAAAGATTCAACATTATTTAAAATGTACAGATATTCTTAAATTGTAAATATATGCAGATTTGATATCTGTCCAAAAATATTTTTTATTCTGATTTTTCTCGGGAATTTATTCAAATAATTATATTGAGTTATATTTCTGTCTCTATAGGATCATCTCTACGTTGTAAAGTATTCTGACTATTATTCAAATACAGGGTGTTACCTTCTGGCATATAGCGAACATGTGATGGTTGTCCACTGGTATGTGAAGGTGTGGGCGAATTACGGTAATATGTATTGGGATTCCTCATTGTGTCTGTACCAGGGTAGATGAGAGGAGAAGGTGATGCTCTGATGGTATCTATGCCTGGAGCTACATAGGGTTGGTAGTTATCAAAAGAATCAGCAGACGCTTCTTCGTAAGAAGGTGGTTGATAATTCATAGGTGGTAGATCATAGTGTCTACTACCCCAGTCTTGTGTAGGGTAGCTTTTCTCTGAAACATTCATACTACCTTGTGATTTATGGTGTCGTGCACCTGCCATACTTCCTTGTAAATTATTATGTGGGCCATCCAAACTATCCTGTGAATGATAGGTTCTTGGCGTTCTGGTTGGCGGTACTGGTCTGACAGTGCGTGGTGATGGTTTGGGAGAGTCTGTGTAGTCTCTTTGAACAGGTGTTGGTGGGTTGTATGTCATTCGTGGATCTGGAGGTGGAGGAGGAAGCTCACTTCTGCCTGGTAAAAATATATTTTCTTTAATTGGGGTTGTTGGTGTACTACTATCGTTACTAAAACTGGACAATGATTTACTTCTGTTCTCTAATTCACTGGCAAATGCATCATTAGGAAAAATCATGCCACTAGACTGAGATCTTTGAGCACTGTTTATTTCTGCTACGACCCGATTCTGTGGTTTGTAGCCCGGCACATTGTCATATTTATTATTATTTTGAACAGGACTGGTTTCTTCATTTTGACTCTCTACTTCCGAGAATTCATCTTCATCATAGGAATCTTCATCCTCCATGGTTGAATCTTTGTATGCGTGATTTTCACGTGCTCTACGCTCACCTTCTTCTGCTTCTCGTCTCTTTCTCTCCATTTCTGTTGTTGGTGGATTATATCCTCGTCTGTTGGCACGTAAACTATGAAGACTACCCATACTGCCATTGACCGTGGGGTTAGAACCATTTTGAGAATAAGAAGCCTTAGTTCCATATGAAGACTGTGAATAGCGTTCATCTTGATCGATATGTGTTCGAGAAAGAGTTCCTGTGGTTAAGATGGTGTTCAAAGATTTCGATCTTATAGATCCCCTGATTGATGACCTCATTGAAGCGGTTCTCTCAAATCGTTGTATCTTTCTCTGTCGTGATTTAATAATCATGAGTATACAGATAACAAGTAGTATGATAATAATAACACTACCTACACCAGCTCCTATACCTATAGCCAGAGCATTGATTGTTGACTCATCTGGTCTCTGTATATATGGATCTGTGATAAATAAAAAACAACATACATTTAAGAAATGAAATGAAATTGGGTTTAACATCCTACTGTTCATACCTTTGATATACAAAGGGGTGAATAAAACTGGTTGATTGGAGTTGCAAGACTCTTGCAAACCTTTATCCTATTCCTATGCAACAATCTGTAGCAATCATTTCCATATGGCTTAATATTTTGATTAGAAATTTTCAAACAAGCTTAATTGTCTTTTATCTTTTGTCATAGTATCTGATTTACATACTAAAACCCACTGCAATTTGTTGTGACTGCAAAGATGTCCTTAAGGTCACTGTGAGATTTTAATAAATGAAATTTAAACATCGGCTCACCTTTTTCACATATAAAAGGATATAATAATCTGGTACAATCTTCTTCTTCAACAACGTAATCATATTCAAACGAACTACATCTTCGTGATCGTACTTCACCATTTACCCATACTCTCATCTGTGGTTCATTCACATTACGCATTAATCGTAATAAATACTCCAAGAAACGTCCTCTATTCCTAGCATCAGCTAAGTACCCTTCATTTAGCTACAAAAACAAGAATATATAGTAAGAAGATTAAAGTAGTCACCTGTACATCCATTTAATGTTGAGATATAAATTACATTGTATATCACTGGTGTGAGCTGATACCATTGACTTATGAACCTGAGTCTCTTAGTACCGTAATGACAATTCTGTCATTATAAATCATACAAGTGATTGTTATTCTTACTAATTTGTAGTACATGTATATTATAAATCATACAAGTGATTGTTATTTTTACTAATTTGTAGTACATGTATATGTATAGAATGTGGTTAGGAATTATACAGTAGTCATTAATTAGCATGTGTGTAATTAGCTGTAAAAAATCCCACTACTAGTGTAAGAGTGTGGCTAATTCTAATACCCATCACTATTGAATATACAAACCTAGCTAATAGTGGTGTATATCATTCAAATAGTCACCAGTTAACACCGACTTAATGACTATTGCCTGATTACTAACACTTTTAACTAACTAATCAAAAATATGTATATAAAATGACAATTTTGATCTGTTATTTTATGCTACGTCTACGATATCAACTTTACAGTGTATGTTATTATATCACCATGCGCATCAAGAGTAAAAACTGGATCACCATAATATAACCAGTCTAGACCATACTTCAGCGGAATTTAGTGTTACAGAGGCCAGACAGGATACGCCCACATTTTGCACAAGATGAATAGAGAACAAGCTAAAAACAAACACGATTGTTTGTACAATCAGGGGCAATAATCCAAAAAGTTATGGTCTGAAATGTGCAAATATCAAAAGGGACTGAGATCTTTAGGATATAAAAATATGTTTTAAATTTCATGAAAATCAAATAAAAATTGTGACCTCTCCAGGGTCCACTTCACACAATTTGCGTACAAAGAGCGGCCAATTTGTCGGGCAGTTTCATTTCGATATTCCCAAAATTTGAATTCAATCGTCATTATGGTGAAATGGTGATATATTTAAATGGATTTTAAAATTTGAAAAAAAAATTGTGACCTCCAGAGAATTCGCAAGCTAAAAATGCAATTTTTCGAACAATCAGGGGCCATAATCCAGGAAGTTACGTTCGGATATGTGTGATTATAAAATGGTGATATATTTACACGTTTTTTTTTTAATCGTATAAAAATTGTGACCTCTATAGGGACCACAAGCTAAAAACATGATGTTTTGTACAATCAAGGGCCATAATTCAGGAAGTTAAGATCCAATATGCGCCAATATCGAAAGGAACCAAGATCTTTGGGTTATCAACATGTATTTCAAGTTTCATTAAAACTGGATCAAAATTGTGACCTCTAGAAGGTCCATAACTTTGATATACCAGATGTTTACACTATTTGCGTACGAGGGGCGGACATTTTGTCCGGCAGTTTTGGTTGAGTTTTCACGAAATTCGAACTCAACCAAAATTATGGTGTAACGGGGATAATTTCGAACGTTTTTGAAATGGGATAATAATTGACCTCTAGAGGGACCACACTTTTTTGCGTACAATCAGGGGCCATAATTAAGGAAGTTATGATCGGATATGCGCAAATATCGAAAGGACCCAAGATCCTTGGGATATAAACATGCATTCCAAGTAACATCAAAATCGGTTGAAAATTGTGACCTCTAGAGGGTCCACAACTTTGATATACCATATTTTACACTATTTGCGTACAAGGGGCGGCCATTTTGTCTGTCAGTTTTTGTCCGATTTTCACGAAATTCAAACTCAACCATCATTAGGGTGTAACGGTGATGTACTAAAACGTTTTTTTTAAATCGGATAAAAATTGTGACCTCTAGAGGGACCACAAGCTAAAAATTCCATTTAACGTACAATCAGGGGCCATAGTTCAGGAAGTTACGATCCGATATGCGCGAATATCGAAAGGAAACAAGATATTTGGGTTATAAACATGCATTTCAAGTTTCATCAAATCAAAATCGGATTAAAATTGTGACCATCAAGTTATGGTCCGATACATGCAAATATCAAAAGGAACCGAGATCTTTGGGAGATAGACCTATATTTCAAGTTTCATCAAAATCTGACAAATTGTAGAGGGACAGGGGCGACGACAATATGCATCCACATGAAAATGTGGGCGTATAAAAATGGAGGCATCATGAATGTGCCACACTAATTTACGTCTGAGTTCTGAAACTCGACTGACCCAAACCATTTATGAAATTCCCTTCAAGTGTAACTCCCCTTTATATGTTTAGTTTTGAGTTAGAATTTGAAGATAGGAATACAATGACAAACAAATGATTTAGGGGCACAAGAGATTTACTGAAACTATTTTTTACAATTCTCATTTCAGTGAAAAATACATTTTCAGGTCGTACAAGGTGACCTAATTAAACCGTTTTTGTGCAATTTCTGAACAGGCAAGAAAACTTACCTTGCAGAATTCTATAGCTTCATGAAAGGGTACAGCAGCACCCATATATCTATAACATCTACCATTATCTAACTTCCAACCAGGTAAACAATCACCTAAAATAATCAAATTAACATAACAAGCTGAGTTAGCTGTGATATCCCACCCAATATTTTATCTGTGACTTCAGTGAATATGCATGATGATGTTGGTGTGAGTGACTGTCTTAATGAAACAGGACGGCAGTATGGTAATTAAATACTGAATATATGACACTTAAAATTTTTAAAAATTGCAGTCTTATTTGATTTCTGTTCCAATCCAATCAGAACTTTGTATCCAAAGAGGCCCTTAAATTTTCTAGTATCATAAAAAGAATGTTCTTAAACTTCTTACCTTCCACAACAGATCTATTTGATAATTTGGGAGGGGAAACTGTTATTGCAGACAAAGATTTTTCATCAAATGCATCCCAAACTTTGCCACTAATAAATGCTTGTCTGTCTGACCCCCACCAGTTCTCTACAGCTTGTATAGCTATATTACTGTAATGAAAAAGTATGGCATTTTGTTAGTAGCATAAATAAATATAAAACTCTTGCATGATTTGACTCATTGTGGGTGTAAATTTAAAATTCAAAATATTTGTAACCTTGATCATTTTGTTTCAAAAATAGTGTATTTACCTGGAGCATAAAGAACTTGCAATGATCAGGTTTTATTCCTGGAGAACGATCAGGTTTTATATTGACAGTGGGTACATTGTGTAAAACTTTGGCAGTCTACGATAAAAAAACTTTCAAATTTACAGAAATACTATCATTACTTACTCTATTTTAGGAGGAGCTTCCATTTCAAAGTCATTCAAATCATTTACCAAATAATTATTTTTGAAGAGTGGTTTACCACGTCCAATTTTAATAGTACTTTCATACAGTGCTGTAGCATTATTACCATCAAATCCATTTCTTGTATATAACTGTTGGGCTTGTTCACTATTATAAGCTCCCAAAATATTATGACCTATGTTGTCCTTTACTGCATTATAGGTAAAGTTAACCACTACATCTTTTATGTGAATAACATCTCTATAATCTCCCGCAGTGTTTTTAAAAATATAGTTCTGGTAAACTAGTAGTTTTTGATAATAATGGCCAGATATGTTCAGAGCTTCTCCATTTGTACCAAAAGCAAAGACATTGTGCGTCAAGTTTCCTCTTATAGCAGTAACAATGGTACTGGTAGTCATAGAGAGATACGTGCCACCTTTATTTCTTGATACAAAATTGTGATCAAAACCAAACAGTTTTGTTCCGTAAAGAGAAATATCAATGGTGGCGGGTGAGGTCAAATTCAAAATGGCCACCCCATTACCTTCTATCCAACATTTGTTAATAAATAAAGAAGGACTGATTTCTCCTATGTTTTTATACTGTATGGCTCCATCTTGGTTTTCTCTTAGGACAGTGTTGGAAAATGTATGTTTATAATTGTCATCTGTAAAATAAGAAAAAACATACTGAAAGACAAGAGATTCATACATTCTGAAAAGGGTGTAATAAATGCATATTGAAATTAATGCAATCTGATGTATCCTCTTTTCTGTCATACTTGGAAATAATTCATTTCACCATTATAACTATGTGTATGTTATTTAAAGACATTGCTGGATTAGCCAAGTAATCATTTTTGATTAATTTGTTGTTTTAAGGGGTTTTATGTTTGACAACAATGATAATTTCTTCTTGATACTACCCAATGATGTACCTGTAATTATCACCATTATGCTCTTATATATTAGTATTTATACAGTAACTCCTTGATAGAAGAAAAACCTGAAACATGTACTCAATGGCGGCAGTTTTTCAGACTCTGGTCATTGAGAAAAATAGAGCTGACCAGATACTGTCTGTCACCAAATCACTAGCTTATCCGAACTGAGAGGGAGGTATCAAATGAACGGTGTGAGTGAATAAAAGTGAATGAATATTCTTGCCACATTGTACCTATGCCCAAAAACTTGGAGGATCTTAAAAAGCACTTCTCAAGCTCAAGTGGAAATGAAATGAAATGAAATGGGGTTTAACGTCCTATTTTTTTGCTCCGAACTGGGCTAATGAAGACGGGCATACGCCACACAGTGTGCTATGAGGGAAATTTTGCCCGGACAGCGGCACTACGGCCTACTCTTATATCGAATTCCAACTGTCAAGGGATCTTTTATGTGCACGCCAATGTGTACACAGGACCTCGTTTTTTTGTCCTTTCCGAACGACTAGACAGCTGTTCTTGTCAGCCCCTCCGTCCTGCATCACTGACATGGGGGAACCACGCCGGAAACTCAAGTGGTTTACATGTTATTGTTTATAGTAGCTTTACAGCAGGATGGGTTCGGTAAGAAATCACCCACTCTACAACATGCAAGTTTATGACTGAGTGGGAATGTGGGATTTAATCACCGTAGAAGGTATTGATTACCGAAACATATCACAAAATCTTTTTCTTTTTTCTAAAAAACAATAGGAGGGGGGGGGGGCAAACAAAGGGCAGACCAGTTTTATTTCCCCCCGCCCCCCTTGACGCCGCCACTGCATGTACTCACCAGGATAAGTGAGTCCACCAAATGGTATTGTTAGTACTTCTGCTATAAAACCAAATGTTTCATGTGAGACCGAAGCATGGATATGTACTGTTATTGTATCTCCTGTACTTTCAAACAACTTCAATATTTCTCTCTCACTGCTGTTAGCACGAATTTCACCAAGCATTGTGTTATCAGAAACTATCTTTCCATCAAATATTTCTATCACATTACGGGAAAAGTAATCTTCAAACAGATTAAGCTGTAAAAATCTTACTCCAATGGTCTTAAGTGAACTGTCACTGCGTATTATCTTTACGCAATCAACACTCTTGTGTGAGTACTTGTAGTAAAGAATCATTCTATTGTTCAGTGTGATTTCCTTCTCCATACGGCAGATATCTACCAAGCCGTACACATGGTAAGGAACAGTGCTGATACCTAGTGGTTTAAACGTTGAGACCTCTTTGTTAGATTTACCATTCAGTACAAGAACGTTTATTCCAAAACCTAAATTATTTGTCACATTTTGCTTATTCATTTGTAAAATATCTCTAGGAGCTATAATATCATAACCATTATGTACACATTTAGTAATATTGATGTTTTCAAATCGTGGAGTAACATAAGTAGTTTGAATGGCGCCAACTTTTTCTCCATGTAACAAGCCTGCTCCCTCTATGTCAACATACTGCATGATCGATTCCTCTCGTTCCTGCATCACTCTCTGAATTTCCTCCTGATACCCTGGTGTAGAAAAGCGGATGTTCCCCCAATATTCTGTGCCATCTTCCAAATTGCGTTCCCCGCAACGAACAAATGTGTAATTGGCTGCATAAATACATGGCAGCAAGTTGTAATTGTATCTTTTCATGCACTGTTGTAGATCGGTCTCATCCCCACGACAATAATACCTATTAAACCAGAACTCTTTTCTAAAATACATTGGTTTTCCAAATATGAAATGATCATATAAACTAGTAAAGCGAACTCTAACATTGATGGTTTCCAAACCTAGTTCCCTGCAGACAACTTCGGCTGTCTTCTCATTAAACTGACTGTCACACATAATATTCCAAGATTTTGATGATGAATTGTATAGTTCTAAGAATCCTTCATTGGGAGTTTCCCCACCTCGTAGTCGGATATTATTAGAAGTGGCTCTCTTAGAACGCAAATTTATGTCAGACACAGTTGATCTTAGTGGTTTCATCTTGATTCTACTGAATGGTAAACCCTCTGCTTTCAGTATTCCTAAAACTAAGATCCCTACATTTGGCCGGAAATGAAGTTCTGTTCCAGGTTCGATAGTTAAACTGGCTTCTGGCATCACAGTGAGATCAGAATAAACCACATAAGGTTCTGGTTTGTAGGGTAAAATCAATCTTGTGTTCACACGCCCTCCCAGACGGCTGGGATCTAGGGGAATATCCACAGGATCACCAATGGCTAGGTCAGAATTGACATCTGCTCGAGTTAGATATGGGAAAAAAGAGGCTATGACGTAATTATTCCAGTCATCGAAGTCAAAAATTCGATTTCTAATTGTGTAATCATCTGTGGCCCCCCACCAATTTTCTTTAACATTCACAGGATTACCGAGAGAAAGAGCTGTTATTCCTGCTACTAATTCATAACCCAAATCAGGATTGTTGAAAATATTCCTGTTGGCAATGACATTTTGAAGACCCCGAACTGCCAAAGCATAAGTTTTGGCACTGTAAGCTGCACCAGGAGGAATTCTTCCATCAAAGTAACGATTATTCCACAACTCGTTTAACATTATACTAGCAATAACTAAGTCTGCATATTCTGAATGACTAGTAATATCCATGTCAATCACGTATCGACCAAAGTTATTACGGAATAAATTATTGGTGATATTCATGTTTTTCTCCATACCAGAAATTGTCAGGAATCCTTTTCGACAGACATTATTCAAAAAATTATTATTAACAATGTTGGCATTGCAATAATATCCATTGAGAGAAAATGCAAAGTTTTGGTTGTCAGCAACTGTTGACTCGGTAAATAAAAGACTGTGCTTCTTACGGTCAATCATATCGTTAACTCGAGGCAACTCAATTTCTAATCCCCCTTCTCTGCATCGCCTGATTTCGGATTCGGTTATCGACCAGTGCCACACGTTGTTAGCAAAATCAACATGGTTGTGTTCGGCCAATATACCTATAGCATTATCAATAAAATGGCTGAGTTTAATATTATAATAGATACTGGCAACTCGCTGTGGTTTTGTCAACTCTTCAAACGTGGGGATGTAGTCATCATTATATTTAGTAACACTGGGCATGTGCATAGCTTCAGCTTGACTGTTGTAAACATAAACTCTTTCAAAATATATAGTTTCTTGTCTATGTCTATGATAGAGTTCCATCTTGATATTAGATGGATTATTATAATGATATGTCACAATACCCTGCTTATTGCCATCAAATGTACAGTTAAAGAACTTAGTCAGCATCACAGGAGGATTAGGTCGATATCCCTCTGAAAAACAATGAAAAGATCATTCAATTATGTATTTGACTGATACATGTACCACAAAACATTTTTATCTGAGAAGAAAGAGCAAAGAAAATTCTGCATATTGAATAAAATGGGGTTTAACATCCTACTTTTCTGCACCAACTTTTTGGCTACGACTAATTTTTCTCATGCAGCGATATTTTTAACTAAACTTTGTGTAATTCCAATGTGTACAAGGGACCCTGGTTTTTAATCCCTAGATTAGACCCTGTTCCTTCCTTCACCACTGAAACCAATCTGGAACTTTCTGGGCCAAACCGCGATCAAACTAGAAGCTCTGGCTACAATTTGAATGTCTTGTTCACAATTAAAGACCTTTTCATCTACATGGTACATGTTTTATAAACCAATGTTAATCATCGTACAATGAAATAGTTATTAAAAGGATTCTTGAACATTGAATGACCTCATTTTATTTCATGCTATTCTACATTTTATTGTCATACACTTAGTGTCTATATCGCTTATTTAAAAATATATAGAATTAAATAAACTATACCTGAAATAACCACAAATGCTAGACGACCAGATCTAATTCCTTTCACATGTAATTTGATAGTAAGATAATTAGAGGATGAAACCACTGGAAAATCAATCAAATCATCTTCTATCACCCATTTTTTGGTGGTAGGCATGATGTCCGCCTTTTTGGAATCATACACAATTACTTCCTCGATATCTGTCTGTGGTGAATAATCCAACACTTGCAGGGTTATTCG
Organism: Patella vulgata; assembly: GCF_932274485.2. Classification (NCBI taxonomy): domain Eukaryota; kingdom Metazoa; phylum Mollusca; class Gastropoda; family Patellidae; genus Patella; species Patella vulgata. The sequence continues at coordinate 33,532,594 of NC_065883.2, forward strand.
TAGACTTGATCCTTCAGTCTCTATTTCTGTATAATATTCTTGATCCTGTCTGTTTATTCCTGTATCACACAACAGATATACCATCGATCGGTCACCAAGTCTATATGATGGTGTCTTCGTCAAATAAATTCTGTTGATGCTATGAATGGAGTTTCTTACTAGGAGCGCGTCATATTCCGTGAAAAAACTATCGTATACAAAACCAGCTCCACCACTTCTGGTAAAATTAGAATACTGAACATCAATTCGAGGACTTCTCGTGACGAGACCATTCCCAGCATTACCTACTAAGTTTGCATACTCCAGTTTATTTTCACTATAGGGATGATTAAATTTAATATGGATACCATCAGATAGTGAATCTCTGACTTCTATAAATGAAATCTGGAAATAGTTGTAATCTATTCGTAATGCTGGTGTGTATGACATAGTGGAATGATCTAAAAGACCAGCTTTCTGTATAGAAACATGACGAATCTGAGTTTGACAAGCCTGACCATCTTTTTGAGTTGGTGGAATTGTTATGCCTGAAAAATATGAAGAAGGCTGAAAGAATCTCTTCTGTCACAACTTCTATTGGCTAATAATGCATTTTATACTTCTTGCAAAAGGTTAATGACTTTACAGTTACCGTTGGTATTATACATTTTGTATATTAAGGCAAAGGAAAGACTAGTAGTGGTTTCCAGTCACCTACATGTAAATGTTAACAAAACATTTTAAATAATTATACTGAAAATACTGCTGTAATAAAGAACTGTAGAATTACTGGTTGCGCAATTTCAGAAATCATATGGAGACACACCATCCATCCCCGAATCCCTCCACACAAAGTGACTAATCACACATTAGCCCAGTGAAATGAAAGTAGCCATGATTTCCCATCAACAGTAATTTTGAGACAATAAAAGTTATTTTTTGATGACAGATGAGAAGAACGCATGGATGTATTTCAAAATTAATAAGTAAATGCATAGAATCTTACCAGACCAGGTTGGAGGTTGACAACGTATAAATACATCCTGATTATGTGAACAGTCTGGTTGAGATTCACGAATAGATTTACATTTAGTTAAATCTGTATCTAATTCATCACACGTTACCCAACTTAAGAGTATCTCTTGTTCACTCGTAGCAGCTAAACGCTGTCGAGCTATTGCCATGGCAGGATTAAACGTCAATCCTAGTTGTTGACAAACTAAAACAGAATTCTGTTCCATCCATCCCTAAAAAAATATGACACATGTAGTTTCTTTAAATGAATAAGCAAAAAAAAATTATTAAAAAGTATCACACATGTAAAACCTGTAAAATATATAAAAGAAATAAAAAAGAAACTTTCAAAATAGATCAAGGATCCTCCAAAGAAGCATTGTGGCACATTCTAATCAGTTTAAATTATACAGTTACATAAATGTACATAAATGTAAATTATGTCAATTTCCCCAGATGATTGAAAAGATCATGGTCAGAACAGATGGGTAAATAATTGAATAATGATCTGCATGTGAACCAAATTAATGTCCCTTTGCTTGTTCGTTATTTATATCAACTTATCGACTGTACATGTACTTACCAAATCACAAACTGTTCCCCATTCATTATTTATTTCAACTTCCAAACGTCCTTCATACTCATCCAATCCATCTATTAATCTTACACTAGCGGTTCTATTTTCTACAGCTGTTACATTTTCTTCTTCCCACAGTTTAAATGATATAACACCATCCTTCCTTCCTCCATCTGCTTTAAGACAGCCATGAACTACCATACCTGTTGAACTGTCAAATTCTAAGATGGCCCCGGGGTTGACCCTCAACGTTGCTCCTGGATAAATATAAATATCACGATCCACATGATACACTTCATTATTCTGGACTTCAAAAATACCTGTTTCCAAAATACCACCAATATAATTCCCACGGTTGAACTGCCATTTATATGTAGCCACTTGATCTGATAAATAATTATCGTACAATCTCTCTGTATTAAGTACTGGATAGTAATTAATTTGTGCTAAATTATAGCGATCGTCTTGATCAAAAATCTGTTCGTGAATAGATTTGAAGTTTTCTTTGATTGTAACAGTAAATCCCCAATAATTCTGTGTGCCATCAATTTGGACAGACGGGTCAATTAAGTGGGTGGCTATCTCACGTATGGATGCAGGATTTTCAATCCAATTGCGTTTGACTTCTATATTACCAGACGACACAACTAGCACTGCATTGGCACGATTCCTGGGATTCAGATACATAAACATGTCCTGTATTTCATTGTTTCGCAAATCATTATATTTAAAGTACATTTTCTGAAATGGGGAATCTTGGGTCAAACGCAGACTAGCTGCATATCTGCCATTGTTATCCATGAATTTATTTTCAAAGATATTATAATCCACATGAAATTGTCGGTACCAGCGACTTATTAACAAATCATATCCATTGTCAATTCTCAGTGCACCAATACTGTGATTTTTAAAAGTGTTATTAGAAATAATTCCAACAGTGTTTATCAAGGGATGTATAAGTATGCCGTGTCGGAAATTACCCTCAAATTTATTCAAATCCACACTAAAGTTAGTTGGTGTCATGGTTGATATATTACACGACAAATATTCAATAGCTTCATCCATGTTATACGCAAAGTAACTTTCATTAACTAAGATATTACCACCCTTACAATAATTTCCCACACGAAGACCAATCCATTCGTTACCAATAAAATGTGTACGAACAACTTGTAAGCGTAGCTCAGATTCAAATCTAGTTCTATTCAGACGTTCATACTCTGTGATCACTCCATAACCATGATTGTCTATAATTCTGGAATTATTGATGAGTTGAAAGCCTCCAGCATATGTTATATTCACTCCACATTTACTATTCTGTTCTAATAATGTATTATTAATGGTAACTTCGCCAGCACCTCCATAAACACGTATTCCTGCACCATACATATTATATGATATTTCTGTTGTGTTGAAGAAAACTTTACAACGCATGTCTTCAACATTTACGCCATAGCCAGTGTTGTTTGACACTTCAGATAAAATCAGGGCAAAATCTTCTGCAGTATCTGAGGAAAAAAAGGAGAATTAGTGAATGTTTCAAAGTTACCACATTAATGCACACATACAATGTATATGTACATGTACAATGTATATATATGTATGGAAATTGAAAGATTCCAATCATGGCAAATCAAATATAATGAGTTATAACCAAAGCCATATTGATTAAAGAATACATTCAATATTCTATGTCCACACGCTGTTTATTTCAGTTCCTGAAATATGACATAATGGGTAACACTCAGAGCTGTCGGTAATTTTTCACAGTTGATTAGCAGCACTGCTAATCAAAAAGTCCAATTTTGCCAAATTTGATTAACAAATTTAAAAATTGATTAGCAATTTTTCAGTTTCAACGTAAAACACCTAAATAACAAGATATTACTTTAATTCATAACGAATTGAAATATGATTAGATTCCATTCTGACTATTCTTAGATTTTTTAGCACTGCCACAAGTACTTGTGACAGTTTGTGAATGTGATGTAGACATTTAGTTAGGTCTTACGTCTGAAGCCAATTCTTGACAGTGACTTCCGAAGCCCCACTCATTTTAATTGTAATTTTTTTGTTACGTTAGAAATCTTCGTTAGAAAACAATTTCGTCTGCTTTTTATCGTGTATTATTATTTTTGTTCAATCGGGCGCACCTCGATTAACCAGACACACGCGATATAAACAATAATATTTTACGGGAATTTTTACTTTGATTTATCATTTTACAATACGTTAACATGTGTTTATTTTTTTTATATTTTATTTACAATACGTGGGAGATACACTGGATTTATTTCTTTCAAAATGAATATGATATAATTACTTGATGTCTCACAACGTGAGTGGTACTACTTGATTCTCTATTTCCCGTTTAATAGTCCCTATTCATAGAGTTATGTCCCTGTGTTATATAGTATTGTGTCTGGGCAGTTCGAGAAGAAAATGTCACACGGAGAATTCAGTTTTGTTTATAAAATTTTATTCAACATTTTATACACGTTGAAAGTGTTGAGTAAGCCTTCTAGTCTTCAAAATGTGGATTATTCTTGTGTCAATATCCAAAATGACTGGCATATTAATGATTCGCAGTAACTGCGAATCAAAAACGTTAGATTTTAATTTTTGGTTAGCAACGGACAAAATATGTATCGCAAATTGCGCTGCGATACTGGTTGTCGGCAGCCCTGGTAACACTCATGGTATTATATTTACTTGTTACATGACCAATGCCAGCACAAAACATTAAAAGACATATTATTAGGAATTTTAACCAGTGTGGAGCCAAATATCAATTATTGACAAGAAACTAGAATCACATGGTATATTTTAAACCAAAACTCTGAATAGGTTTTTTTTATGAAATAAGACATGGTGGATATTTTTATACAGTGATAAACTAGTTTTAAGAATTCATTTACTGGCAAAGATACTAGAATACAGTCGCAATGAATGTAACTGGATAAAGCAAAAAACTATTACACATACACATGTACTTATTGAAGAACAATTACTAAATTATTTCGGCTATATGTAGCTTGCCTTTGATCTTGTTGTCATGCATGGTTCCTGAATTGTTTATATTGCTTCCATATAATATGTATAATTGCCCTACACATTTGTTACTGTACTTGCTTGAAAACTTTGGGAGAACATTCCTTGAATTGTCGGCCAAATAAATTGGTAATTGTTCTTCCATAAGTAAATGTTGGTTTTTTATTTTACTTACAATTACTTGTTTCAATTTGTATAAGAAATCTTATACATGGTTTAAATGTTGGACATATTCTATTCCTAGGAAGACTGTACTTTAACTGAATGTGGGCAGTTTGTGTTTTAGTGGTAACAGATTGAGGATAACTACCATTGGCGATATTAAATAACCCTAGAACTTTCCCAAAACTACTTCCATCCCTTATCTCTAGCGTAGCAGATGCTAGTGGATCATTTTGCATCATCATAAAATGTACTGTCACCTTTTTATCTTTTGTAGTGGTAAATAACTGTAACAAAAAAATACATGTATATAATAAAAAAGTATACAAACCATTTTCATTGCCCCCAATGATATGATTATCAAAAATAATCAAAGCATTTAATAAAATTCGCATCCAATAGTCCAGGAGATTGAAATTTTCAAGTGATAAAGTCAATAGTTGCTTTTTCTATGACCTCTTTTTTAGAAATAGAAACCGACAACTGTAAACTGAGAAGATTATTCCACTATCATAAAAAAAAGAATACACAGGTACAACGATTAAAACTTGGGTAGGAGTAAAAATTGATGTAAGAATATAAATATCCTGCCTCATCCATGACACCTATCACTATATATACCTAAATGTTGTCATACCTGAATGCTGTCATAGTTTAAAGTTCAGAAGAAACATAGTTAGGTGATTTACTTACTCTATCACAAGTACTACCCAATGGCTTCCTACCATCAGGAGACATAACATCCTGAAACTCATAGATTGGGTAAGTCTGAGACCCAATATTTACACCGGAACAGAAGCCATCATCCCACGGATACTGTTGGACAAAATCCACTATAGTTAAATTCCTCATTTGCATTTTTATACCATCTCCCCAATTATTGGTTATGTTTGTCTGGTTAACCAAGACTCCTCCAACAGCAGTCTGGATAAAAATTCCATATCCTGAAAAAATGTAATGTGAAATAGATTTGTTACTCCAAAATGACATGCTGATAGTTATGACATTTTTGGATGGATATAAAGCAGGAAAACTGTATGAAATATACACCTGGATGGGATAATCTAAAATGGGTCTGGACTGCATTAACCCGACAAAAACAGTTCAACACAAATAGTTCATACACATGTATTATTAGTATGCCCAAAGTACAATAATTTTACATTTTAAAATGTGAAATGCTTTAGAGGTATTTCACAATCATGGTTTTTTGTCAGAGTGACCAAAGAACATTAAATTGATAAAACAAGGCAACAACATTTCCATTAAATCAAAAGTTTAATACATTATTTACCTCTGTTTCCTTGAATGGTGACCAAAGAACATTAAATTGATAAAACAAGGCAACAACATTTCCATTAAATTAAAAGTTTAATACATTATTTACCTCTGTTTCCTTGAATGGTACTATTAGCGATATGTATACTTCCTCTGATTTCTGTCAGGTTCATAGCATCATATGCACCATACTTAATAGTAACATTATTCATGAGCGGAACAAATGGACTAGCACTAATAGCAGCCAGTGGATAATTTATACCGATGCCTCGACCATTAAAGGTGTTGAGACCAGCATATAAAATGTCTAGGTATTCTAAGAACGAATAGGTTTTGTTGATATAAATATTATCATCAACAAATACTTCCTCCAACGTAGAATTATAGAATTCAAGGCCACGCCAATGATTCAAGGCTAAACCAGGTCTCATTCCCTCACATTCAAATCCTATCACTTGTTGACCATCTGTTGAAAAAAAAAATATATGTTATAAATGATATACCGGTTTCACTTGGTTGATAATCAAATAGAAGGTATTTCATAATATAAGTAGCCCTTTTTCGCATTTCTATTAGAATGTACATTGTGAACCAACAAAATTTGCATATAGATAACTTTTTTTCGTAGCTGAGTATTAATTTGTGTCAATGGGATTTAGTAATTGAACTGGGAATACACATGACACACACATGGAATACAGTCACTGTTTACTGAGTTACGTTTCAACATTTAATTCAAAAGGATCAAAATTTGGATAAAATGGATGAACATAAAAGCTTACCACAAATGTGATGACCTAATCGAATGTTTCTTGATCCTCCACAATCAAACAAACTGTTTTCAGTTCCACCACAATCAGGTTTCTCAAATAACATATATTCTGTTTGGTTCCGAGTAAAAGAGTGGTACGTAAAATTTCCTTTCAGAAATCCAAGATGTCTGCAAGTTACATTGGCATCAATTTCTGTGAAACTGTAAACAACAAAGAAAGCAGAATTAACGGTTTAATCTAACCTATGTTACAATGTGTGACCTACTGAGAGTATTATAGAGGTAACTCTCAAACTTTTTTGTAAAAGCATTCAACTTCCCTTTCTGTCATTGCACAAACCAGCAGCAGGCCAAGTAGCACTAGCTAACTAGACTGATCTCAATTAAGTCTATAGAAGTTATCTCCTGATACTTTATTAATATTGGACCAATTTTTTAATTTCCCACATTGACTGACATCTCCAAAGCACCACTTGATGGACAAGTATTAAACTGGTTAATGGTGGATCTAACTCTATTGCTAGACCATTGGAAGGCATGACAATAGGAGTATTCACCAAATACATAACAATCTCAACAAAACTACATGTAGCTACATGTACATGGTTGTGACTGGCTGCAAATAGCTTCGTACATGCCGTGTCAGGCAGTTTTTTCATATTTACGAAGCATTGAGGAGTAGGCTATGGATATACATAACCAAAAGCAAAAATCATTTGCTTAAATTCTATACTGTAACTGGACTTTAACTGGAAATATCTGAATGAATAGTTATGTCTGGAAATATTTGTATGGATAATTATGTCTAGAAATATTTGTATGAATAGTTATGTCTAGAAATATTTGTATGAATAGTTACATGTATGTCTAGAAATTTTTGTATGAACAGTCACATGCATGTCTGTGAATATTTGTATGAATAGTTAGAAATATTTGTATGAATAGTTATGTCTAACTCAATTATTTGTACGAGTCAGATACTTTTACTACTTACTTCACATAATTTGTACAAATGCCACGCCATAATCCTTTATACAGTAATTCTAGTCGACCATCTTGTGTTGTATTACCATCTACAAGACGCGAATCTGTTGACCAATCACCAGAAGGTGTACCAGTATCAAGTCCTTTATCTTTAGTCATAACAATACGCTCTCCTGGTGTTTCACTACCCTAAAAAAAAATATTTTAAAAAAGCTATTAATATTGTTAAAGGACAATGTCAGTGTCCACAAAGTTTACATTATACAGTATGATAGAACTGGTTCAACACATTCGAACTATAATTTTAACACAAGATCAAAAGCGAGGAAAATAGAAAAAGTCTGTGCATTGCAGTATCGATTAGTTCTCCACTTACATTCTTACATTATTACGAAATCAGTTAGTTATAGGCCTAGTTTATTATGGTAGCCATATTAATAAACTAAACAGTAATCAACTCTCTAGACATTATGGGTGACTTGGATATTAAGTCTATAATTAAGACTATCCAATTAGTGAACATTAACATGAAAAAAGAGACTATGTTTATTATCTTAGTAATGACCATCGACACTCCGCTATTCTTGTCAAAACTTCAAACATTAATAACTTCGCTCGGAAGAAAGTAAATTGAAATTTTCAATTATATTCTTTTTTCATTATCTGTTTTTAAACTATTATAATGAGAACAGACAGCTCTTTTCTAATTCTTACATACACGGTATTGCATATTTTTAATTCATTTACATGAATCTTCTTTTCTACACAATTCGTGGTTTACCATTTACAAACCAATATACAAAATAATTCTAATGTGGTGTTCGATATATGTATATTGAATTGTATTCTTAGTTAACCGAGACATATATCTATATAGTGTATACAGGACAAGCTATCAAAACTATATGCATCTTGCCAAACACACATTAGGTGCAACCCATCTATTACTTAACTGATTTAGTATCAACAAATATATTCTATAGTATATATTCTTTAAAAATCATAACTTATATAATTTATTGGGGTCAGATGTATTGACAGCTTCGATCAGTGCATTAGTCTCCAAAGCCCATAATGTTTCATTCCAAATATCTAAACATGCATGTAATAGTTGTTTTTGTAAAAAAAAAAACAACACAAAATTAGGAAATAGAAATAGCTTACCCTTGCAATTAATGTTCCATTAACTATGATACCAAACCCTGGACCAAACCTCAATTCACAGCCTGGTTGTATGTATAAACATCCAGTAGGGGCTATCTCAATATTCCCATAAATTATGTGGGGGCTATCACTGAGAACAAGAGCTCTCTTGTCCTTAATAATTCCTCCAGACGAATACGTGGTAATTCTGGGTTCCTTACAGTGATCGGGTATATGATTTAAATAATACACAATCCCATTAGCAAATACAGGTTTGTCCCCATCCATTGGAGGTGGTGTTACTATTGCACAAAATGTCTGAGTCACACAGCATAATATCGTCAAAATAACACAATTAAACTTCATTATGGTTTTCTTTTCCTGGTCGTGTCTTTTTTAAGCGAAAGCGTTTTTACAAGTTACATCAGTCCACGGCACTAGTAAACATTATTTTCACAAGAAAATGGCCCGTCACCTTCAATTAGGAACCAGGTACCTCCACATTTACTGTTAAGTTCCCCATTTTGAAATGAATCGACACACAATAGACAGATAACCCGTGAAATCTCGTTTGAATTCTCGCTTCGAAAGTATGTCAAACTCAGGTATTTGCATGACAAATACACTGGTCACGTGATTACAGGTGTGTAAAAGCTATTTATAGCCCAAACCGGAGACATTAACGAAGCAGGGCAATTTTGAATTCTTTATTTTCATTTAGAGCATGTAGATAAATAGCCAACTATTCTGTATTCCCTATGTACTCACTATTATTATAAAGCTCTGAAAGTAATGCATTATTCATACCCAATTAACGCTATTAACAATATGTTTCGAACATGAAAAAGAAGATATACTATGAAAACTCATATTGAGTCATATATAACTTATTTTCCAAAGATCTGGAAAATGAAACAACTTAAAAATTGGGCCCAGCGATATTAAGATTAGAACAGTAACATTTATAGGGGGGGGGGGCAGCTAGGCATTGGGCGATAATCCCCACAAACGAACCATCTTTAACCCGTCAGAAAACCTGAAAACGTTACTTGTTTATAAAAACTTTAGTGTACACTTGATGACAAATGTATAATCTCCGAGTATATAAGTAAAAAGATCTATTGACTACTATCGTTTCATAGCTTTGATCATTCGACAGGCTTTTACATAAATATCTCCTTCTTGGAGTAGGGTTGTATAATGCATTTTCCTGCAATCTAGTGTTCGTCGCGATCATATATTTGAATGATTCCGACCTTACACAGTACTATTCAAAGTATCCTAGCATAAATAAACTTATTCCACTACTTTCTACTTATTAACAATAAAATAAATTATTACCCTGAGTATTCAACGAAACGTAGCTAATCAAAAGAAACTTTACTGTTGAAATAAACTCTCCGTATTCGCACAAATTTGATTGTAAAATATAATATGCATGCATTTTAAAACTTATATATATTATGTAAATATATATCATTGAACTATTAACACCGATGTTTTCTCTCCGTATTGGCACAGATTTGATTGTAAAATATAATATGCATGTATTTTAAATATTGGTGTAAATATATATTTTTGAACTCTTGGCTTGGCTGTAAATATTAACAACTGAAGGTTTCTATCTTATGCGTCGAAGGACTCAAAGAAATTGAAATGAGCTGTAAAGGCATGTTTGTTCTGTGAATCAATCAATTAATTGGGTCAGTTTAATTAATAATTAGGACGGCAATTACATGACGTGTATTGACTGGCCCAGCCTTATATATTTTATCAAGGATTAGGTCAGCATGTTAACATATCAGATTGATCTCATTTATAAAGATTAAAATAAATACAGATAACAGCATTATGATCTCCTAGCCGTACGCAAACATAGCATTTCGCAATGTTTGCATATACTTATTATCGAACTGGCGATCTTGTATAAAACATATATTTTTGAGAATCGGGAAAGTAATAACGTTAAAGAGACAATAACACTCTTGCTGGCTTGACAGCTCCAGAAAATAAATAATAGCCTTATTCTAAGTATTAGATGTTTATGTGTCCTATCTCTTAAAGCGTATTGTATAAATTACAAGGAAACTCATTTATATTTTCATATAATTATCATCAATAAAATGGACCTGGACGTATATCAAGGCATATACACTGACGCATGCGACGCAGTTTTAATACATCGTTGAATTGGTATAATACTAATAGCATATTTTCCAAATTTCGTCCAGTTTTGTATAACTATTTTGTAACTATTATTGTATTTGTGTATGATTAATTTCAGGCTATTCTGAATAGCATTACTGAAAATCCCAGCTGTGAGCAGTGAGGGTACCTAGGATGGTTTAGCGTATATGTATATATTCTATCAACAAACGTTCGCTAGCCTCTTGTGATAAACACGGGTAATTCGTTTTCTATATTGACATGTAAAATGATCCAAGAAGAAAGATTCTGCACCACAGCAACCTAATTGGAGGGAGAGTTGAATAATTCTAAATCGTCTTTTAGATCACAAGTCGGGACGATGACTGCTATCCAAGATTTACTGACAATATTATTATAAATAATATTTATTATATACAAAACATATATATTCAATATACTAATGGACAATGTTTTAATGAATATTCTATCATTAATGAAATCTGCCACCACACACACCTAACCCATATGAAATGTACCCACTTAAACACAATACTTGTACTGTCAATACCATTAATATTGTTGCTTGTTTTTGTAAGTCCTACACAGGTTTGTTGGAATAATAATGCAATGATTCGACATTATCTGGTTTGTAGCACCGTGTATCTATTTATTTTAGGCACCGCAGAAACCACTGACTTTAATGTGAAAATCACTTGAACAAAATGTCTAAAGTTCGATGAATAAACTGGGAGTTGTCTATACAATATTGTTCATCACAGTTGGTGTTCAGTTCATCCTTTTAACTTGGTAACGAATCTGTTAATTGCTACGTGTAACGCCGGGAAAAGTAAAGATATGTTTTTCTTGTACCATTCTCTATCAAAAACAAAAAGTAAATTACATGTACACAGAGTTGGAACTATATACCAAAACAGTAACAAACGATTGTGTCAAATTAGCAATACTTGCGATTGGGACAATTTAATGTACCGAAAAAACTCAGGACAGTATCAAAACTGTTTTCACATAGGGCAGTACTAAAACTGTGTTCACATAGAATAGTACCAAAACTGTGTTTACATAGGGCAATACTAAAACAGGAACACAGGAACAGATGACCGAGACCGAATGCGCAAGGTAATCCTAACAATGCATCAAACGACAATGCAACACCAAACGGTAAGATACCCACGCAAACATAAATACATTTGAAAGAAAACAATCAGCACTACTGAAATAGTACTATTATGATTGAGACGATTGAATTCGAGCCATTAGAAATGAAATGGAGTTTAGCGCCCTAGTTCTCTGCTCCATCCGGGCTAATGAAGACTTGACATGCGTCAATATGCATTGTGCTATAAGAAAAATTTTGTCCGAACCGAGCCGCTTCAGTCTATTTCGAATTTCGTCTGTCAAGAGTTATTTCACGTGCCCAGGACCTCGGTTTTTCGTTCCACCGAAAGACTAGACACTGTCCCCTGACAGTACCACCGTACCGCACCAGGAAGAATGGGGAACTAAATCCGGAAAATTCCGATGAAATTTCTCGACCAACGGCCGCGAATGAAATGGATTTTAACGTCCTACTTTTCTGCTCCGACTGAGCCACAGTGGCTCCTTTCGGCCATTAGATCACTCATCATTATTATCTGATCCACCAAGTTGTATCTCATCTTTATATGGTCCCGGGTACACCTTATGACGTTTTACGACCATTAATCCGACAAAAAATCCCACCCGATACAAAATATGGTGTACTTACATATTATACTGTGTATGAAGTCTATAATTGTCATCTAAGAATTGTTTATAAAAGACAGACATTTCTTCAGGTGTAAGCGTCGGATTTCCCCCCTCAGCTTTTGATTTTGACTTTAGTGTCTCTTCAATATACTCTTCTTTCTTCTAGAGAAAAATAAACGAAAACCATACTTATTTTAATAAAACTTGTTAGAGCCCTCGAGATTGGGTATTTGGAAATACACGGACATGTAATTAGACGTCATAAGGTAGTGGTGATTGTGCTTGGGGATGGGTGATGGAGGGGGCCGGGAAGGGGGGCCGAGGGGGGGGGTGGTGATCTCAACGGAACAGTTCACCTAACCGCTGTCGATAGAGTATATTAAAGATACAGTGTGGGAGATATGATAAAGAGCTGACAGTTCTCACTATAATAGTTAAAAACTGGATAATGTAAAGGCAATTTGCTGAAAATTTCAGTCAAATTGATCTACTATGAACCGAGAATTAAGCGATTGAAATTTCAGCCTAGCCTCGATCATCACTACTAAAGTCTGTACAATAAAAAACAGTCTCGATCATCCATATTTCATGATTAAATTAGGAATGGAAGTCGAGCAGCAAATGGGATCATAATCCAGTTAATATCACAGGCTAGCGATGCCATCGAGAGTTGATTATGGTCTGGATAAGTTAATTAATGTCTAATTAATAATTTAGATAACATTTCAAGCATAAAGAAAGACCTGCAATTGCATAATGTATGTTTAAGTATTATGTTTATATTCATCTATGCTGAACTGGTGGGCGGCAATAACCTCCCGGCCCCAGTGTTTTAAGTTCCCAAAAAGTCGAATCCAGAACCATTAAAGATACATTATTGGAGATTCGATAACGAGTTGGCAGTTCCCACTATAATAGTTAAAAAACTAGATAATATAAAGCCAATTTGCTGAAAATTTCATCCAAATTGATCCACTATGAACCGAGAACTAAGCGATAGAAATTTCCACCTAGCCTCGACCATCATTACTTAAGTCAGTGCGATAAACAGCATAGTCTCGATTATCCATTTAACCGTTAAATCGTGAAGAAAAGTTATGCAGTAAATCGGCTCACAATCCATTAAAGATCGCAGGCTAGCGATGCCATCTAGAGTTGATTATGGTCTGGATAGGTTAATTAATGTCTAATTAATAATTTAGATAACATTTCAGGCCCAAAGAATAACCCGCAACAGACAGATTTAGCTCTTGCATAATGTATGTTTTTAACAGTAAAGGATTTTTTTCTGTTGAAGAAGCAGTCTGGTATGAATATTAATTTTTGAAAAATACCTTTGTGAACTTCTTATTATGATTAGCCCAAAAGTCTTGATTCCACTTCATGACGTTTTCGTATTTTTCATGGTACCTTTTTTCAACAGGTGACACTTTTGAGCTTCGGAAAATAATCGGTCTCAGGTTTGAGGCAGTATCTGGCGGACCTATAAAATCCCTCGTTCTGTCGGTAGGCGGTCTGGATTGTAGCTTGAATTCTTTTTCCTTTAAAAGGCAATAAAATTATGAGATAAAAATAATTTGTAGGTATCACAGATTAGGCTAATTCCGTTTAGTTGTAAAAACGGATCTGCCCTTCAGGATAGATCGCATTTTATACAAACTCGTGAACATTATTAAATATAATGAAGACGACTCCAATTCAATAAAATTAGGCAATGGGTATCCTAACACACATACGCTTAAAAAGAAGTTGACATATTTATAGAGTCTATAATTGTCGCTTTTACAAGAAAATCATTCAAGTGGTGAGTCATGCCAGGGCAATGAGCGACGACGGTTTCGACAAGAAAAACGAGGTAATCAGAATGCCATATAGTTACTGCATAATATTCATGAATCGAAATAAAACGAAACGAAACAAAACACCCTGTCTTAAACTCCACATGAACTGGTTACTATTTATCACCTGGATAATATTTGGCACAGATATTTACTTGCTAACAACACAACCACATAATATGTGGGTAAAGATATGAAAATATATAATAATATTCACCGAGACAGGATTGATAATGATACTATTAATACTATAGCCTAGTGTTTCACTGTTTGGGTCTAGTCTACGGCAAAAACACCACTTTCCGTCGACTGGGTCTATGATTGAATGATTACTTACACATACAGTAGTCCCGTGAAGTAAACGTGTTTTAATAACATGACTATACTGTTTGGTGATCTTCCCAAAACATCGTTGATTAGGAATACCAATAATCTGCAAGAGCAAAAACATGGTACCTTGGGCTTTTAGAAGGCTAACTTCGCGCGTGGGTAGAAAAGAACAACCCCTTTTCCAACCTATATGGTTTTAACGTCACTGCCTGTAACAATTTTCCATAGCTATTTTAGTGCAAAATCAAGTTTTGTCGATATTATCAAAAAATATGGATTTGTCTACTGTCATGAAACACAAGCGTTATTGATGTCTACCTGAAGCTTGTGGTTGGTATTTTATTAAACTCCATTTCATTTCATTTTATTTGTTCAAACACGAAGTTACCCATAAAAACTGCTCGGCAATACCTCGGTAAAACCGCTTTTACAATCACTAAATAGAGTATCGACACTCCCATCTTCATCACAGTGTTTCGTGTTTGATAAATTTGCAGTCAACACCTGTGTTAATGTTTCAAAGAAAAAGGAATTCAAGACTTGTGAAAGAGGATGGGATATAGATAGCTTGTCAAAGCGACACCATTAGTAGTGTGAGATCGCCTGTCGCAATATGTGCATGTGTGCTGTGTGACTGTTCGTATTTTATACATAGCTTGTAGGCCTATACTACAGTAATTAAATAAATAAATGATAGATTCTCAGTCTATAGCCACAGCTAGGGTTTTGTATCTAACATTGGTGTCTTACATTAGATTGGTGTATTGTTTTATATACTCTTCAAAAAAAGTAGGGGATATTGAAATGCAAATACCTATGCAGGTTGTGATATGTAAATAGTCATGGACACTTGGCATGCTTTGAGAGTATGTTCACAGATGAAGAACTTATTGGCCCAACAGAACCACTGAGCTGCACGTTCGACCCACAATTGCGCCATACACGTGGGAGGGGTTCATTGTCAAATTTGACACTTCAAGGAATGGTTGATGAAAACTGCCGCGTGCTGGTTTATCTATCCATGCTTTCCTATCGGTTCTTGCATAAGATTTACTGTTTAGCGTATCTTTGCTTTAGTGTGTTACGTTTAATTTGATCGGGAGACGTGTTCGTCAACCGACAACACTGCAAGAATTGGCCGTGGCACTGCAAGAGGAGTGGGTCAGATTGCCCCAAATCGTGATTGGACGGTTGATTAGGAGCATGCCACGACGAATTGCTGAATGTCTGAGGATTGGTAGAGCAATTACTCATTATTAAGAGAAAAATCAAAAACGTCCATTTTCACTTTTGACGGTGTATCTCTTTGCGAGTGAAATGAGGCCGTCAGATAGGTCGCCAATATAAACTGTTTATGTTCAGGTGTAGGCAATTGACCTGTTATTAACATAGGCTACACTGGTTACCTCTAATAAAAACAGCAGTGCATTTCCTCAGTTTTGTATTGTTTCTGAATATCCCCTACTTTTTTTTGAAGAGTACAGTTTATTTGTGTGTTGTGTAACGCGTGATCTTTAATCACACCAGATCAGTCTATGAAGCACCTATGTTTTGAAGTTTTATTTTATTTCATCACGTCTTTATGTTTTATAATGAACAACTAGAACATGTAAAGTATGTTTTATGCTTAAGATGGATGTATTATATGAAAGCATGTATTATTATTATTATGAAATATTTATATAATTTTATTTAATATCGATTATTGGATTATGGAAAAACTCTTGGGGCATTAAGAGCGTGTGTGTGTGTGTGTGAGAGAGAGATGAGAGATGAGAGAGGGGGGGGGGGTAACGTCCACTCGACACAAACTGGGTGATTTCGGGACTATAACACATGGTTCAATTTTATTTCAATAATTCGCCTGTGCGTATGGGTCTTTAGCAGTGGTAGGAAACCGGAAGACCGGGAGAAAACCCACGAGGTTGAACAGGCGACTTTACTCATTGTCACGTACAACCGGGGTGGGGCATTAAGACCCATAATGAGTGTAGGCCTATATTATACTGTTAAATAAAATTATGCACATGGTCGGAAATTATAATGGTGACACCTGTATGGAAACACGCTTTCCTTACAAAACTCTTGTCCGGGATTTCATAAAGTACATTTTTAAGGACCCGGTTTTTACCAGTTGTTCCCGTAAATTCTAATATAATAGTGAAATATCCCAGTCCTATTTCATCATACAATACTATTACATTTATCAACTAAACAATCGTTTAATCAAAATAACCATTAACGTGAATGATAATATCTACAATAAAACGTTAAAACAAATTGACAATAAATCGAATAATCGATAAAAACCGTTTATTATTGCCAGATAACACAATTTTAACGGGACCGACTATTCTATATTTAGTAACAAGTACGTGATGAAAATGCTTCAATACGCGTGCGCACTATTTGCTGTGCGAGATATATATATATTGCAACGATATCATTCACTAACTGTCAAGAAAAACATACAGACTTTTACAGTATAATTTCAGTATAGTGAAATTCAAATTTCTGTTATCATGAAAAGTTTGCTAAGATTACAACAAGGGTTTATTAGTACTCGGACATCTCTCAATAACAACTGGGGCACATTGGATTCTAATGTAACGGTAAGTGTAAGTGTTTTTCAATGACAATTAACTAAGTGTTTATATTAGGCT
The DNA here is from genome assembly GCF_932274485.2 of Patella vulgata. Lineage (NCBI taxonomy): Eukaryota > Metazoa > Mollusca > Gastropoda > Patellidae > Patella > Patella vulgata. The sequence continues at coordinate 33,550,279 of NC_065883.2, forward strand.
AAAGACCGGCTTGATAGAGATTGTTTATTATAGGCCTATTGACGCATAGAGTTCTGGAAAGGTTATATTTGGATACCCTCTAAGGTCAGCACATGTGTCTAACACTATCGAACTTCGAACACAGCAAATGAAAGGGAATGAAATGCTGTTTAACGTCCCACTTTCCTGCTACGACTGGGATAATGAAGACAGGCGTACGCCACACAGTGTGCTTTGAGTGAAATGTTGCCATGGGATAACGGCGCCACGGCCTACTCTTATTTCAAATTCCAATCCAACTGTCAAGGGTTCTTTTACGTGCACGCCAATGTGTACATATTGGGACCTCAGCTTATCGGACCATCCTAACGACGATACCACTGATTGGTGGGGGGGGGGCACGCCCGATCACAGTAAAGGACAGAAACGTCTGATTTGTGTCGTGAAAAGAAACATTTTTGGAGCACAATAAATAGTGTATTCATCCTGTTCCTGTTCAACCGAGAGGCAGCGAAAAAACTGTATTAATTTATATTATTTAAACACGATGTATACATTGGTCTATTAATAAAGATAAATTACATAACAAAGTTAATTATTGATACAATTCAATTGAATACTAATACGTATTTTAATTTCTATTTTTAAATTTTTCAGAAGTTGTGTTTTAATAAGTTATCCACCAAGAAAGAGATAGAAACTGCTTATGAAGAATATAAAGATGGTAAATTTGATCAAATCCCCGACCCTAAACAACTTGATCACTTCAAGTAAGTGTGAATTATATTAGTCTAAAATTATATTTGCTCCGAAATCCCGTAAAGGGGGGACTGAGGTAGGTTTGATTTCGACGTTTCCGTGGATGTTGTCTCTGCAGTCATCATAACTTGGAACCCGTCTAGTTTCCTTACGTGAATGATCTGTTGTAAGTTTATAATAATTAGATTCCCTTAATTTCAGAAGTAAAACGTCATCCATTGTTGGAAAACCACCACCGGGCACACATACCCTGCCTCATCCAATATGGTAATTATTTCTTATGATTATTTTACTTTTGCAGGAGATGACGTTTTTAACTGACTTTGTCATTTGTGTTTCGATGCCAGGGTAAAACGCTGGTTCGCTAACCAGTAGGTCTCTGGTTCGATTCCGGAATTTTCCGACGCGGTTTCAACTTGTCAGTGGTGAAGGCCAAATTCCTGGCAAAGACATCGCATAGTTGTTCGAATGGGGCTAAAAACCGAGGTCCCGGGTACTGATTGGCGTGTACGGGGAAGAACCCTTGACAGTTGGAATTCGAAATAAGAGTATACCGTAGCGCCACTTTCCGGACAGAGTTTATCTCATAGCACACTGTATGTTTGTCAGAGAGGATAAACTGGCCTAAACAAAACAACAAAATAAAATTAGAACTGTAGTCGTTTAATAAGTGCATTGCAAATAAATTTGTAAACTTAATACAGTATACGAGGTAAAAGTCGTAAGGCCATGGGCGACTTTTAAAAGAAAGAAACGAAGAAAACGCTTATATGACGTTATAAAAGCTTTAAGTCATTTTTATACGCCCACATTTCAATGTGGTCGTATATAGTGGTCGTCCTCGTCCGTTCTTGGAATATTGAGGGGTGTAGTAAAAGTATAACAGGCTTTGAAATTAAACGGTGGAAAAAGAAGTTGGCAGAAAGTAATCGAAGAATTTACTTAGGCCTCAATATGCATGGTAAATGAACAGTAAGTAATGACAAATACATTCTGTAAAAATAGGTCCTTTGGATTTAATACATTATGCAAGAGCTAAATCTGCCCATTTGCAGGTCTTTCTTTAGGCCTGAAATGTTATCCAAATTATTAATCAGACTAACTTATCCAGACCATAATCACGATGTCATCGCTAGCCTGTGATATTTACAGGATTGGAATCCGATCTTCTGCTCAACGCTCATTGATGATTAAATCAAAAAATTGATAATCGAGACTATGTTTTGTATCGTACTAGGCCTAAAATTCAATTGCTAAATTCTCGGTTCAGGATGAATCACTTTGACTGAGATTTTCAGCAAATTCCCTTTACATTATCTAGTTTTTAACTATTATAGTGAGAACTGCCAGCTCTTTATCTAATATCTTATAATGTATCTTTAATTAATTTGAATATGTTTTAGTCCACATATACCATCAAATCACACAGTTTGTACGCGGGAAGGTATCCTTAAGGTCGTGGGATGAGGAAGCCTATCCATTTTCAACGATTTAAATATCCGATTAAATTTATACTAAGTGTTTCCATTAATTACTTCCAGAGTTATTGGCCTTCATATTAAATGTTTTTTTATACATTATTATAGGGATGAACTTGTAGCCAAATAAATTCGAATGATTTCTGATAATTACTTAATAAGTTGTTACTCGTACTCAGATTTTAATGTGTTGTAAATGTTTTGATTACTGGCAAAAGAAAAAAATTGCGACTACCCTTGTTAACTTCTCGGCGTATGTTTCCTTGCCTGGAAACCTATCTTGTTGCCACACGACATAATGTTTATTGCTTAATTTTATCTTATGCGTTTCAACCGAAAAGTTTGTATCCGAAATGCCGCACAGATGTCGTGTACATAATGTAAAGTATGCTAACTATTTCCTGTACTTACATGTACTTTCCTTTTGAAGCGTGAGTATCAACAAGACAGGTTACAGTAGAGTCAATTATTACACTGAATTAGTCATTTATGGGCTTTTGAGTTGAACCATTGTGATATGTTTATTAAGCCAACTCAATAAGCATTAATGTGTTGTGATTGATGAAATTTCTCTTTAAATTCATGGTATTTATTGTATGCATGTTATTATATTCATGTATTATTGAAGAAATTGTAAATAAACATATTAATATGTTAATGGAAATATATTGTAGGACAAAAGAGCAGCTGATGAATGTAAAAATAACTTCTAAACAACCAGAGGGCAAAGTAGATAAGGTAAAGTATCACACACACCATTTGTATTTTACATCTCTTATATACACGACTTGAATCGCCACAAGGTACCTGAATTCTGGCTTATTTTGTCGTATGGTTTATTCTGCCTGTCCATTCGGTTCACATCAAACCCGACACCACAACTCAACGGGGTATAAACGCAAACGTTGATGAAGTATCATCAAAAAATCCCGATCGATATTCCGCTCATCTCGATCATATTAAATAATTATTGTTTAGGTTATAATATTTTAGAGAAGGTTTAGGTTATGCTATTTTACGTACGATATATATATGCCAAGATAACTTTATTATATGTACCTGTCTTAGCTCAGTAACTTGCTTGGTACATTATGTTGTGTGGGACTTTTCCTAAGTTGGTTTACGTTGATAAAAACAGACTTCCAACTGTTGAACTGTTTGCATTGCTACACACTGTTATTACTTGTTTTTGTATTTCCAGATGGCCTATTATTCTGTTCAAGGTATAAGAAAAGGTTTTGATATATGTTCTGGTTTTGTATTCGGTGAACGAAATGAAAAGAAATGGTTAAAGTGAGTTATCAGTTTATATGAATAAGAGCACTTTGCCCTGTTTTATCGCAACGGTGACAGGAACCAATGCCGTCTCACTCGATTACAATTCCGCCAATTCACTTTCCGGTTGAAAAGACTAAATATATATTTTGATGGCGATCACAGTTAACAAAAAAAGTTCCATTTTCAATTAATAAACGGAGACCCATTCTTATTGACCAATCCCCAATTGAATTTTCAGCAAATGCATTAAAGAGTTATATTAAGATAGAAACATTTTCGTTTCCGTCAAATTTTAAATCCAAACACCGTATAACGTATAAATAGAATTTCTAACCCTGCAACCAAGATGAGAAACACCAAATATTTTCATTTGGATGGGGTCCTATCAAACAGGCCCTAAAGTCATAATGTATTGTACACGTGTTTACAAACACGACAAAATCAATTAAAATTAAATGTATATCCTAAAATACCGTATCAGGAATTGGTAATTTTCACTTTTTTAATGCAGAGTAAGATGTCAAGAATACAACTTAAGTACAAAATTCTGCTAGTACTACCCATTTAAAGAACACTGTAGAGCCATAATTTGGCAAAGGGTATACTTTACTTCGAAGACGAGTATATAGAACAGTTAGTGTTAAACATACGTTATGCAAGAGTTAAATCTGCCTATTACAGGTCTTTACTGGATTGGAATCTTTACTGGATTGGAATCTGATCTTCTGCTCAACGCTCATTGATGATTAAATAAAAAAAATGGATAATCGTACCGACTTTAGTAATGATGATCGAGGCTAGGCTTAAAATTCAATCGCTGAATTCTCGGTTTAATTTGTCTGAAATTTTCAGCAAATTCCCTTTACATTATCTAGATTTTTAACTGTTGTAGTGAGAACTGCCAGCTCTCTATCTAATCTCCCATAATGTATCTTTAACTGGAATAATATCTTGTGGTAATAATATACCATTTTTTTCAGTCGTATTTGTTTTCTGGAAACAGTAGCCGGAGTACCAGGTATGGTTGCTGCAATGGCTAGACATATGAAATCAATCAGGCGATTACAGAGAGACTATGGATGGATTCATACTTTACTAGGTATGGTATATTGTTACCCCCACCCCCACACACACCCGCACACAAAGCACACCCACCCACAATGTTACGTGGAATTTCAATTCACACAAATGTTTATGTCGACATCCGCTAGAATACGAACTTTAAGCAAAACGATTGGTCGTAAATTGTGGTTTAGTATTGATTATCTCTTGTCCAGGTTGCTTTTTGGAATAAGGTTCGATAGTTTTGCACAAAGAACACACAAACGGTCAGCTCTGTGTGTGATCTGGATGCCTCACTAATAAGATTGACTATATTCTAAACCCACTTTTATCAATATATGGTCTACCCGATTTTGCGGATTGACTATAGCTGCCTTATTTGGCACGTTACCTTGCATGCACTAAATAAAAAACTGACCGGGTAACAAATCAACCCACCACATCAAACATCCTAATTTGTTCAGATTGTTTTAATCTTTTTTTGTCTTATTCATGTAGAGGAAGCTGAAAATGAAAGAATGCATTTGTTAACCGCTCTAGAATTAAAACAGCCATCTTTATTTTTTAAATTAGCTGTTATTGGTTCTCAAGGTGAGAGGCATATTTCTTTGTTAACTCTTCAGATTCAATGTAAGTAATATCAGTTAAAGGTCCTCATAGCTTCCTTAAAGATTGGTCACCGGCCGTGGACGAGAGTCAATGGCCACTTTCAACTTGGCTCAAATTCAGCCACAATGCATGTAGATTTATGCAATTGGAACCATAGACGTGTTCGCGAGAAAAACATCTTTATTAGGCAAATCGACCATCCCATGCCGCTATCTACGTATTGTATTGCTAAGTTATATAATTTTATGTACTTTTCTTTTTAATGTAGGTATATTTGTGACGTTGTTTACTGGAGCCTATATTGTCAGCCCCAAATTCTGTCATAGATTTGTTGGTTATTTAGAAGAAGAAGCTGTTAAAACATATACTAAATGTTTAGAGGTAAATATATATTATACTATTAATATTCAGTTTAATTGTTGTAGTATATGTGTTTTATATAGGTATATATAGAGAAAAGAGTTTGGAAGTCTATTCGATACTAATCGGGTCATTTCTCGGGACTAACATAATATGTTATCGAGGATCATTGAAAGGGAGACCACAGTAAAAATCCACGGGATTAAGCCGGCGACCCTACCCCAGTCACTACGAACCCGGGATCGAACTCATGCAATCAGTGGCATCAACTTGTATAAACAACGCGGCGAAACGAAGCGATTGTTTGGCTCAATATTACCAAAATAATCAGTGCATTTTGAATATCTTCATCCTATTGAACAAATCCTTCAGGTTATTTTCTCTCTTCAATATACAATAATCTCGACGTCTATTAATTACAGGATATTGAACATGGACCGATGCAACATTGGAAAAAACGACCGGCGACAGATTTAGCTATACGTTATTGGAGTTTACCAGTAAGTTTTATAATTACTGCAATTAATACACGTATTTTATTTGCTGTCTGCCGATGCTTGTTTAATGATCCACAGCCAGTACACGGGTGATTTGATTAAGTTTTAATTATACTTTCAAAGAATAGCATGTAAATGTAAAACGTATCATTGAAGTATCGTTCAGCTCATTGACTCCCATTAGAAGTCTCCTCTCGAACAATATACATAATTCTCATGTACTGTCCTATCGCTTTCCGCCCATCCAAAACCAAATTTATTGAAATATACGTTAGGTTTGTCCATGAGTATGAATGGGTTTTTTTTTTAAAGTCCTGAGTTCACATCTTGAATATGTTCACTGGCGGTAATCGTAACGTACCATAGTGGAATAGAATTTTTATTTTGTTCTTGGGTTAAAGCATGTCCTATGCCATGGTGAATTGAACTCCCCCAATGAACCCTTTAACTGCTGATTGGTTGGCGAGCAAACTGTGCTGGCCAGTGAAGGTCCACAGTATACCAAATAATCACGATATATGTCGCGCATGAAAAACACAGTGAGTAAATGTAATAAAATATAACAATAGAACGCAATTTCTCGATATGGGTGTTAAAGTTGCAATATTGTCTTGGTTAAATCAGGAACTACAAAGGAATAATGAAAAAGGCTTTGGTGGTTACTGAACCTTTGTGTTGGGATTAAGAAATTACCGGTAAACCCATTATTTCACCTTTTTGCTTTATTTCTTTATATTTTACGTCATCTTGTATTGCAGAAAGATGCCACAATGAAAGATGTTATATTAGTTATAAGAGCTGATGAAGCTCATCACAGAGTGGTTAACCATACATTGGCTTCTATGAAACCAGATGATTTTAACCCTTATGATCCCGGAAAATGAACAGCATCTTTTCGTTAAAGATACGCTGTATAAAACAGCTGCACATTGACTGTGAATTAGATTAAAGAACCAGCACACAATTATCCATCATTCAGTTTAGCTTCGTGCGGAAAAATGTTGTTTGTGTGTGAACTATTTGGAATCCCACAAACACTGTTGAACCAGCATTGGCAAAGATAGATTATGTGGAATCTCATGTGATAATCTCTCCTTTTGTACCATAATTTTAATTAGACTGTTACTTCGTTTCGTTTTTGTGTTGTGAACATTGTCACTGCAAAAACGTGAGTAAAGTCTACATTGATCTGACCTGCCATTTAGCTGAATGAGAAATGTTTATATATAATATATTAGTTTCACTACTTAAACGGGCTTTACTGGAGTTACCACCCTTGAAACTTAGGCTTTAATTTACAGTATTTTACATACCGCCATATTCCTATAATGAATTGTATAAGGCAGAGTGTCCGCCCCACGGACGATATCTCTGATAAATGGGAACCGGTCTTGAAAAATCCTGATGTTTTTTCCCCACTGCTGGATTTACCAAATGTTGCGACTGAACCAGGTACCACACACAGCCCCCCCCCCCCCGCACCCACACGCAGTAAATTACAAAAAATAACATATTTGCAAACATATACAGCAGTTATATTGATAATAATAATTTCGTTAATCTCCAGTTGAATGAAATGATCTATGATTTTGTATAAAATTTCTATATAAAAAAAAAACAATTTCAGCATACATATATGTTTTGTTTATTTCCAAGGCAAAGATAAAACGTATTTTATGGTTTAGTGTCTTTTCTTTATTTTAAATTACATAGGGTGGGTGGGGGCATGCTCTTTTCGGTGATTAAGGCCTCTAACGATCTTAATCAGGTCCGACCTTGACATAAATACGAAGATAATTAAGGCGATTTATGATAAGTTAGTGCCCTTGTAAAATGAACGTCCGATCTGTTTTATATATGCATTGCCAGGGGCGTAGCCTACCGTACCGTTCCCAAAAGAAATGAAATGAAATGAGGTTTAACGTCCTACTGTTCTGCTCCTAACCTGGGCTAATGAAGACGGGCATACGCCATACAGTGTGCTATGAGGGAAATTTTGCCCGGACAGCGGCACTACGGCCTACTCTTATATCGAATTCCAACTGCCAAGGGATCTTTTACGTGCACGCCAATGTGTACACGGGACCTCGGTTTTTCGTCCCATCCGAACGACTAGACAGCTTACCTTGTCAGCCCCTCCGTCCTGCATCACTGACAAGGGAGAATACGCCGGAAAATCTGGATGCACTTTCTCGGCCAATGCAGGGATCGAACACCCGACCTCCAGTCTTACCCACTTAGCCACGTGATCCCCCGTTCCCAAAAGTTCTACCCGATATAATAAAAGGCGATTTAAACTTTGATTCGCCTATAATAATCTACATTTTCAGAATTATTTGACTGTGTTTTATAGTTATATTGATCTGGGACCGGTTGCTCAAAACTCAGTTATCTTACTAACGTGCTGTCGTTTGATACATTTATGTTGCTGGAAACTCAATTTCATTATCCGTTAGCTGATTATAGGTAATACAAGAGAAGTCTGCCATTGGCTGAATTTTAAATTTATAAATTCAGTGTACATGTATAGCAACTTCATAGAAGTTAGTATTAACAAGAAACTGAAGAAATATGGACAACTGTGCAGTCTGTTCACAAAACTTGATTATAGACAAAAAGATAACTGTAGAATTTCCTACAGAAAACACTATAAAAAATCTGTAGAATACTATAGTATTTTCCTATAGAAATCTTGGCTTAAATCTGTAGGAAAAATTATAGAATTTGCCTACAGAAACTGTAGAATATTTGGAGCCGTTATTTCCGAGATATGGATCAACGTATAGAAAAAATCTCTTGTGTTAAAATGATATTTGGAATGTGTATATCACTATTCTTTGGCACCTAGAAAAGGACACAAATGGGTCGCAAGGCCTATAATCAACTCCCCCACCATTGGGTGGCTGTGGTTTAAATCGCGAGGTTTAAAAATTTAACGATAAACTGAATGTTTGTTGCTGTGATGATAAACGCTACAGTCAAACAGCCATAACTTCGCTCAGAAAAAAGCAATTTGAATAAATATTTCAATATATTTATTTTTCATTATCTTATTTTGAACTATTATGGCAAGAATGACCAGCTCTTTATCTAAATCTTACTTAATACATCTTTAATGCCATTGTATCAAACTAGCTAGATTATTATCAGTCAAAACCAAAAACACCAAAAGATACTTGTTGCATATCGTTAAGCGGTAGTCTCCCTTCCCTGGCTCTGTTTATTGCACTTTTCCTTTCTGAAACCCCCGAGGCCCCAGAACACCATAGATTACCCCATTGAGGGGGTGAGTGGCATTGAGTATGAGACTGAGGCAAGTGATCTAGATTGCAAACCATCAAGTAATTCTTTGGAATTTTTTAATATTCACATTTGATTAATACCACTACGAGAGTATATTTTGCCACAGTATGTTTGAACCCTCTTTAACTGCCGTTAGTATAGATGTCAATACTTTTGAAAGTGGTTTTGTGGAACAACGGGATGAACCTGCTATAAAATGTTGTTTGTAGGGATTTTTATGTAGTTTGGGTATCCAATATAACAAAGGCAGATCTATATAGGTATCTCCACACGGAGTACAAAATGAAGTGAGTACAGATCTGTGATTGGATATAATTTTATCCTTACTAAGAGTAGAGCTTTTATAAGTAGCACTGTCGATTGATTTCCCGAAACTAAGTTCTTTGAACAGACAGTCATAATAATATCGTTCACATATAAACACTATGTTATTGGACTAATGGTATGCTTATCATGTGAGGCGTTGAGATTTTCAACAATGCTAACATCATTGAAAATATATTTAGGCCTAGTGTCAACAAACGAACGTTGCATGTAAGTTCTTCGTTTTAGTAAACGACTGATAGACTTAGTCCAATCCGAGAGAGTATCGGAGATGGCATCTTACCTCTTGGCCCATGATCTAGCATAGTCCTCTACTGCATCCATAATAGGTTTGAAATTTTGATCCTATGAAAATGGCTGCGGTTCCCGGAATTTGGGTCTTTTGGACAAAATCTCACGTAACTTATAATTCTGGACTATGTTCAAATCACCAGTGACCACATGTCCAGCAGGTTGGTAAAAGAAGGACGAAGTAGAGCAAGAACAGGGTTACATGTCTTTTGCATTGATGTCAGATAATGCGTTTCGGTAATTAAAAATTTTGGATGCAATGGGTTTAGTATAAGTATAGAAAATCCTAGGAGCAGTAAGAGTTTTGAAATTGCGCCTGAGTAATTGGTCATCAATACAACAAAACCTGGGCTATGCATTCCAAAATTGGCAGAGGGGATCCTACGTCTGTAGTACCTGTGAGACCGATATGGAAAATGTGCGTAATTCGGCGGGTTGAACAAAAACTTCGTCGCAGCTGGAATTTCAGAGAAGTCTAGACTCAAGTTAAAAAATTTCGCTTTTCGAATTGAATGCACTCAACGTTTGTTTCATAGCAAAAGTACAAGGCTAGCGCACATTCAGTAAAAACAACGAATGGTGAAATATTTTATTTGTAAACACTTATTAACTGTATCTATAAGTATTAATTGATTAAGAAACAATATAATCTATTTCAACTGATCAATTATCAGTTAGCCCACATTAAACAATATTTTAAAATCTGTCGGTATAGAAGTAATGCGGTTGCACGCAAAAAATCTTATAACATTTCACCCACCACACCCTCACGACTACATTTTCGTATACTTAATGAGTTGTTACTCTTAATCAGATTTTAGTGTATTATAAATGTTTCATTACCGACAAAAGTAAAAATATGCGACCACTGTTGTTGACAGCCCGGATGATTTAGCTGCTGTGAGCGTATGTTTCGTTGCCAGGCAACCTATCTTTGCTAATGGTATACTTCGACTGACATCCGACTAATAAAGGAGCCAAACACCTTCATTAAATATAGCGGCAAGGTAGCGACATGTTAAAGTTAACGGGGCTTCCAGCGACAGGCTTTCTCTCCTTTAAAGATAACGATCCGTTAGCTTCATGTTGACGAGCCATTATAAGTTAACGGAGCTTTGAGCAAGCGGTCCCTGTACATTATAATTTATAAACTAACAATTGTGTGTGCACAAGTCTTACATTCTGCTGCTTAACGTTACTGAAGGTTTCGGAATACGCAAACATAGATGTTTTCCCAGGTTCCATTCTCACAATTAGCCCTTTGTATGTAATGAAAGACGTAATGAATAATATAGTCATAATGTTCCAATCTCATCAGTGTCTCGTTAAACTTGTATTCATTTGAAGTTCTGGTTTCTCGTATTTTCATCACAAACCATTCGAATATTATTCAAATATTTACTTGATACTCGCCGAATAATCAAGTAGTGATTTAGTTCGAATGAAGAACCTTTTAAATGATACTCCGAAAACAGGAAGGGTGGCGAGACTTATACATACCCAATTCACATTGAAATATATTCTGTTTTGGTAGCTAAATGATCATATTTTGCAAAATTCAGACATGTATAATTACTCATGAAGAATTTTATTTCTTGTCGGCCGCAAATTTTCCTTTATAAAAATATATATTATTTAAATCTAGATAAATGAAAAATAATTATATTGCAGTATTAATGATTATTGCCGGGGGGTTGGATGGCTGAATGGTTTGCGTGCGCGCGCTGTATCATAAAGTCTGTCATTGAGTCGACTGGCGTGGTTTCGAATCCCCGGTTGTACGTGACAAGGAGTAGGGTTGCCTGTCCAACCTCGTGGGTCTTCTCCGGGTCCTCCGGTTTCCTCCCACAGCTAAAGACCACTACGCGCAAGCGAATTATTGAAATAAAATTAAACCATATGTTAGTCCCGAAATGACCTAGTTTGTGTCGAGTGGACGTTAAACCCCATTTCTCTCTCTCTCTTTATTTATATTGCCATCTTGTGGTCAATCAGATACTTGCAATGCTTAAAATACGACACTCACCAAAATAATGTATTCTATTATTGAATTAACCCTTTGATGTAGTTTATATCTTTCCAGAAATGAAGAATTTAAAATCATTTCTTAATGGTGTATAGTTTCGGTGAAGAGACCTTGCAACTAATCTCCGTTGAAACTCAATTCCTAGTTGTCAGATTAATGTCTGGTTGGTTTAGTGGGCTGATCCCAGTGAATAGGTTGATTTAATTGAGCTATCGGCTGCAGCTATACAGCTGGCAACCCCCTTTCATCCCGTATAGCCCTGGCAACTTTTTGAAAGTAAATTTACCCTCACCCCTTTTTGTTCTACCATAATAAATCAACCGATAAACGGGAAATACAGAACCCAGCCACATAGCCCCAAATATAAATTTGCCTTCAAAAATTGGCAGAAAGTTGTGTTTAATCAAAAATTATGAGTGTCTGGAAAAACTTGGCAATATTACTTTTAAGCAGTTTCATTTAGGCGGCTTTAAATACCATGTTTTACATGCAAGTGCTCGGATATTACTGGTTTTAAAAAAATGAAATGAAATGGGGTTTAGCGTCCTACTGTTCTCCCCCGATTGGGTTCATGAAGACGGACATCTATACAGTGTGCTATGAAGGAAATTTTGCCCGGACAGCGGAACTACGGCCTACTCTTATTCCAACTGTCAAGGGTTTATTTTTACGTTCCATCCGAACGAATATACGTTGTCCCTTGCCAGCCCCCCCCCCCCCGTCCTTTACCGCTGAAATTCGCGATTATTTTCTTCAGCCAACACCGGGGTCAAATACGGGAACGCCAGTTTAGCGAGCCAACGTCTTACTCACAGAGGCAACGTGGCTTCCGCTTACTGGTTGTGGTACTCGGCATAGTCGCCTCTGCTTTAAAGGCACAATAAGCGGTAGGCCTATTGTTCACATAATATTATCTCAAAGGTAAAAAAATAATTGTAAAAATAAAAAAAATCTCAGAGAGAGAGAGAGAGAGAGAGAGAGAGGGGTTTAACGTCCACTCGACACAGACTAGGTCATTTCGGTACTAACACATGGTTCAATTTTATTTCAATAATTCGCCTGCGTAGGGGTCTTTAGCAGTGGGAGGTAGGACAGGCGACCCTACTCCTTGTCACGTACAACCGGGGAATCGAAACCACGCAAGTTGACTCAATGACAGACCTCATGATACAGCGCACACGTGCTAACCATTCAGCCATCCAACCCCTATCCGAATTCCGGCTTAATAAGAAAAGAAATGAAATGGGGTTTAACGTCCTACTGTTTTGCTCCTAAACTGGGCTAATGAAGACGGGCATACGCCATACAGTGTGCTATGAGGGAAATTTTGCCCGGGCAGCGGCGCTACGGCCTACTCTTATATCGAATTCCAACTGCCAAGGGATCTTTAACGTGCACGCCAATTTGTACACGGGGCCTCGATTTTTCGCCCATCCGAACGACTAGACAGCTGTCGTTGTCAGGCCCTCCGTCCTGCATCACTGACAAGGGGAAACCACGCCGGAAAATCTGGATGAACTTTCTCGGCCAATGTAGGGATCGAACACCCGACCTCCAGGCTAGCGAGCCAGCGTCTTACCCACTTAGCCAGAATTTTGTATTTATTTATTTGGTCCTAATACGCTTCCGTATAATTTTTAAGCAAGCGCTGTTGTTGTATATTATGAAATTAAGCACAACTCGGTACAAAAAAAGGACCCAATAAAAATAGGCTGGATTGAATGAAAAAGATGACAGAATTATTATTATTTTATTTGTCTAAGACAGATAAAGATTGCAGTGTGAAATGTGTGGAAGCGAATATAAACTCCAAATCTCTATAACTTAAGTTAGAATCGATCGATTTGAATATTTTTTACCAATATTTTCCTTAATAAAATTACATCAAACTCCATATTTAATTTTTATTCTCTTAGGAGGGAACGTCTACATTAGCCCAGTCGCAACAGAACAAATGCACTTTGAATCCCATTTCATTTCTGTTACTTAGGTCGGAGATTTACGGCAAATGCTAATTATGAATCCAGATAGAGACTGCTCATTTTTTTTTTACCTGTTTTGTACATAGTTTAATTATCAGCGGGAAGTGATCCAACGATATGATAGAGACAAACAGGGTCCAACATCTCGACACTACCGAACTTGCACGGCGTCAGACCCACTGTTCTTTCGTCTCGGTTTAAGTTACCACATTGTCCCAGCACCCCAGGGGCAAATTCATCATCTTTAAGGCACGCTTTGTCCCTTAGTTAAGATTAATATCAAGAAAGGGACAAGCGGTGTGTTGGTCCGTGTCATATTATACCTTAGTTAAAATGCTCGAAGACGATAATGAAGTCTTTTGAAGCGATGCGCACCATAATAAAAGCTGATGTGTTAAACGAAGTAAATTCAGACAACTATATTAAATACTCGCTGATTGGCGGATGTTATTCTTTGATTGACAACAACTTGTTCCGAGTCACTTACGCCAAATTTCTAAGCATGTGTATAAGCCATATATCACTCAAGAAACGAGAGTTTTTCAAGTAATTTCAAGTCTACTTTCTGTGTCTGTTATCACTTCTCAATTTCAGAGGTGTTCGCGGTTTTAAGTGGTTAATAATACGTGAAACATTTGAAGAACCTTGTTAATTTTAAAACATACATCTTCATCATATAGAGGAGGAGATTTATGTTCACGTGAAGCTGTCTGTTGTTATAATCATTGGTTTACGTACAAAAACATTATAGTTTAAAACATATTGTTAATTATTTAACGAAACATTTATTCAAACATGTTAACAAACAAGAATAAAGGATTTTTTATCAAAGATATTCTTAGTCCAGGATTTGGTCAAATTCATACAAAATCAGGAATCGGTCATGTTAATAATATCACGTTTGCATGTGAATCAAAGACTTTATGTGATAGATCTGTTTCACAGAACAATAGAAATATGAACTGCATTGGTAAAAGAAGAACCACAAAAGACAAAAAATCTCTAGAAGTTGTTGAAGATGACTCGTACAAGAAAACAGACGACAGAAACGTATGGCCATCTTGGGTTTATTGTACACGATATTCCGACAGACCATCTTCAGGTAGATATATGCTTTTTTGGATTGTTGTTTTTTGTTGTTTTTTTTTTGGTTTTTTTTTTTTGGGGGGGGGGGTAATAATAATAATAATAATAATAATAATCTCTTTATTTGTGTTTTGTTTTTATTTACAATTTATTGAAAAGCATGAACTTAACAAATAAGAAGAAAGGACTATAATATACATGTACAATTTAAAAAGTTGTACTTATTTAAACCTGATTGAGGACTGGGTAATACTGCACCTTCTTATTTACCTGGCTCCAATTTCACAAAGCATTCTCAGACTTAAGGTAAGAATTTACTTAAAAATGTTCGCCTTATTTTAACTAAAATATAGACCTTTATAAAACTTTTGTTATTTTAATGTATCAAATACATCAATAAGAAACTATGTGCAAAGTTTTGTGTTTTTGGATCAACGATGTCTCATAAACAGTGATTGAAAGTTAAGTAAATTCTTAACTTAAGTCTGAGAATGCGTTGTGAACGCAGAGCTTGGACTAGGGATGTTCATTTTATTATTAATAGTCTTACTAAGACTACGTGTCTGATTTTATGATTCATCTTGATTATGCAAATTTATAAATTTACGAAAATTCTTCAAATTAAAAAAATGTTATCTCCCTCAAAAATGCTAAATATATAGATCTAAAATTTTGTTGAAATGGCGTCAGTGATTCTGAAAATGGAGCAGCGACGGATGGATTGTCTATTACAGATTTTAATGTTTATTTTTAGAATGTAGACCAACGTTTGCGAAAATAATCTAAACAATTAGAATTCTCTTTTGAGTTAAAGCAGGATATATCAGAAGAAAAAATAACAAACATCGATATTGTCCAAATCAATAAGTCATATGTCACCTATTGTAAATAACTGACAACGTAAATGAGCTCCAAATGTACTATTAATATTATTGAATAGGTTAAAGGGGCGGCGTATCGTCTGTTACCATGCTGAGATAGTTTTATACCAAAATAATGGACCGTTAAAGAGTTAACGTCAATATGCTATAAAAGACAAATTTAAATGTAACATTGACAATGGTTATTTTTTAAAGTGTTAATGAATATTTGAATAAAGTAGTTAATGTTAACTAACAGAGACGTGTGTCCTGTCTGTGTCAATGACATATGAAATAGACCTCGTTCCGCTAAATTAATCGTGGATGCCAACCTCTTTTATAACCATTGATAGTGTAATAATGAGCGGGAGGATGTCAGTCGACGCTCGGGTAGATGGGCGACACCAAAACTTAATTAATCTCTAGATGTAACTAGAAGACATTAATAACGTCATATAATAATTATTTGAGTATGCAATTCTTACATAATATTAACCGGTAACCGTTTTTCTGTTAGCGTTAAATTACTTTAGTTTAAAAATATTTCAGATTCTTAAATTTGGTCGTACATATTGTTTCGGACAATACTTACACCGTATGTTACTTTATTTTATATTCTTTCAATAACTTAAAGATGTATTATAGAAGAGCTAAATCTGCCATAAATCATTGGACATTATTTATATCAACTCTCTAGAACTTCGGATGGTTTTGATTTTCAATAGGTTTAAATACCATTGGCAATTTATGATTTAATTAAAAACTGGATAATCGAGACTTTGTTTATTATCGTAACAACGGTAGTAATGACAATCGAGACTACGCTGTTCTGCAAACGATGATAACTTCGCTCAGAATGAAGTAATTTGACTAAAATTTTCAACATATTTATTCCCTTTTCAGTATCTATTTTTAAGTATTATGCATCTCCAAACAAAACATTTAATAATGTAAAATCCCAATGTGATAAACTGTCCTTTGATCTATTATTTTGTATGATTTAAGAATTTCCGGATTTGAAAGTGGCTTACATAATATAAGCTATGGTGCTGTTTTTCATCGCGCCTGATGTCTACAATATTTGTTAAAATACAACAGTTCAAATCCTACGATAAATCAATTCCTGTTGTATCTACTTCAAGAGAAATATAAATTGCATGGTGTAGATTCGGCTTTAGTAAACAGCTTGAGATAGACAGAGTTGTCATCACTTATAATTCAATTAGCTGTAAATAAATCACTAATGGTAAACTGATCGCTACAGTATAAGACATCACGTTTACTGCAGAAAACATTTATGGAAAGTAAACAGGGTCATATTTCTAACTACTTAATTTAAATACATAGAATAAACTGATGAACTGTAAATTTGTTTGATATTTGATATGGCTGATATAAATTTTACATCTGCCATGTTATGTGGAGACACATTATTATAAATTCATGTTTTATTTAAAGAAACGACATAGCCTAACCCTTTCCATAAAATCTTTGATATTATAATTAGAGTCGATTTTCATATCAGGATGTTCGGCAAGGGCGATAAACCCATGAATGAATGTCTAAATCTGGATGAAATACCGGTTTAAATTTATCAAAGAAGCGAAATGACAGAGGGTTATTTATGGAAATTTTAGAGAAAAGGGACCAAAAAGTGATAATTTAGAAGACTACAGATTTTACGTTGGGGTTGTGCGCGTTGAGTCAACTGATGTGGTTTCGATTCCCCTTTTGTACGTGACAAGGGGTAGGGTCGCCTGTCCAACCTCGTGGGGTTTCTCTGTGTCTTCCGGTTTCCTCCCACTTCTAAGCGAATTATTGAAATAAAATTGAACCATTTAGTTCCGAAATGACCTGGTCTGTGTCGAGTGGACGATAAATCCCATCTCTCTCTCTCTCTCTCTCTCTCTCTCTCTCTCGTATAATAGGAATAATTTGTCGATTTTAATGCTTTTGGAGCAGTTTGATTTGGATAAAATTACTGTACATACGGACCTACAAGTGAATGCAATGTAAACACTATATAGGCCACATTTCAATAAAGTATTATGTCATTACATATTATATATTTCTCAATCCTGGCTTGTAAAGTTAAACGTTGTAAACCTAGAACGCCCTTTAATATATCTTACATTGATTTCTACCTAGATAAATGATATGGATCAAAAATAAAATTGTCGATTTCAATTGATACATCTTATGTGGATAAATTTTATGGGATTACAATATGTTGCCGTTAAAAAAGAATACGCCTATATATAAAGCCAGTGTTGGATTTTTGCCGTTTTTGTATTTCACTGTCGACACAGTAGCCTAAACCAAAAACAAAAATAAAAGTAGTAAACAAGTGGGTATCAATCAAATCAAAGAGATTTAACTGCTTTTAGAAATTTTTGAAAGCCCTGAAGCATATAACCCAGATTTCTAAAACAATATTTCGGCCACACCCTTTCTTAGGGAGGAGAAGTTTGTTCAATGGCTGTGTCAGGTTCTGTATGTCATAAACCAGAAACTGTAATTACCCAACAGTTACTATTATACTGATAAGAGATAAGTTAATAGAAAATATGTCAGATATGTTCAGTTGATCCCCAATAACAGCTTCATACACGGCTTATCGCCCAACAAATCAGTACGCTATTTTAATTACTGAAAGCCTACATCCCACTTTACTTTATATATCCCTCCCAACACATTTTCTACTAATCTTACAAAACTTAACACAATCTTAAACTCAAGTTGACAGAAGGAATTTAGATAAGTTTAGATAAGATACACACGCAGCTTTCTATATCTCGTTAAGACTAATATATTGGAAAGGAATAAATGCGTAAATATTCGAAACGTTTCAATTGTAAGGTAATATATTCCACCCGGGAACGACTAGGTCTTGTCATTTTTCTCGTCCAAAAACAGGATAGTTTTGATAGATAGTTGATGCAATGAAGCACTCGTGTTAGCCCCCCCCCCCCTTCCCCCTGGCAATGGGATGGGGCATACGCCACACAGTGTGCTTTGTAGGAAATTTTGCCCTGACAGCAATTGAATTCTAACTGTCAAGGCTCTTTTACGTGCACGCCAACGTGTACACAGGACCTAGGGTTTTTCGTCCAATCCACAAGAGGTAACCACGCTGGAAATCCCGGGATCGAACCGCTGACGGCCTGGTTAGTGATCCAGCTCGTTACCCTCTTGGCTTCACGCTTGGCAAATTCTGAGTTCAATATGCATGCAAGTCCTTATTTGGAGCCATTTGGACTATAATTACACATTAACATACAGAAGTGGATATACGCCTACTGAACATCAACATTTAACAATTTAAAATAAGTACGCAGTATTTTATTTTCCAGGATCCAGAACTAGAAAAGATATTCGGAAGACTGAGAAAAAATCGGAAGAAAAAAGACCACGAACAGCTTTTAGCGCCAAACAACTGTCCAAACTTCAACACGAATTTGGGGAAAACAGATATTTAACTGATCCTAAACGAAAGGAACTCGCAGAGGAACTGGAATTAAACGAATCGCAAATAAAAATTTGGTTTCAAAATAAACGAGCGAAGCTCAAGAAATCAGCCATTTTGAATATATTATAGTATTATAATAGAACCAGCTTCAAATATGTAGATTTTGTCACGAGCTATTTCTAGATCAGAACACCAGGAACTTTTACGAACTATCATGCTATAAATTTTAGACCTAAGAGAATAATGTAAATAATGATATGACTATCTGGTTGTAGTTTTTGTTTCAAAATATTTCTCCAGTAGTGAGTGCAGGAGGACTGATTACTTTATTGTCATCTTTATATTAAAGAAGGATGGTAAATTTCGACAGACGACAGGAGAATAAATAATTAATTTCGTACATAATATCGTTTACAAAAACACCCAAGACTGCTCGAAAATCCACGAACTGACATTTTTCGGGAGTGGTCGGTAAATGGTAAACCCACTTTAGGCTTTTGGCATATTTGAATCTAACTCGACCCCCCACCCCCCCCCCCCCCACACACACACCTCCCTCGAACTCAAATAGGTTCGCTTGCCCCAAACTGTTTTGTTTTTATTTTCTTAATAGTGCCATAATTTTTCTTCTCCTTTCTGATAATATTTAAAAATCAGAATAAAAAACAATTTAACTGAATAATACCTTCAACTATGCTGCATGTTCATGACAACTTCCGGTCGGACCCTTTCGACGTTAATGCAGCATAACTTTATTTTATTCTGTATTTTACACATTACGTCGGCTGACTTCTATTTGTTATCCCCATTTTATTCTAACAGGGAAAGTTTCCTTACTCGTTTTAGAAAACCGGAGTTCACAACTTCTTCATCACTGGCGAAATATTATATTTGTTAGCTGAAACGATAGTGTGTAAAATGTTAGTCACGTACCGAATATAACAATTGACTGGGACTGACAAATTCCCGTTGTTCTTCTAGTCCAACAACGGGATTCGAACCAGGGACATTCTATTTGCGAATCTGGTTCCCTAACGCCGTAAACTTGTAAACAGCCTTTGAAAAATATTGAGATCGTCAACCCCCATCTAAATTTTTATGAGACAATTTTGTGACACGTTAGACTCTGTCATTATAAAGTTCACTTGAATGTTAAAAAAAATGCTGCTCATGGAAGTCATTACCAGTCAGAATCCCAAATGGCGAAATGATTGATGAAACCATTAAGAGTCAACAGCTATGCATGCGTGACCCTTTGGTCCCTTTTCTCAACTGACATTGCCATGAACACGTTGGAACTTATCAAGTCCATTCCATCGTAAAGATTTTCGCTTGAAAAGAGTCCAAAACGCCATCAGCGGAACAAGATTCACCACATAGTAAAACGCACATGGTTTCTCCGTGACAGTGGTGCAGGACGGAAAACTTGCTACGAAAGCTGTGTAGTCGTTCGGATGATACAAAAACCGAGGTCACGTGTACAAGTTGGCGTGTACGAAAAAGAACCCTGATCTGTTTGAATTCGATGTAAGAGTAGGTCATGATGCTGATGTCTGGTCAAAATTTCCCTCATAGGAAACTGTATAGCGCAAGCCCTTCTTCATTAGCCTAGTAAGGGGCAGAACAGTAGGACGTTAAACCCCATTTCATACCATTTTATTTCATTTCATTCCGTCCTGTAAATTTAATGTTCGCAAGGAAGTGTTTAGTGTTGAGTGATATAAAGTGAGCCCACAAACCCCAAGCTATCCAATCACCGACATTGTTCATTGTTTTAGCCAACCACAGATTACAGTTCAGTTTTTGTGACGTAAGTATTATAATAATAATAATAATAATAATTTATTCGTACAAAAATATGTACAATTACAAAAGTATTAATACAGACATAAATCTGACCTTAATAAATACATAATTTTAAATTCAGTTTGTACAAAGTTCATTAATTATATCATTTAAATTGTCATCGTTTTCTCTTAAAGATATAAAATCCCTGATGGCGCCTGCCTTAATTTTATCATTCTCTGATTTTGAATTGATGTCGATTTTATTTACTGCAGATAAAATTTTACTAAGAGACATATTTGTCAGTTCATATTTTGATAAACCATATCTATGACAAATATAGTTTAAACTGTTACCCAAAGTTGACTGATTGCCGTGTACAGCTAACTTAGCACAAATGTTTGTACATATATTTTTACTATTGACAGTACTTTTGACAAATTTTAAAAACCTTTTATGAAGCTGTGCTTCAATGGGATAACCAGAACAGATTAGATTCAATAAATTGCAGTGTGTCCGTTGTGGTATATTCCATATTTTTCGAATGGCTTTTCGCCATCCACAAAAGAAAACAGCAACGCTTTTATGGGAGTAATCCCATAACTGACACCCATACAGGGACATACAGTAAGACTTAAATAACTTATATAGAATCCATGGATAAACAACTTTAAAATTCTTAAGCATTACATTTACTTTTGTCTGGAAATGGTGAATAAAAGATTCAATAATCTCAGATCTAAATACATTGCTGAGTGCATTTCCTAAGTGTTTTTCGGAATTGACATGTTCAATGAGTTTATCATCAAGACAAATATCTTTAATTACATCATTACCACAAGATTTAGGATTAAAAACCACTAACTTGCACTTCTCGGGGTTAAATTTTACATTATATTCATTTGAAAAACTACTTGCTATATCTATAAGGTTTAATAATGCCTGCCTACTCGGCGTTATGAAAGTTACATCATCTGCATACGCTATAGCCCCTACGTAAACAGTCCCAATCTTACAACCAGAGTTGCTACTCTTACACCTATTTAAAAGCTCGTCTATGTAGATGGTGAATAAAATGGGTGACAAAACCCCTCCTTGCTTAACACCATTTGTGACATTAAATGAATCAGTTATATAGTTACCCCATCTAACTCGTATTTTTTGATTAATGTACATAAACAATAGAAATCTAGTAATTATCGGACATAGTCCTCGATTCAGAAGCAATTTAAACAGTTTTATGTAATTCACACGGTCAAATGCGCGACTGGCGTCTAAAAGAGTGACAAAGACAGAAGAGTTTCTTCTGTTGTAGTACTGTATGGTTTCATTTATAATGAAAGTGCAATGTGTTGTGGAATGATTTGGCTTAAAACCGTACTGCAAGTCAGAGCTCTTTAGTATGTTACAGTTGTTCTCAAGGATTATCCAGTCAAAAAGCTTGCCAACTATACTGCTGAGGGCTATACCACGGTAATTATCCGAGGAATTTAAGGACCGTTTTTTGTTTTTCGGAATAGATATAATAGTAGACAATACAAAGTTATGAGGTGAATAACCATGTGTAATTAGGGCAGTTAATATCAAAGACAGGTGAACAAGATAGGAATTAGATGCATAATGTGCTCTGAGGATTGTCCAATTCCACCATCTTTCTTTCCATGTCTAAGATGTTTTACCGCTTTAATAACCTGGCAGGTTGTTATTACATGAGTGTCACTACAATTATTATTACAACATTTATGACTTATTTCAGATTCAATGTAACCTTTTAGACATTTTAAATCATTATTATCAAATGAAACACAGTTAAACAAACGTTCGTATTTATGTGCAAACATATTTCCAATATTTTCGCAACCAATATGGCCGTCAATATTGTTTGGCAAAGAGTGAGATGTGTTACTGATTTTGTTAATTTCTCTCCAGAAGTCTCTGGTTCTATTAGTCAGTAAGTTTTCAGCTATCTTGTTAGAGCGTATCTTATCTTTATTCTTTTGGACACATTTGAGCACCTGGTGATTTTTTGCCCTTGTCTGGCGTCTAATGCATGCAACATGCCCTGATTTTGGACGACCAATATCTTTCCAGACATTGTGCCAAAAAAGGGATTTGTTACGGACATCTTTAACAAATTCATTCCAGCCGGGAATTACGTTTTGTTTCTTTTTAACATCAAAAGACGGGATACAGTTTTTTTGAGGCTACTAGACTTGCTTGAATAAGATCTTCAAAATAACGATCTAGCAATGATTGATGTTCGGTACAAGAAGCGTTGTTAGAATATAAAACTTCAGTTGGAACACATATATTTGATACAAGTTCATCTAACAATGATTGGTAATTTTTAATCTGTTCACTCGTTGCTTCCTGCCATTTGAGTACCCCGGGAGATTGATACGACTGGAAATTCTCATAATATTCCACTGGAATATCTAGATTAATGGATACCGCAGAGTGATTAGATAAATTATCACCATCATGTATAGATTTGTAGGTAAGGATACTATTAAACAAATTTTCTGATACAATAAAGTGATCTATAGTATATCTTTCATAGTTTATTTTGCTTTCAAATGTGAAGTGAATGTCACTGTCTTTAAAGTTCCAAGGGGGATCACGTGGCTAAGTGGGCAAGACGCTAGCTCGCTAGCCTGGAGGTCGGGTGTTCGATCCCTGCATTCGCCGAGAAAGTTCATCCAGATTTTCCGGCGTGGTTCTCCCTTGTCAGTGATGCAGGACAAGGAAAGCTGTCTAGTCGTTCGGATGGGACGAAAAACCGAGGTCCCGTGTACACATTGGCGTGCACGTAAAAGATCCCTTGGCAGTTGGAATTCGATATAAGAGTAGGCCGTAGTGCCGCTGTCCGGGCAAAATTTCCCTCATAGCACACTGTATGGCGTATGCCCGTCTTCATTAGCCCAGGTTAGGAGCAGAACAGTAGGACGTTAAACTCCATTTCATTTCATTTCATTTAAAGTTCCAAGCACCTCTCAAAGTATTAAGGGAGATAAATCTATTCAGCCTTATGGACTAAGACGAATGTAGTGCGAGTTATAAATAGACAATTTTTCCCTTAATTTTTTTCTCCACTCTTCCTGCATTTTTGGGCTGACTTTTTGGTCTAGAATTGGAGAAAAGGGATCAAATTTGCAATTTCATAGCAGTTTTGGGTAATACTGATGATATTACAGCGGAGGGATAGGGGGTGTAAAGTGTCTTTCTGCAGAGCAGTCATTGTGTCGGAAGTGAGATTTTCACCCCAGTCAACTTCAAATCCGTGTAGCAAAAAATCTAAATGGTCAACCCCCTACAAAATTATGATGAGGAGATTGCCAAATGTTGTCCCCATTGTGCCTATAAAGATTGGAACCAACGGAATGTTGAGAAAAAAGCTACAGCCTGTGATGTTACAGCCATTTAACATTGAAGTCAATGGGCAAATAATTGCTAGTCTGAGTCCTGATAGTTTGAGTTGATGAGATTCGGGAAATGTCTGTGTTAAAATCGCCACCTATGACAAAATTGTCACACGTAGTTCCGTCAACAATTTCTTTGATATCATTTAGTGTTTTATCAAACTCAGCCAGATTTGCGCCATCACAAGGCATGTACACGTTGCACAGGATCATGTCAAAATCTCCGCATTTAACCCGGACTGCGCATAGTCTGTTCGAAGATAAGGGAATGGGGGGTTACCTCACTGAGCAGAGAATTCTGCCACAGATTATCATGGTTCTTTTATCCAGACGCACTATGAAAGAGATATACACCGTAAGCGCCTATGTAACAGAGGGGCCAGATCACGTGAATAAATTCAGTTTAAAATTAGCTGACCAAGAGAAGGGGTTTCGACTAGGGCGTGATCGTATTGAATGTTGTTATAAGCATTAGACTTTATAATCCTTAATTAGATTACATTCCCTTTAGGTGTCATGTAATTAGAAGAGGTATCTCTGGTTGGTCAGCATTAACTAAGTGTTGTCGTGTACATGTATGGGAAAGAATTGTAATAGACTCTCTGTTTCATGGCTTGAAACAAAATGTATGATGGCGCCGCAGTTTTTATCTCGTTGTATTGCCCCATCAAATTCTCCACATAGTAAACAGACAGTATAATAAGTGAATGCTTTGATCATTTGTTTTTAATAGACAATGTCAAATTCAACCAATTATTCATTCTAGTCTCGAGAATAATCTCATTCAACAAACAAAAGTTGGTGGTAATTAAAGACCATTGTAATGGAGATTGGAAGAAGACAAAATCTAGAATAATAAATTACGGGTGAGCTTTTCTAGAAGTGTTTGAATATATATTTAAACGTCCTTTTATCTAGAAGAACGATTTCTCTACTTATACACCCACATTGTTGTCACCCATGTCCATTCACATATCTTGTAAACACTCTACAGGTTCTTTTTTTTCAAAATTCTTTTCAATACTTGCTAGGATTATTTGGCTGGTCAGTGGTCATAAAGAGTAACCCCATCATAGACACCTGTAAGCTGTGACTAAGTAAAGTTATTGAAGTCCGTGGCCGTATAGCGTAAGCGAAAATATCAAATAACTGGCTGGTCTGATCCCGATTTTCTAATTCAGGGGAAATAACTCATCTGAAACAGATTCACGGACCAGGTAGTTTGTTTTGTCTGACAAATTAAATTTTTTAACACCTAGAGGAGTGGGTGTCACGTGTTATATGCATTTCAAGCCCATAAGGTATTTCATATCAATTTCATAATATAGTCAATTTAATAATATAGTCAAGACCAATAAAACGATCCACAGAAAAAAAACGTACATATTTATACAACAGAGACTCTTATGAAATTATTTTGTTCTTGATTTCAGCATGGACCATGATTTCAGCTTACCTTATTGCTGAAAGAAATATTTTTGTTTAAACAAGATGTCCATGTACGTTATATATTTATCTTATTCTGGGCTGTCCTTATAAATGAATAAATGATTCTTTTGAAAAATGAATTGACGTCAGGTTGATTATATTTTTTGGGGATGGGAACATATGCTTGTAGTAAGGATATCTGGCGCCAACTTACCCTGCCCTACTGGCATTAACTTGCTATTTTTTTGTATGTTTACAGTATAAATATTTTAAATAGTGAGTACTTAAAAATATTTCTGAAAACCTTCATGCCATATTTCATATGGGCGAGTTTACAAATACTTATTTTTGTTCTTTTATATAATAAGAGATCAGTGACAGAGATGTGATTGGGTGTATGTAGGTGGTAGAGATGATGACCAGTCTTATATCATGGATCAGGTAATCTTAAAATACAAGTCCTGGATATAACCAATGCCAGAAATGTCTAAACCAGTCTATGTTTTATAATATTCCTTTTTATTTAGTAATTAAAAAGGTGAATATTTATTTTTTAAAAAGCGCTGCTGTTCTCAACAGGTCTTATGTGTGGTTGGTAGCTGCTTGCGTGCCATTGTTCATTTGTTGCTGGTTGGTGTATAAACGCGAGTTGGTTGTAGCCCCCACTGTTTGCTATTAAACCTCTAATAAATACCGAAATAGCCAAAAGTAAATTTCAGCATTAATAATACCATGTTGTAGGTAGAACATTTTAATTTTCATATTTTTTGTATCTTTTTCCAGGTGTATTTGCAGTTCGACGTATTTGTAGTCAAAAGAACGTAAGAGATATGAGAGTTCCTGGAATTCGGCAATTATTTAGTTATAGATTCTACCTGAGTTGGAAAATAACAGATCTGCAATAACAAGGATGTTTTTTAAAACAATAACTAACCCGCTCGCCATTTCATTGCAGTAATGTGTTAATTGGTACATTCTGTTCCATTAAATTGTCCTAATTTGTAAATGTACAGCGAGACCTGACAGGGACCAGGTCTGTTTTTCTGTAGTCCATATTCTTGGCCATGTGAAAAACTTAACTTCACACTTAACTTATGGAACGCCCAAGATTGTCAAAAACCATGAATTTCTAACTTACGGAATACCCTATACAACTAAACATTATGAATTTCTAATTGCGAAGGCAAGTTATGTCCCCTTAAGAGCACCACTTCTCTATTAAAATCTTAGTTGTCACTGGTAGGGAAATGTTTGATAAAATGTTATATTGTAACATATGAACATTAGAGTCAAATGTTACGGAATACTGCCAACATGGTAACTGTCATGATAACCCTGAAATCTCTGTTTCAGTTATTTTAAAAGCTGTCAAAAAGTTAAATCACTGTAAAAACGATGGTAATATCGGTCAACTTTCCGATCATATAATTCATGCTCCCCATTCATATTATTGCCACTTGTCGCTTGTCTTATCAGCTATGCTACGTCATGGATTTAATCCACAAAATTTTATAATATCCACTATAATCTCTATTCCGAGAAACAGAAAGAAATCTTTAAACGATTCTGAGAATTATAGAGGTATTGCCCTGAGTAGCATCACTGGTAAACTGGTAGACTGGGTTATATTAAATAAGAACAGTGATGTGCTGAAATCGTCTGACTTACAATTTGGTTTCAAGGCTGATCACTCAACCACTCATTGTTCCTATGTAATAAATGAAACCATAAGCTATTATCACCATAACAAGTCAGATGTTTATGTGTGCCTGCTAGATGCAAGCCGGGCCTTTGACCGGATCCATTTTATAAAGCTATTCAGGATACTTATTGACTGTGGAATCTGCCCTTTACTAGCCCGATTCTTACTCAATAATTATGTCTCGCAAAAAGTTAGAGTAAAATGGTCGACTTGCACATCAGAGTCATTTAATGTGTCAAATGGAGTTAAACAAGGTGGAGTTCTCTCCCCTGTATTGTTCACTGTATACTTAGACAAGTTTTTAAGAAAATTGTTTGACAGTAAACTGGGTTGCCATATTGGACATGTCTGTGTGGGTGCCCTTGCTTACGCTGACGTCATCACCCTCGTCACTCCAACAAGACAATCTCTTGTGTCACTACTAGATATATGTGCCAGGTTCTCAGAGGCATAGGCGTACGAGCTGGGGGGCTGGGGGGGGGGGGGCGACGCCCCCCCATTTTGGGCACACAATTGTACTTTGTAAAAGTTGTATAAAAAAATATTGTGTTCTTGAATGCGTCCAATTTAACAGCGAATTTAAATTCAGAGTGTCTATAGTTAGGCAATTAAATAGAAATCTTAAGACTCGAACCCTCTATTGTTTGGAGTACAGTAAGCCACGAATTACAGTTACATAAACAACTGTTTTTAGTTGTGTATATTACAAGTAAATAAAATTTAGTTCTCTTTTATTGGTGATTTAGAAATTAAGAACTTATTCATCGCAAAAGAGATATTATGATTATTATGTAACATACTAAGAACCTAACTACATTTTTGGGGCACCAACCACCACCGCCCCCCCCCCCCCCAGTCAGAGGAATATAATGTTCAATTTAACCCTGACAAATCTAAACTGCTCTTGTTAAGTCATGATAAGCAGAACGATAGCAATTTTAAAGATATTTATTTTAACGGTAAATGTATTAATGGTGTACATTCTGAATCGCATCTAGGCAACTCTCTACTTTGTGATAGTAAAGAACATACAATCCAGAAGGGAATATTGCTAAATTCAATGTTACTTTTAATCAATTTAAGTTTGCATTATCAGACACAAAATATCAGCTTTTTAAAACTTATTGTATGCCTTTATATGGAAGTGTATTGTGGGACTTAGAGCACAAGTCTATTAACAACTTTTACTGTACCTGGCGTAAATGTATTCGTCAACTACTTAATCTGCCTTATCGCACTCATAATAAATTACTACCTCATTTATGTCAAGATTGTCCTGTTGAAAATCAGCTGCACTCAAGATTTGTAAAATTCTTTAAAACATCAGTTAACAACAATAACCTTTGCATCAGGACTTGGAGTAAACATGCTTTTTATGGAAGTGGTTCTAATATTTGTAATAATATAAATTATATTTGTTTTAAATACAGTATTTCGAGATTTAACTTTTTTTTTAAATTTTAATAGATTTCAATTGCAGTTATTGAATCATTGTAGTACCCGGTATAATGTTGGATATTGTAAACTTTATTATTTTAAACGAATAGATGACCAAATCTTCTACTTCACCACGCTTTAAGTTAGATTGAACCGATCATTCAGTTATCGATCTAATATTTGGGAAACTCATAGGAATTCTTTCAGTGCCTACACTTTAGAAATCCATAGGCCTTTTGTTGAGTACATGACATGTACTAAATAAGGACGAAAGATGTATGTGCCGTTGTTTTTCTCCTAAATAAATACTACCGATTAAAACGCAATCTATATATATATTTGTGACTGTCGTTTGTCTGTCTGTCGTTTGTCTGTCTGTCTTTCTGTCTGTCTGTCTGTCTGTTCGGGGTTGGCAGCTACACTAGGTCTGTCCCGAGTCTGAAATTTGGGGTATAGGGGTAGCTCGGACCGGGGAGTAACATAGGCCAGGTGGCGTTAGTCTACCACTTCCGGTTTCGGAGTTATGACCCCCGAGCGAAGCCGGTCTGTTCGGGGTTGGCGGCTACACTAGGTCTGCCCCGAGTCTGAAATTTGGGGTATAGGGGTAGCTCCGACCGGGAAGTAACATAGGCCAGGTGGCGTTAGTCTACCACTTCCGATTTCGGAGTTATGACCCCCGAGCGAAGTCTGTCTGTTCGGGGTTGGCGGCTACATCTGCCCCGAGTCTGAAATTTGGGGTATAGGGGTAGCTCGGACCGGGGAGTAACATAGGCCAGGTGGCGTTAGTCTACCACTTCCGGTTTCGGAGTTATGACCCCCGAGCGAAGCCGGGTATCCTGCTAGTAAGTAATAATGGTAATTAAATGTAAAACATTGGTGTTACGCTTCGGTCAGCATTCATCATATACATGTATTTGTATATTTATTTACAAACGAAGACAAATATGTATATATGGGAATGAATTGTAGAAAAAAGAAGAAAATAAATCTTGTAGTATAAATTTCTGCTGAAACCTACAATGAAATGTCATCACATTGTCAATTTTTAAAAATAATTTAACACATTATTCAACCGTTGAAAACATGAATAAGCGATACGATCATGATAAAGTATCGGAAAATAATGTATCCTTATGTACTGTTATTATTATGGCACTATAACATCCAAGCTGGTGATGAAAAACAATGAGATCAGCTACGCTTGGCAATATTGTCTTTGTTTCAGTCTTATACTCGCCATACTTTTAAAACCGTCCTTATAGGATCGTTGCAACATTGTGTACTGACTACTCCGGTCAAATGAAGTCATTACAATATCACTTAAAGTTAAGTGGATATTTCTCACTTAAACTGGTATTTGAATCGCTTAATGGAATATTTGAAACTTACCACTTGCCTGCAACTCACAGGAAGTTACATATATATATTTAAAGATGCACTAATCAAAAGCTAAATCTTCCTATTGCACGTTTTTATTTTGGCTTAAATTGTATTATAAATTATTATTTTGACATTAAACTTTATTCATATGACAAGCCTATAATGAACTCCCTAGACAATTGTATAACAGAGATTTAAACCGATTGAAATGCGATCGCCATTTAATGATTTAATTTAAAAATGTAGAAGCGAGGTTGTGTCTCGATTAAATCTTCCTATTGCACGTTTTTATTTTGGCTTAAATTGTATTATAAATTATTATTTTGACATTAAACTTTATTCATATGACAAGCCTATAATGAACTCCCTAGACAATTGTATAACAGTGATTTAAACCGATTGAAATGCGATCGCCATTTAATGATTTAATTTAAAAATGTAGAAGCGAGGTTGTGTCTCGATTAACAAGCAATAAACAATATTTGCCAAATCTTGTCAAAACTTCAAGCATTGATAACTTGGCTTAGAATAAATTAATTTGAATGACATTTTCAATATATTAGTTTTGAATTATCTTTTTGGAACTATATGATCAGCTCTGTATCTAAATCTTAGACAAGTCAAATATAATTTAAGTGACTAACTTAGGCTTAAGATTTCCTTTGATTATGGACCCTGGAATCTTGGGAATTTCGGGAGAATTGTACTCGTGATTAGCATGTCTCGGCTCCTAATACTGGGGAGGTGGATAAAAGCCCAGTACCCACTTGTCATGAGTAGCGCCCGTGTAGCTGACAAGGGACACGAGTGTCTGGTCGTTTGGATGTGACAAAGATCCGGGGTCCATCAATGTCACATTGACGAGTATGTAACCGAACTCTTGACAGTCGAAATTAGAGTAAGCGGAAATGCCACCACTCGGCTAAATTCTCCACCCTCAAATTTTATGCGGAACCATAAGTGAACAAAATATGAGCATGTGTTAGTCTCAAAATGACTTGATTAAATATCTACTAAACATTAAACCCCATTCCACTTAAAAGAATGGGTGTGATGATTTGATTCCGATATACATTGACTTTTTGTGAAGATTTCTATTCCGGTCACAAGCTGAAACAGGTGTAAATAAATGCTTTTGTATTTTGTATATAGGTCACTACTGGTAACATACTAATTTACTAACTATACTACCATCCGGCATGCTATATACCAGATGAGTTTATTGGCATTATGAAACGTCATTCTTGCAGTCCAGATTGCATTAGAGACCATCCACTTTCTGTCTGATTTGTTTATAATCGACAGATTGAAACATGTGACCAAACAGAAGATGTATGTGACAATGTTGATTTGTTGAGGTTGTTTGTTTTGCGATCCACGTCTCCGCTTGTTTTATTCTGATATTCTCGCAATCTACGTCTCTAGTTTATCTTAAAGGGTAAGTTGTAGGGTGTGAAGATCAACATTTGTCAGTTACAGCTTACAACCAGATAGATAACAGAAGATGAGGTTTATGACAATGTTGTTTGTAGTATTGTTGTTTGATTACTTCTTAGAGATTTACTAGTGATTCGCACTATAGTACAGACCTTTCTTATGTTGGTTTAAATTGTTTCTGTTGTGCGCACATTGTTTCTGATTTCATGTCACAAGTTTTATCCTATTTTAAAAAAAAACGTTTAAACATATCAGTGTTATAACCTAATGACGGTTGAGTTCGAATTTTATGAAAATCGGAACAAAAGTGTCCGCCCCTTGTACGCGAATAGTGTAAAAGTATATAATACCAAGGTTGTAGACCCGCTTGTTTATGATTTGACGTGAGGCATGGGGTCATCAGAGGAGGGATTCTAGCATCAAATATCAGATAAGCTATAGTTGAGACATAGCTGCTGTGTGAGTGTATTTCCCACATATGGCCTTTAACGTCTCATTGTTACTTCACTCATGTTATTTTGGGACTAACATAAAGTCTTTGTTTGTTTTTACTATGGCTATGTGTGAAATGTGAGTTTGGGTAATTTCGTACTGACTAGTATCTCAACCCACTCATCTTTTGTTTCAACTTACAAGGTTCTTCTACGTGCACGCTAGTGTACACGGGTGGATGTCGATTTATCGTCCCATTCCAGCGACTAGGAACACTTTCCTTGTCAGTTCCGCATGCTTAGCCCTCGGCAAGTGAGTCGCAGGCTTGAAGAATCCCGAAGGTTCTTTTCAGTCCACGCCGAATTTCGAATCCGGGACATTTTAACAACCCCGCCCGAAGGCATGTTTTCCTCAAATAAAAAATAAATTTATTCCCCAAACACATTTTGTTCTGTTGAATAATAGAATAGAATATTACTTTTACTTAGATTTAGAACCTAGATATAGTAAATTATATTCTTAGATATAGTTAATATTTATATTGTTATCGATATAGCATATTTATTTAGTTACAGATTTAGTAAATATTTATATTGTTGAAGTACTGGTACATAAAGATATATTTTTTAAAATCTTGTTTGTTTTTATGTTTGGTGGTTTTTATGTTTTACTAGCAGGTTACCCGGTTTCGCTCGGGGGTCATAACTCCGAAACCGGAAGTGGTAGAATAACGCCACCGGGCCTATGTTACTCCCCGGTCCGAGCTACCCCAATACCCCAAATTCCAGACTCGGGGCAGACCTAGTGTAGCCGCCAACCCCGAATGGACCGGCTTCGCTCGCGGGTCATAACCCTGAAACCGGAAGTGGTAGACTAACGCCACCTGGCCTATGTTACTCCCCGGTCCGAGCTACCCCTATACCCCAAATTTCAGACTCGGGGCAGACCTAGTGTAGCCGCTGACCCCGAACAGACAGACTTCGCTCGTGGGTCATAACTCCGGAACCGGAACTGGTAGACTAACGCCACCTGGCCTATGTTACTCCCCGGTCCGAGCTAGCCCTATACCCCAAATTTCAGACTCGGGGCAGACCTAGTGTAGCCGCCAACCCCAAACAGACAGACAGACAGACAAACGACAGTCACAAATATGGTTTCCGTTTGTCAGATGCAGCAGCAGCTATGGTGAAAGTATGTTTGTGTAAGATATTCGAGTAATAACCGTTGTCCGTAGAGCAAGTTGAAAGTGCGCCTAAAAAATCTTATGTACTTCGATTGATAAGAATTGTTACTAAATATGACAACGAAGGGTCAGACATTTCATTCAGACATTTCTATGCTCCGAAATAGGGGGTGTAGCAATACAGGAAGGGTTTACAATAATTGTCTGAAAAAATCTTTGTCATTCTCAACAATAGATCTGGGATAAACAATAAAGGGTTTATGGAGTTATTAAATAAGAGTCATCTCACTTTATTTAGAGCATATCACAATAACTAAATTCGAGGGCTGGTGTTTAGTCGTTCGGGCAGTACGACAAACCGAAATAGAACCATTGACAGATGGAATTTCCCTCATAACTCACTGCATGGCATACGCCCGTCTTCATTGGCCCAGTAGGACGTTAAATTTCATTTTGATTTACTTCGGAGTTATGGTTTGTCTGTGCTGTATCCGTAAACAAACAACATAGCAATATACCCCACCCAGTGGTCTAGTATTGTGTTGGACACCAGAGCAACACCTATCGCCATATAGTTGGCGCCTAATTCTTGTTTTGCCTGTATATTGTCGTCGCCCCTGCCCGCCCGCCCACAATTTGTATGTGGACACTCTACAGGTCACGGTTTTCTATCCGATTTTGACGAAACGTAAAATATAGGTTTATCTCCCAAATATCTCGGTTCCTTTCGATATTAGATTATATTGGACCTTAACTTCATGAATTAATCCCCCTGGTTGTACGAAAAATCACAAATTTTATCTGATTTTGATGAAACCTAAAATGTATGTTTACAACCCAAAGATCTCGGGTCCTGGCGATATTCTCGCATATCGAACTGTAACTTCCCGGATTATGGCCCCTGATTGTAAGAAAAATCGCGACTTTAGCTTGTGGTCTCTCTAGAGGTCATAATTTTACCCGATTTTAAAAACCATTCAAATATATCACCATTAGACCCTAGTGGCGGTTGAATTCGATTCCATAATAATCGAACCAAAACTGCCCGACAAAATGGCCGGACCTCGTACGCAAATAGTGTAAAAGTATTTTATCCCAAGGTTGTGGGCCCTCTAGACGTATATTGTTGTCGCCCCTGTCCGTCCATCTGTGCGGACTCCATCTGTGCGGACGTCCGTCCACAACTTGTTTCTGGACACTCTATAGGTCACAAATGTTTTATTCGAAGCTTAAAATATATTTTTATCTCCCAAAGATCCCGGTTCCTTTCGATATTGGCATGTATCGGACCATAACTTCATGAATTATGGCCCCTGATAATACGAAAAATCACGTTTTAAGCTTGTGGACACTTTAGTCTCTAGAGGTCACAATGTTTATCCGATTTTGATAAAACTTTAACTGTATGTTTACAACCCAACGATCTCGGTTCCTGTCAATATTCGCGCATATTCGCGCATTCCTGGATTATGACCCCTGGTTGTACGAAAAATCACGTTTTTAACTTATGAATTCTCTCGGTATTTTCCGGTGTGGTGTCCTCTTGTCAGTGTTGCAGGAAGGAGGGTCTGGCAAAGACAGCTCTCTAGTCGTAGACCATTGTTAAAAAGGCCAATTGATACTATTGAAATACTTTGAAATTGAGAATGGTATTATTGATTGACTATCTGAAAACCAGGATTTTCACTGTGAAAATGAGATTTCTTTACTAATAAATGTTGATGGTATACTATTGTATAAGTTAAGCAAAAAGCAATTTTGGTCAATTCCTGCTTGCTTCTCTAACTTGGCGCCTTTTATAATTGCTCTCTGGATTGGAGATACAAAGCCCAATAATGTCAATGACTTTCTTAAAGAATTTTTGGCAGAGTATTTTACCTTGAAAGAGAATGGTT
Organism: Patella vulgata; assembly: GCF_932274485.2. NCBI lineage: Eukaryota > Metazoa > Mollusca > Gastropoda > Patellidae > Patella > Patella vulgata. Next base: position 33,585,740 of record NC_065883.2, read on the forward strand.
TATTCTTCTCAGATAAACATTTTGCTGTTGTTATCAAAACATTTGTATGTGATGCTCCTGCAAGGGCATTTCTTAAGTATACCGTAGGTCATAATTCTTACTTTTCATGTCAAAGATGCAGCATAAAAGGAAGTTGGGAGGGGAGGGTTGTATTTAATACTGTTCAAACACCGACGCTAAGAAGTGATGAAATGTTTAATAGATTTGCATATAAGGTTCATCAAAAAAATAAATAAACTTTGATTAACGTTGGTATTAATTGTGTGACAGGATTTCTATTAGACTACATGCATTTAGTGTACCCGGGTGTTGTCAAACGGTTGTTGCATTTCCTAACTGGAACAATTAGTAAAAATAAACGTGTCGATTGTCACAAGGCCAGATCAGTCAATTTCCGGAAAAACTAGCATCTCTGAGATTTTACAAGACAACCTATGGGATTAAATGACTTGGAGCGATGGAAAGCCATCGAATATAGGATGTTTTCATTATTTACTTTAAAGGATTACTATAAAAGATATTATTTCTGATAATCTACATGTGTATCAGTACTTTCTCAACGACAAGAGGAACTTGTTGAAACGTAGTGTGAAATAAACCCAGTGATTGCTTTCCATATAAATTTGTGTTTTATATCATATGTTCAGTTACTAAATGCCGTATAAGGATTACTTTCTCAATGTGGATTATATTTTTACATCCTGTAAATGAACTTTTACCATTTGCCAGAGATATTATTAGGTATTTTGTGCAACAATGTCAACTTTTATAATGTAAACACTTCTATACCTCAGTGTGCAGTCTCTCCTGCAGATACACGAAGATGTATCTCTTAATGAAATTTCCTCCTTTCCTTTTGAGAATGTTTTAAAGATGCTCAAAGGTATAATTAAATGTTTTAAATCCCCACTTATTTAACTTTGTAAGAGGCTTTATGAAGCTAAATATAGCGAATCTTCCTTATATGTAGGGAGAAGTCCAGGTCTTTTACAGTTAAAACAGATTTAAAGGATAGTGTTTTTCGTCTGTCTGAAAATGAGTTTACAATATTGTCCGGGAAAAAAATGAAGATTACTTTGACATTCCATATGATTCTAAGTTAATCAATATATTTTTTATTCATACCCTACCAACAGGAAGTTTGATGAAATTCTTATATCGAATTCCAACTGTTACGGTTTCGTTTACGTGCACGTCGATGTTTTTGTACACCCGAACAACTAGATACTTACAAATACACCCATAATTCACCTTTTTCTCAACATCACGATTTAACAATTTTATCAATAAACGAATCTATTCCGTTAGGTGTTTGTATCATATATCTGTGGTAAAGGGAGATAACTTACCTAAAAGTTTGAGAATATCGAACTACGCTAGCAACGACTAGATGTTGTAAAACTCGCAGTCCTTGCTTCAGGAACATGGTACATGTATACAGAAATTGTAAAAGTTGATATTGGTTGTTAATTCGGAATAATTACTTCTAGATACTAACATCAAGAAAATATATATAATCAGTTACTATCTTCTCAATCTCTTGAAGACAGCGAGACTAATCGACTGCAATTACTGTATAAATCAAAGCCAAAGGAATTAACATTTAGTACTGAATTTATAGATAATAATCTCAAAAACTACACATGATTAAAACCGATTCGTATATTACTGTAGAACTGGAATAAAACCACTAACACAACCTGTCAATCTGTGATTAGGCAGTTTTTATTTAATTCTATGGCTCGTGAAACGATATGGGCCAGTTCTATGAATAAATCTCTTTGATATGGGTCAAAAATGAAGTTATCTTTATCGTTGGATTTTTGGACCAGGAACTAGTCATCTTGTTCTTCTTCTTCTTGGCGTGACGCTCTTCGAAAAAGCCCAGGCTCTGTCAATTCATGTCCGATCGACATGAAAATTGGCATACTTCTTATTTGAACACAATTCTGCATCGCGAAAGCGAATTAGTGAAATGAAATTGAACCATACGTTAGTCCCTAAATGACCTAGTTTGTGTCGAGTGGGCATTAAACCTCCACTCTCTCTCTCTTTGAACAACTGCCAAAACACGTATAGCTGTTGTTTTGTATTTGTTGTATTTTCTTTTATTTAATTGGGGCGTGGGGGCGGGATACTATTCTAAAGAGGCCAAACTGAACAAAGCTGTGGGATGCAATACGACGAATTATTCTCCCTGTTTGAGATGTATAAAAAGTGGGCAATTGACTTTCAAACTTATAAGACTTGTGTGAATCAAAATGTAACATTCTTCAAGCCTATGGTAATCAATCGATATTTATGTGCATTATCTAACATTATAAATATGATCCATTTTGTTTCACTTGAACACGTATGCTAAATTTCTCAATCCATAACTTACATTTGTGTTTGTTGTTTTAACTCGAAATACTAGAGTATATGTCCAACGCAGCAGGTATAACTTTCTGCTCTCCAAATTCATCGAAATGAATCAGTAAAAGTTATACAGATGAGGTTAGAGAGATTGGTTTAACAGCGCACGTTATTATTACTCATCGATTGCAAATCACGAGAAAGGATGGGACCTACAACCGAGAAAATAATCATAAGAATGCACGCTAAAAGATGTCTGTGAGATGTTAACATTTTTTTTCCTGGTAAAACTCCTAAGATACCATGGTCTCACGATTTCTATAAAGTGTAAGCATATAGGCAACTACTAATAAATCACGACACACAGCACATGAATATAACACAGTCCAAAATCAAGAAAACATCAAATTGACTCGCAAAGTAAAACAATGCATTATGTACGAAAATTTAACTTTAATATCAAGATTAATACAAAACTATTACCTACATAATCCTTTATTGAAGTTATGAATTTTTCAATGCACAATAGCGAAATGGATATTAAAGCGACCTTCCTCGGATATGAACTTAAACTTGATTAACTCTTGAAGAGCATATTTCTAGGAAGACATGCTTTCAAGTAGAATAACGGAGAGAATTCAATCATGTATTCCAATGTAAAACACAGCCGTTGGTCAATTCGCCACCCACTTCTCCAGTCAGAGAGAAAATGGTTTTCTGACGTTTGTTGCCAAGGGAAATTTTAGATGTTACAATTGAAGGCTATTCATTGTTTTGGATGCTTGGTTTGTTGTTCATCATTCAGTCTTTCATTGCTATATCGTGTTTGACACTTTTAAAGTAGTTTTGTAAGTACATTTTGAGAAAGCAAACGCATATTTGGTTTCGTTTTACTGAGTCATTTTAGCTACCCAATATCCCATCTTATGAGAGTAAAATGTCCACTTAAAACTTATGAAAAGAAAAATAAGGAAAGTTGAAATCATATCGGCCTTGCTGCCATGTTATGCCTTTAAATATCTTGCCGGTGATGCGTCTTTTCCCTTTTCCATCAAGATGACTTAAAGGTAAACATGCATTGTGTACATACATTGACAAGTTGAATAGCACGGCGGTATTGATATAATTGCACGCTATAATAGAGGATAATTCTTGGTGAATGGCAGAGGAGAGAATCGGGCAAGTGTCACCATTATAAGTCGACGAATGCTGGAACACGTTGCATGGGGGAAATGTAGAGATGAAAGCCGTGCTAGTTGTCTATTGATTAACTCACAGAAGAGAATCACATTGCAAACATGATTTAATGGAGGCAGTCCAGTATGCAGACAGACGACTCGGCCACAGAAACAGAGGTAAGCCTGTTTTTTTAAAAAGAAATTTGTCCGAAATGTGTTTCTTAACTGGGTTTAAAGACCATGAAATGCTTTTGACATAAATGTCTATTCTCCACACATCAGTTTTCATTCATCATTTACAAGTTTTAGATGAGAGAAGACATGATAAAGTGTACCCAATACAAAGGGTATTCTTGATATTTATTTTCTGGATCATTTAATGTCTATATATTCAAAGGGATACTCTTAATTTTACCTTTCTGGTAGAAAAGATGACTCGTATGAAATGTACAGTTTATATTTAAAGATATACTAGCCCGGAGCGATGTTCTCTGACTGGTTATAATGATTGTTTAGTTTGTTTTGGCTATTGAAATTATGTTCAAACTTTCTGCTAAATCTGTGAATCAGCTGGGACATAAACGTTTTAAGTTCCCATTTACGGAACTAAAATAATGTTTGGGTAATTTTCCCATCTAAGTAGGTCAGTGTTGTGATTTATTGGTGAAGAGAAGCAATTTGGATATTTAGACGAGTTTGATGTTATTTTAAATTATATATGTGATGGTTTAAGATTACAAATTTTTAGTTGAATGAAGTCAATTATAATTACATTCGATCTTGCATGAATTAAAGAGGCAATATCACTCCTACCGAAAAAATAAATGTAATTAATTTTTAGATATATCATAGTTGAAATAATCTCCTAATTACTGAATAAGGTAAGGTATTGGAACAACAGGATATAAAGGTTTCTTACTTCTCTACCCTTATATACATGTATTTAAAGATCATTGCGGGTATAGAAACAAATTGAATTAGTTTTTAATAGCTTTGATGTACAATGGAGATATAAAACAATATAATTTTCATTCCTTGTATAAATTTGGTATATACCGGATTATAAAAGCAATCGCCAAAATCAGAAAAAAAATGGATGGGAAAAGCGGATTTTTTTATTTATTTATCTTTTTTTTATAATTTTGAAGTATCTGTTCTTTTATTTGGTCTTTGCTTTTTTTTACAAATGTCCAATGCAGATGTAGACATGACAACTCCCAATTACACACAGCCTAATTGGCATTAAGAGATGATCTAATATAAGAAAAAATCGCGTATTAGGGTTTAGCCCAATTTGTTAACTGGGTTACAGAAGAATGATCGTCTACATTCTCAACCGTTCCCAACAATTCTCAGATTGTTTGGCACTAATGGCTACATACGTACATGGTGCTTAGTAATCGAATATCATGCCGTTTAATTTCTACCCATCCAGGTTAAAGGTTACCCGATTGATTCTGTGAGTAGAGGTCAAAGTTCAAGCCATTGTTCTTATAACGGTTGCACCGAATGATTGGTGTCAAAAGCTTAATCAGTTTGGCTATGGCAATGTTTCACCAAGCATACTAAATAGTACGGTTATAATATTATAGGAATCAATGGTCTGTGATTAATATTCTTCATGTACGTATATTGTTGAGACGTCAATTGCCTACAGGAGTCAACATGTTTACAGACACTGGGTGGTGCCGATTCTTAAAATGTATATGTGTTTTTCGTTGTTATTTTTCTATAAAGAATTTACATTACAGAAAAAAAACCATTGTTTTGAAAGTTTAATATTTAGGCCAATAAAATGAACACCGGAAGTAGTGTGGGCGGATCACCTAAACAATAGATACGTCACCCAACGAGCTGCAGTTCAGTATAAACCAGTTATTCAAATTTTGAACACATTTTAATAACATTAGTATACCCCGCGTGTTATATACACTCAATTGACGTAGTCTGCTGGACTATAAACCCCATTCTTGTAAACGTCGGTGTAGAATGAGCGTGCCTACAATTAGAGACGCAATTGTTAAAGGATCAATTGTTTCTGTATTCTAAAGAAAAAGATAAATAATGACAATCAATTTTAGAAAACTTCTCGGAGCCCATTGCAATCACCATTTTTATTAATTGTATTTGTAACGTCTTCAAAATGCCAGATTGTTTAATATGGCATAGCCGAACTAGAAATGCCAAGTTGATCCACTGTTTTCAGTCTTGGAGACTTCTAAAAATGTTTTAAAACTTGATTTTGTTAGGTACCGTAGTTATCTCTTTGTTGGCGGAATATAGAAAAATGAAAACTGTTTCTAGGGACATCGCTACGTCCCAGGAACGAATATAATACATTTCTTATTTCAGAAGAAGACATTATAAGGTTTTTTAGATTTTATCAAAGATGTTAAATAGGTTAGACGATTGAAGACACAGATCATTCACAAATATCTCAAATTGTCAATTTAAAGACTATAATTAATTAGGCGCATACAGATATAAAATTGGGCTGGGTTATACGAAAATTATTAATATTTTATATCTAATACACTTAAACATATATATCCCAAAAATGGAAAATGTATTGTTTTCTGATGTAAATATTATTGTAATTACGCATATCGGAGTATAAATAAAAACTGTAGCTTGTACGAATATGATGGAATTGTTATTACTTTTTTTACGTAAGACACAATCAATGAAACCAATGTAAACTGTAATCGGTCATATATTATATTTGACCTATTTGAATAGTTTTGGACCAAAATGGTTTTAATACAAGCACATTTAATTGGGTATATAAAAAAGTCAATAGTCCCAACACGGCATTATGTAAATGATATAACTTTATCTAATAGAGTATTTTAACTTTTTATTACAAGTCTTCTCTACTCACAATATAAGCAGGACGAATCTCGAGGGTTTTAAATAATACAGTGTATGCGGTATTGTGGAGTCTGTTTATTGTATTGAATAGATTGCTTATGTTGAGTTGTATATAGAAATCATATTGCCATGGGGTTAACCACTTGATAGTTAACAGAACTTAGTATCTACATACAATTATACCTATAGATTTACAAAAATAGTTGTCGGAATATTTAAAGGCAATTGATGTTATAACAAAGGTTCACATCAAAATTTCTCGGCCAATTACAATCGATTTGGTAAATACCCTCGAAATAAAGAAATATTAGCTAATAAAAAAAACTATTATTATCAGTGAAAACAAAAACTAATGAATTGAGCCAATGTAAAATAAAAGAGATATTGATAAAGTTAAAACTTGAGAGCGCTATACTGAAAGACTAGAAGACCGACAGCTACTGGGCGCAAACACGTCAATTGTTTAAAGCAATCCTAATATTATATGGAAAGTTTTATAGTTTGAAAGTATTCTTGAATCCCCAATGTGTCGAAATGCTGAAATTAAGGTCCGAAACCAACTGCAACTATATATGATTTCATTTTAAAAACAATATCAATTACACATTTGTAACCCAATAAACGGTTTAAAATTAACACGGTTGTGGGAATTATTCCCCAATAATAGTTACACCCTTTGGTGTAACTGCAGTATAATACTGGTAGTGGTGTAGCTCATCAAAAACACCCCACAATTACACCTGTCCAGGTGTTCAGTGGTCATCGGTTACACTTGTTGGGTGTAGCTCTTTTAGTTGGTTGCCCCTGGGAAAGTGTTACTAGCTGTGGTGTAAACTTTACACTTATTAACACTGTTTATAGTTTTTAATTGCACTCATTTTTGACAGTGCATTTGTATCTTAAGAAAATCTAAAAAGTACCTCATTAGATACATTTTTTTCTGTATCGGATCTATCTCAATATTTCTTTCATCGCAATCTGATTCAATCAGTTGTTTCTCAAGTCGGTGTTCGTTTTCTTCCTTTTTATAATCCGTATTTTATATATTGATATACTCAACAATCAGCATTACTTTACTGTTTTTGGTCATTGTTTATTTTCTGCGTGTGTACTATAACCACCCAAGACATCACCCACTGCTCTATTAATAAACACATTGAAATCTCGTGCATAACTCGGCTGTTACCAGCTATCTATAAATGTCAGCTATTATGTATTGTTAAATATACTATTCAAAAAAAGTAGGGGATATTTGATTTTGGGGGCATAATACTAAAATATGCAAATGACTACGAAAAAAGTCTCTATAGAACCTAACAGAAGAAACATTTCCACCAATAGCTACCGCATGGAATGCAGGTGATGCTTGGGATCATCATGGGGGTCCAACCCAAGATTTGCACGACTCTGACTTTGAATGTTACAGTCATTGTGGCATTGAATTCCAGGGTGGAAACATCAGTTTAATTGTTTTAGTGACCAGAAAACAAATTGTGATATGCGTCGGCTTACCCAAAATGAAAGGTTACGTGCCCTTGGCATGCTACAGATAGGCACAACACAGGCGGTTGTGGCGCGGACGATGAATGTTTCTCAGTCTGTCATAAGCAGGCTATGGTCCAGATACCGTGATACACAATCTGTACAGGACAGACCACGCTCAGGTCGACCAAGGGCGACAACTCAAGCCCAGGATCGATTTATCCGTACCTTGGCCTTGAGAAATCGTGTCATCACAGCAAATCAGATCAGCGCTCGTCTTCAAACAGACACTGATGTGAGAGTGAGTGGCCAGACGATTCGGAATCGACTGCATAGGGGTCACCTTCGCGCCCGACGTCCTCGCGTGATCCCTTGTTTGAGAGATCATCACATTCAGGCAAGACGTCGTTGGTGTAGGGATCGTCAACACTAGGATAATCGACGCTGGAGCAATGTGATGTTTTCAGATGAGTCAAGGTTCACTGTTGATTTTTTGGACAGACGTAGGAGGGTGTGGCGTCGTCGAAACGAGCGCTTCCAAGACGTTAACGTCATCAGACATGATCGATTTGGGGGTGGTTCTGTTATGGTGTGGGGAGGCATCACTGTTGCTGGAAGAACGGCTTTACATGTTGTTGCAGGGCGTGTTACAGGCCAGTACTACCGGGACAACATCTTGGCAGTCCATGTTGTGCCGTTCGCACGACGTCATGGCCGCCGTTTCATCTTCCAGGATGACAACGCAAGATGTCACAGGGCCAGGATCGTTACAGGTTACCTCCAACAACAGAACATCACCACATTACCTTGGCCAGCACTGAGTCCCGACCTCTCCCCCATCGAGCATGTCTGGGACATGCTTGGACAGAGGTTACGTCAACGTCAACAACGTCCTGCCAATGTCCAAGAACTTGCTGCTGCGTTGCAACAGGAATGGGACAATCTGGACCAAAATGACCTTAGACGTCTCATTAGGAGTATGCCACGTCGGATCAATGCTTGTTTGGCAAACAGAGGAGGATTTACCCGTTACTGACTTGGTTGTGATGCTGTGGTAACTTTGCTGTTTGACCCCGGGTATCATTTTACCCTTATAATGGTCAGTCTGTGCCTTACTTAGTCTAACGATCATTTGGAATAAATCGATGAATGTGAACTTCATTTCATTTTGTCATTTGTTTCTTCGTCAGTTTCATTAGGTGACTTTAATAACACTTAAAAATCAAATATCCCCTACTTTTTTTGAATAGTATATAAGAACCGTAAAGAAGAAAGGGAATAAAGGTAATTGCATTGTTTTCATCCCTTCTAAAAATATTTCTACATTGGTACAAAATAACCTTATATTACATGCTATGGCAAATATTTTTTAATTTACTATCTGCGTAAATTCATTTATCTTTGTCTTTGTGAAGTTTTTATTGGACTTTTAGCTAATGAAATTTGGACATATATTTAAAGGAGCTAAATCGCTAACATTTGGGACCTAGAAATTGACAAAAGTGGGTCGCAACGCATATAATAATGTAATATGAATGTATATAAACTGATTTACATTCAATCGTTTCCGTTTTTACTCCAATTTCAAATCAGTTATGTTCGGCGAAATAAGCCAGCAGTCTCAAGCGAGTGCAAATTTCTAGCGTCTGGTTATTCCAGTCTACATATGCCGTTTGATTTGGTGCAATGTGTCTAGCCTCGTCCCTCGAGTCTCTTGATACAACTGGGGCTGAAGCGCATTATGGTACACGATTCGAGTACCAATGGTAAAATGTTTATTTTGTCTTAAATATTGGATATCAAAAGCCCATCTTTTTCCGGTAAGATCACAACATGAATGTTGATTGAATTTGACAAATAAATCGTGTTTTCAATGTTGAAGATTTTGGATGATATTGAGTTAGAGACTTAGCTACTTTAACAAGAGGTTATTTTTCCGTAGAAATATGTGCTTATATACATGCCTTATATTATAAATTGACTCTGTTTTCCGGTGTTTTTCGGTGTTTTCCGGTATATAGTATAGCCCTGTAATTCATTGCTTTTAAATAGGATTCGCTTGCTGTAATCAGTTTACTGGCAATTATAGCTAGATCAATCAAGGTGAACGAAACTAAAGTCCAAACTCAATCAAACCTTATCAATAGTCAATCTTTTTTGATATAAGCCTTTTAACTGGTTAGGAATTCTAACGAATCCTTGGTATTAGTAAACAAGGTAAATCTTTCTTATTGATAAGACGGGGTTGGAATCTGTACCCGATTTGGCTTGATTTGGCTTAAAACCGCATCAGGGATTTATCATATAACTTCTATTTATTGTCCCATGTCTTTATGAAACACTCTACAAGAGAGCATTTCTTCGACTCACCATATATTAGTTGTTTAAATCTTTGACTTCGTGTTGTATTTCTTATTTAAATATCTTTTTTCTTACCAGCGATTATCAGACGTTCGTGGGTCTATTGTGTACTATCCTGCATAGCATGTATGGCTGCAAGAGCACCTGCAAAATATCATGGCTAAAAGGGCAGTGCCCAGCTAAACCAGGTACCGAGTTAAACCGTGACACCGGGTAAAAACATACACCTTCTTGAAACTGGTAATGTATTAGAAAGTCTATCGGCATTTTCTACAAACTGGCCATGATTTAATACCAATTCACCACAGCGGAGATACGAAAGCCTTGGGATCAGAACTACCAGAGTAAATATTTTCAGAAATTGATGGTAGACTGATTATTTGGTGTATGTATTATACAATATTAAAATTCATCTCCCAATAATGATTTCCAATGGTGACATCGATTGACTGGTATAAATGTTATACTTTCTGACTTTACACTGAAGGTTTCGGTTCAACATATACTATTAAAAAAAAGTAGGGGATATTTGATTTTTAAGTGTTATTAAAGTCACCTAATGAAACTGACGAAGAAACAAATGACAAAATGAAATGAAGTTCACATTCATCGATTTATTCCAAATGATCGTTAGACTAAGTAAGGCACAGACTGACCATTATAAGGGTAAAAATGATACCCGGGGTCAAACAGCAAAGTTACCACAGCATCACAACCAAGTCAGTAACGGGTAAATCCTCCTCTGTTTGCCAAACAAGCATTGATCCGACGTGGCATACTCCTAATGAGACGTCTAAGGTCATTTTGGTCCAGATTGTCCCATTCCTGTTGCAACGCAGCAGCAAGTTCTTGGACATTGGCAGGACGTTGTTGACGTTGACGTAACCTCTGTCCAAGCATGTCCCAGACATGCTCGATGGGGGAGAGGTCGGGACTCAGTGCTGGCCAAGGTAATGTGGTGATGTTCTGTTGTTGGAGGTAACCTGTAACGATCCTGGCCCTGTGACATCTTGCGTTGTCATCCTGGAAGATGAAACGGCGGCCATGACGTCGTGCGAACGGCACAACATGGACTGCCAAGATGTTGTCCCGGTAGTACTGGCCTGTAACACGCCCTGCAACAACATGTTAAGCCGTTCTTCCAGCAACAGTGATGCCTCCCCACACCATAACAGAACCACCCCCAAATCGATCATGTCTGATGACGTTAACGTCTTGGAAGCGCTCGTTTCGACGACGCCACACCCTCCTACGTCTGTCCAAAAAATCAACAGTGAACCTTGACTCATCTGAAAACATCACATTGCTCCAGCGTCGATTATCCCAGTGTTGACGATCCCTACACCAACGACGTCTTGCCTGAATGTGATGATATCTCAAACAAGGGATCACGCGAGGACGTTGGGTTGGACCCCCATTATGATCCCAAGCATCACCTGCATTCCATGCGGTAGCTATTGGTGCGTTTGGGCGTCACATGTAACTGGAAATGTTTCTTCTATTAGGTTATATAGTGACTTTTTTCGTAGTCATTTGCATATTTTAGTATTATGCCCCCAAAATCAAATATCCCCTACTTTTTTTGAATAGTATATATTGAAATGGTTATACACCGATTTCTGTTTCTTTGTCATATGTATGTATCATCACTGTACAATTTGAAACAGTGAAATGAAAGTAGTTATGTATAATGTTGACAGATAAAGGAATCCTATATTTTACATGAATCGTTTCAATGGCAGTTAAGAGCCGCGGTGACACAGTGAGTACGCACGGGTCGCTAATCAGGAGGTCCTGGGATTGATCCAGGTGTTGACCGAGAAAGTTCGAAATGGGACGAAAAACCGTGGTATACACGTAAAAGAAAACTTTATAGTTGTAATTCGTTAAACCTTATTTCATTTCCTTGGCAATTAGAAATGGATTTGGAAAACGTCGTTCAGTAAATGTGTATATTTATCTATATGGTATGATTCTGGGATAGGTCACACGTGGTACACATTATTAGGCTGTAGATAGAGCTCTCTTCGGAAAGAATGAATGAATGAAATGGTTCTTAACTTCCTATTTTTCTGCACCTACCGGACTAACGAAGACGCCGTTCTCCAGGGATATATAACACAAAAAACAATTAAATGTATTTCTACATTAAAGTATACCGAGAAATGTTATGATTTTTTGCGACCGTTGAATTGTAATAAAATCGTAATATGCGCCTCTTGTTATCAATGGTCGTCGAGCTCTTTATCTTTCGACTTGTTTTGATATGTATGATGTAACAAAAAGGCCTGTGTGAGGTTCTTTACAAGTTCTAATTAGATGTATTGAGATTTCTTTGTATATTATATAAGAATCGTACACATAGAGTGTTAAACTCAATATCACCCAATCGATAGCCATCGTTAATTTTCTCGATAGAACATATATAACACCAAGAGTAAGAATCATTTGCCCTTATTATAAACCATGTCGATGTTCCCACTAGAATTAAGAGGTTTGATCGATACTATTTTTACGTATGGATGGTAACAGAATTACCAGCGATTCATCGTATTCTAAGGTACACCAGATGTGAATTATTCTTACTATATTCTCTTAAATGGGCATTATGGGAGATTAGATAAAGAGCTGACAGTTCTCGCTATAATAGTTAAAGAGTAGATTGCGTAAATAGAGTATGCTGAAAATTTCAGTCACATTGCTCCACTTTGAACCGAGATATTAGCGATTGAATTTTAGGCCTAGCCTCGATCATCATTACTAAAGTCGGTACTATAAAAAAACAAAGTCTCGATCAAAGTCTGCGATATAACACAATTATCCAATTTGACGTTAAATTATCCATCACAAAATGTATTCAAATCCAGCAAACATCACAGGCTAGCGATGGCATCGAGGTTTGATTATGGTCTGGATAAGTTAATTAATGTCTAATTAATAATTTAGATAACACTTCAGGCCTAAAGAAAGACCCACAATAGGCATATTTAGCTCTTGCATAATGTATGTTTAACATTAAATTAAAGTAAATTATAGCTGGAAATTCGAAATGAACAAAAAAGACATTTTATGGTTAAAGCGAGAATTTCATATTTTCTAAGAAAGTCAAAACATAATTATTTCTATGTCTTTTTCTCAATAGGTTGTCAACTCACTATTATACGATCATAGTTATCATTCTTACACTCAAACATGTTTCACACCGGAAATAATAACACAATCACCTCCTAATTACCTCCCTTGTTTTTCTATTCCCTACCATGGAATAGCTTTCTTAAAACGTTTGAATTTGAAGTTGAACATGGTATATTTGCCAATTTCTCAACTGGCAATAGTGAATTATAGGATTAATAGGACTATTCTTTACATAGCATCGACTTTAAGGCGTCGTTTTAATACATTTTAGAAATATAACTTAAAAATATGAAATTGTAACTTTAAAGGGATATTCACATAATTATATTACTGCTGACGGTAAATAGTATGTCATGGAGACAAAAGATCATGCTCTTAACAGCGCGAACGTGCTAACCATTCGGCCATCCAACCCCCCTTCCTAAATTGTACCCATATACAACAGATTAACTAACACGCGTGTATACCTGTTTTCTGTTAGTATATACGTAACCATAGACAATGGTAACTATAGCCAATTAAAACAGCGCTACTATGTAAATATGTATTATATACTATATGGTGTCCATCTCTATGCAATGACATTATTTATGAATAGTCCAAAGACAGACGAAAAGTACTTTAAAATGTTAAAATGTTCTTAAACCAGTGTTGAAATCAATTTGTTTTGGCATACTTTTTATCTTTTCATGCGTGAAACAAAGTAGTTTCAGCTTTTTGGATATATGTATTTATTGTAGTTAACGAGATTTTATTGTACAGAACATAACGAATTATACCATTTTTCATTAGCTGCAGTAACAGCGCAGCGTTTTCCACAATAGAGAGGATCAGATGCGTTCCGAGAACGAGGTGAATTATTCGTCGTTATTGGAAGACGTGACGCACGATTCAGAAAAATCCGTATAAACGAAATAAGTACACCATAAAACACGTTTCCTGAAAATTGAAGAGAGCAAAAGGTGCACTGTTTGAAAGTGGCGATTCGTTCTATCATTTTGCTTTTTATTCGACCAGTCAAATAGTGTATAACAAAGGCTGGTATATTTGAAAGGGGTGTTTCAGTATAATTATGAAAATGTCTAAAATAGAAATAAACCACCACGGAATTCGCTTACGACTTAAGAGGGTGCAAGACGTTTTCAGGAGCGAGTTCGTCTACCGCTGTGGGGGAAGTCCTCGAGAACTGGTGACTTAGCATGCAAGAAGCGAATCACCTCGGAACCTCTCTATTATCGTTGACGAGACTTGACGTATCTTTTTAATCCATTGTTCTTCCATATTTAGTTTATACACGCTGTTCATTTGTACTTCATTTACAACGGGGTTTCCTTAACAAAATCCCATCCCCATGACCCTTCTATTGTGGACCTAGAACTTAATCTCAAACGACCATATTGTTTGGTTGTTTTTAACCCTAATTTAACTTTGGGAGGAACAAGGTTAGGTTTTTTGAAAATAAGACACCGTTTTAAAAATATCGATTTCAGTTTCCAGTACGACATCTTGCAAATAATATTATAGAAAGTATAGTACAATTAAAGCCTATATCTGAACTCATCTTGACAGTCATTAATATACCTTACTTGGCATTTCTTAGATTAGAGGCTTTTTTCTGATTGGCCTTCTGGGACTTGAGATCAAATCTTAATCATATTCATCAGAATGTCAACGAAGGACAGTATCCTGATGTGCGTCAAATTGACTTATTTAAAATAGAAACTAATCCGCATATCTATAGCTGATACACGTTAGTTCCCCACTGAAATAAGCCGCAACAAGGTACAAAGCCTATAGTTATTATTCAAACTGATCGTTTCTGAACAAAACCAATTTATCTCTGCTTTAATGAAACTCTTCTGTGTATGTGATGTCACAAACTGCAATTAATTACTGCTACTGAATTAAGGAAATCTGTTTACAAACGTCTAGATGTACATTCATCTAACATTTTTTGTATATCTACTAGACAATGCAACAAAACAGCGAGCCTAATTAAATCTTTTTTCCCTTTTTTTATGTTGTTAACATTTACAATACCGTCTTACAATACAATATAAATTTTAAAATGTTGTGTTAAAATGACTTGAGCTGAAGCAACAGGAAGAGATAATTCGTCTTGCGCAACACTATTGGCTCTACAAATCCGAAAAAATAAGTAGATCATGGATATGAAATAAATATCTAACGTTAACAAGATTTGTCAAATACACAGTATTCGTTATGTCTTTTAAAAAGACGAAACAAATAGAAAAAGTGAGGTGAACTTCTTTGTGCCAAATCGTGATAATTTAAACTTTGAATTTTTGACAAATATAGAGATAATAACATTTAATTAAACATGTAACTATGAACAACCTGTATTATTTTTTTTGAAGTAATTCTGCTGGTTACTAATAGTCACGTTCATTTCTCTTTACTTCGTAGAATCAAGTTCATCATTAAACGCATGGATTAAACTTCATCTGTTAACTGCGACTAGATTAAATAGATTCTTATTCATTTTTAAATCTAGGATTTCAGCCACACTTGTTAACCCCGACTAAAATAAATGTCTTACATTCCTCTTAAAAGTCTGACAGCTGAGTTAAGACGCCGTTTTATACCCTTTGCTCATTTTGCTGACCCTTTTATAGTTAAAATCAAAAGCTGACTTGAGTCTAATTGACGTTAAATCAATGAGCTGTACGCACTTTCGTCTTAGTTCAGAGCTCTAGTCAACTTATAACGTAGAATTAATGCCACGGAGCATATTACATGTATTTCCTAATTACATGAAAAATGTAATATTGTATTTTTGTTATCGCTAACGACCCTATTTATGTATATTGTGTTATGTTTTTGTACTAATCTTAATTTTGTATCACGTATTATTTTAGCGCTATACAATTTCCGTATTGGAGTAAGTTGAACTTATGTATTATGTACTGGTCTCACACAGTGGCGATATGGTGGCGAATGGGTTTACGAATGCAATTTGCCACCAATTCGCAATGACAACATGATGGTAGTCTGCCATATGTCGGTGTTCGTGAGCATTCGCGGTCATTCATGGGATGTTCTGAATATTAGGAACATGCTCCTAAAGTTCGACAGAAAACAATATTCTCATTGCTTTCGCCACATTTTCGTCACGTTCCTGAAGCAAACAATCTGATTAAAATACAGATCTCTATTTCGTTTCGATTTTCCATACTTTCGATGGCATCTACTACATGAAGATCTGGCCAGTTGTAGTGGGAGGTCGCGTTAGAGGTCATATGACATTTGATTAACCAATCAGAGTTGATGTTTCTAGTAGGATATGAACAGTTCCGTGCATCGCACGCCAAGAAACTCACTGCAACAGACCGTTTCATTCTCTAATTCCCTCGCATCAACCAGAACGCGGGTTATAAAACAACTCTTCCAGATCCTAGTGCAGTAAAGACAAGTAAAACGAAATTTTGAACTATAAAAAACGAACCGAAATAGGATTTGTGTTTTAATCAGACTGTGAAGCAACGACAGTCAGTTTTGCATCATCTAGCTATTGCTATACTAGTCTAAAATTACTGAACTTTTAGGTACGTTATTATGGAAGTATAACGTTGCCAATATTATTTCATTGTTCACGGTGCAAACTGCAAATGTCAGTAGTTCAAAATACGTATTTTAGTTTTACAATTTACAATTTCCATTGCTCAACAATACCAATGTCACGGTGTTAAAATACAGAATACACTTTTCAATAATACAGTATAATAGTTATTTTGCACATTACACTTCTGCATTCTGCATTTTGCATAATAGACAAATGCATAATAGAACCTTGCAAAGTAGAACATATACCTTATATGGGATGTACGACGTACGTCATTTACATACGGAAAAAAATCCGGACTATGATGGAAATTAATGATTTACGCGATAAAGCCATAAGACCGAGGTTATTAGAAGTGGGGGGGGGGGGGGCAGTACTCGATTTTGTTAGTCTTCAACGTCCAGGCTCTATAATGTAATCAGTTCGACGATTAGAGGATTCTGAAAGATAATAGTCTGGTTTAACGAGACTATTCTTATTTGTTCTCATCGGTAAAAAAACAGATATTTCAAGTGAATCAATTTCTTGTTAAAAATTAAATTGAATATCTTATTTAATTGACAGGTCTCTAAAACCCTTTTTATGGGGTAAGGTTAAAGAATCTTATAGTAACCGAGCGGAATCTCTCACCCGTATTCCAGCACCCGGATTCGAAATGAAGTTAGCACACATATTCCTAGCGCCAATAAAAACCTCGATATAACTATCAGGAAAATAATTGTTACCTTTATGTTAGAAAATAGCATTTTAAGACATATTAATGCAAAGTATATAATAATGTGTAATAGACCCCCCCCCCCCCCCAAAGAAATTTGCTGAAATAAAGATCTAATAAATGCCGTGAATTCCTGTTTAGAAAATCTGATCGGCCAAAAGGTCGCTGACCTATCTAAAGGCCTCACCGATGATGATGATGATGGTGATGAGCCACCAAAGCTAGTTTAGAAGCTATTGGGTGCGCAGTGAGCCTACCCTAACTCGATTCCCCACATATTTAGTAAGTTTACGGTAATATATCATCAAAAGCCAGCATAGAAGGCTTTTGGATTTTTGTATTCTCGTAGTTTATCCATCCCTTGACTCTGTGAAATACAAAACATGTTGCCACCAAAGTTGGTTCGGGTGCTTTTTGATGAAACGTGGGCGTACCCCTTGTTTATTGTACCCACGAACCCCGCCTCGAATCCGGTGCTGAGAACTTTTCGATACCCCAACATAGAAAGTTAATGAAATTTGGCATGTTCACACCTTATGCATCTGTCGATTTGGTGAAATAAAGATCTTGGAGCCACCAAAGTTAATTTAGAAGTTTTGTGTGCGCAGCGAGCCTACCCTATCCCGATTCCCTCACATATTTAGTACGTTTACGGTAATATATCTCGAAAAGCCAACGTAGGAGGCTTCTGAAATTGTGCAGTCTAGTAGTTTATTCATCCCTTGATTTTGTGAAACAAAACACATTTTGCCACTAAAGCTGGTTTGGGGGCTTTTTGATGCAGCGTGGGCCTCGAATAATGATGCTAGGGACTTTTTGGTGGTATAACTCGATACGCCAACATAGAAAGTTAATGAAATTTGGCATGTTCATACCTTATGCACCTGTCAATTGGGTGAAATAAAGATCCTGGAGCCACCAAAGCTAGTTAAGACGTTATTGTGTGCGCAGTGAGTCTACCCTAACACGCTTCCCCCATATTTTTAGTATGTTTACGGTAATATATCTCAAAAAGCCAGCATACGAGGCTTCTGGATTTTTGTATTCTAGTAGTTTATTCAACCCTTGACTCTGTGAAATACAAAACAGTTTGCCACCAAAGCAGGTTTGGGTGCTTTTTGATGCAGCGTGGACGTACCCCTTATTTATTGAACCCACGAACCCCGTCTCGAATCCGGGTGCTAGGTACTTTGCGGTGGTATATCTCGATACGCCAACATATATCTCTAAAAGCCAGCATAGGAGGCTTCTGGATTTTTGTATTCTAGTAGTTAATTCATCCCTTGACTCCGTGAAATACATAACATTTTGCCACCAAAGCCAGTTTGGAGTGCTTTTTGGTGCAGTGTGGACGTACCCCTTGTTTATTGCACCCGCGAACCCCGCCTCGAATCCAGATGCTGGGAACTTTGCGGTGGTATAACTCGATACGCCAACATAGAAAGTAAATGAAAATTGGCCTGTTCATATCTTATCCATCTGTTGATTTGGTGAAATAAAGATCTTGGAGGCACCAAGTTACTTTATAAGTTATTGACCTGATGGCTTTACCGCGTAAATCATTAATTTCCGTCATAGTCCGGACTTTTTTCCGTATGCAAATGACGTTCGTCGTAGATCCCATATAAGGTATATGTTCTACTATGCAAGGTTCTATTATGCATTTGTCTATTATGCAGAATGCAGAAGTGTAATGTGCAAAATAACTATTCTACTGTATTTTGTATTATTGAAAAGTGTATTCTGTATTTTAACACCGTGGCATTGGTATTGTTGAGCAATGGAAATTGCAAATTGTAAAACTAAAATACGTATTTTGAACTACTGACATTTGCAGTTTGTACCGTGAACAATGAAATAATATTGGCAACGTTATACTTCCATACGTTATATGCAAACAGACAATTTAATATATGTAAGAAAGATGTTCAGATTTACAATTATGCCGTGCATTCGCCGCTCTATAACTTTGTAATACAGTAGGCCATGTGTTTATGTTAGAATGATCTGGTGTTTGGTTTAAGACTGCCGAAGGCCAAACTAGCATAGTTTCAATATTATGAATGGATCAATTAATTGAATATGTGTTAATTTGGCGCTCCATAGCTCCAGAAACCAACCCAAATCACCCCCCCCCCCCCAAAAAAAAAAACCCCAAAAACAAAAAAACAAACAGCTATTTTGTTTTAACGTACACCGTGACATAATTAGGTTTAGACTGACTTCAATAATATATTCATAACTAGATAAATCGGTTAGACAACCACGAATCAACCACAAAACTATAACATGGAATAACGCAATTGAACAATTTGTCAAACTCAAATAGATTTCTCTTGTATTCAAAGGAAAAAAAATCTAAACGACAAACGATATAGCTTGAGGACTAATTGAATAGAAATGAGGTTTCTAGAACAATCTTGCGTGATTAACCGCTGCAATGCTAGCACAACATAGTCTATATTTAAGGAAGGATTGGCGAGTCATATAAATAATATTCTCTCATTTATTTCCTAACATCATTCAATTAGACCAACTATAGATTCCTTAAAGGAATATAATATTATACCTAGCTTCAGGGCAGTAACCTAAAGGGGACTCAAGAGAGAATGCCTTCCGAGATGTCCGTCAGTCACAGCATATATGGTTATTTGAGGTAAATTCTCCGACGACTTCACTAATTCTGGGACACGCGAAAATGTAGCCCTAATTAGTCGCATGTTAACGCCAAATACTTCTTGGACCCATATCTTTCGAACGAGGTATATTTGAAACCCAAATTTATAGGGTAGGGAGATGATTTTCAGTATTTTCACCAAATATTTATTAGACACATGTTTTTATACGCCCACATTTTCATGTGGACGTATATTGTCGTCGCCCCTGCCCGTCCGTCCGGACGTCGGTCCTCAATTGTTTGTGAACACTCTACAGGTCACAATTTTTATCCGATTTCAATGAAACTTGAAATATAGGTTTGTCACCCTAAGATCTCGTTTCCTTTCGATATTGGCATGTATCGGACTGTAACTTCATGGAGCATGGCCCCTGATTGTACGAAAAATCACGTTTTTAGCTTGTGAACACTGTAGAGGTCACATTTTTTTTTATCCAATTTGGTTTAAACTTGAAAATAACCCACAGATCTCGGTTCCTTTCGATATTCGCGCATATCGGACCATAAGTTCCTGAATTATGGCCCCTGATTGTACGAAAAATCGCGTTTTTAGCTTGTGGACCAAATAGAGGTCACAATTTTTATCCGATTTAAAAAAAAACCCGTTTGAATATATCACCTTTACACCCTAAGGGTGGTTGAGTTCGAATTTCGTAAAAATCGGACCGAAACGGACGGACAAAATGGCCGCCCCTCGTTCGCAAATAGTGTCAAAATATTGTGTATCAGGGTTGTGGACCCTCCGGAGGTCACAATTTTCACCTGATTTTGATTACACTTGAAATGCATGTTTATAACCCAAATATCTTGGTTCCTGTCCATTTTTGTACATATCGGATCGTAACTTCCTGAATTATGGTCCTTGATTGAACAAAAAATCACCTTTTTAGCTTGTGGTCCCTGTGGAGGTAACAATTTTTAATAGATTTAAAAAAGAAACCGTGTGAATATATCACCATTACACACTAAGTTCCTTTTGATAATCGCGGATATCCGAACTTAACTTCCTGGATTATGGACCCTGATTGTTCGAAAAATCGCATTTTTAGCTTGCGGATTCTCTAGAGGTCACATTTTTTTCCCGATTTTAAAAACCGTTTAAATACATCACCATTCCACCATAATGAAGGTTGAATTCGAATTTCGGGAAAATCGAAATGAAACTACCCGACAAAATGGCCACTCTTTGTACGCAAATCGTGTAGAAGTGTGTAATACGAAGGTTGTGGACCCTCTAGAGGTCACAATTTTGATGAAACTTAAAACATATATCTATATCCCAAAGATCTCAGTCCCTTTTGATATTTGCACATTTCAGACCATAACTTTCTGGATTATTGTCCCTGATTGTACAACAAATCGCGTTTGTTTTTAGCTTGTTCTCTATCCATCTCTTGCAAAATGTGGGCTTATCCTGCCTGGCAGCCACTGGGTAGAACAAGGTATGGTAAGGAGATTATTAACTTTTACTGTATTGTAGAGCCTGAAATCAACTGTAAAATAGCTCATGATTACTGAATTCTACAATGATCCTATAATGCTCTTGTCATAATATAAAGACCCTTTTTTATCCAGGAGGTCCTTCCCCCTTCCACCCGATAATTTTTGTTTCATATTTTCATTTTATAGAATACTCGAAAATGATTTGAAGTCGGATTAGTTCCCATGGTTTCAAAAAGTAAACACAATTTGGTGGTTTTGTGGGGTTTTTTTTCTAAGCAATATTTTATTCTTAGAAAAGGATCGAGGAACAGCCTAGGCCTATATTACACATCTCCTATATTACAGAAATACAAAACAACTATATAACCAAATTATGATCAAATCAGACAGACAAATAGTTGAAAGATCATAATGAAATAATAGTATCGTCAGTGCTTTTTAATAATGTCTATATTGAACTTGGGTTTTTGGTTAAGATAAAAATTGAATGTTTACGTGCATCGGAATATAGAGGACAGGTTAAAAGGTAATGTTTGGCATCTTAAAAATCATGACTGTAAGCGATTGCAGGGCTGTGACCAATTAAGTCACTACAGGAAAGGCGAATTCGACAATGTAAAATCTGATTTTTTTCCTTTTCCGGAACTAAAGAATGATGGCGCTTCTTTGTCAACTTGTTTCAATTTACTTTTAAAAAGACTAATAGCGGGAGATGATCTTACACAGTGAGAAGGTCGGTTCCATTCCTTAATCGTAGATGGTATAAATGATTTTGAAAATGAAGATGCCTTACAAAAGTACTCTGATAAATTAGTTTTGTTATAAGGCTTTTCTGGAAAAGCAGCTTTTCTGGAAAAAATAGCAATTCATGAAGACATGGCGGTGTGACATGATTCATAATTTTGTAAAAGAGTATAAGTTTATAACGCCTTCGCCTCTCCCGTAGTATGTGATAAAATCCGTTTCCTCGTATAAAATTCTACGGCACCACATATAGTCCTGAGTTTTTCTAATTTTTGTGGTATTATTATGATAAAACACAAAACAAAATGTAAATGTGCAAGCTACTGAGATTTTAATCATAGGACTGTTAGAATTATTTCAGAGCTTTCCATCTAAACCGGAGATCTACCATCTCGAGAAAATGTTGTTAAAATTCGGAAAATCCCCCTATATATCTTAATATGATTTATGTGACCTTTTAGTACCTATTTCATCTTTGGTTTGGCATTATATCTCAGTACATGTCTTCCTCTAGTAAATTATTGAAGAATCACACTACAGAACCCAGGAGCGTAATTCTTGTACTTCATTTGAACTAGTGATCTCCTGTCCTATATTTTTTTCCACGGCACATTTATCAGAATTACATCATTTAGTAGAATAAAACAAAAATAAATTGCCATCTTTACTGCGGAACTCTTTCAATTGGTTAAAAGGCATTTCCTCTCATGATGTTCGAATGACGTCTGCATCGTTGTTATCCAAATGAAACTGACAGAAGAATGTCGCCTGGATTATATAATTGTTAAGTAAAAAGGGAAAACGCCAATAATTGAAGCAAAAGAAAAATTGTAATAGAAGGAAGAACACAATTCTGGTTGATATTTTTGACATTTACCTAAAAATTTCTAAAAGTTAATTCTACCTAAGACAAATCATCAAAGGGCACGACATAATTATATTACAGTTTTATTAAAGACATATGGAGAAAAGGCTTTCTCAGTGGCTTCTCGTAAGTTGTGGAATAAGATCCCCTATTTCATCAGAAACAGCGCTTCATTATCTATTTTTAAAACACACTTGAAGACATATTTATTTAATATTGCTTTTAAATAATTGTTTTGTATTTTGTTTTATATCTATATCATATTTATTTAGACTTATTCTAGGCCTAGGCTTATCTTTATTTTAATATTTTTTAAGTTATGTTCGATGTACAGTTACATTTTAGATTACATATTTATGTATTTATACTAATAATCATTTTATTGTAAAGCGCCCTTGAACATTTTTATGAAAAGGGCGCTATATAAATCTATGGTAATAATCATAATAAGAAACAATATTCGAAAGTGTAGACGTTCCAATTCATATGTAAATTTCTCATATCCATTCCGATGAAGCGTTTTCATTGCGTGGTAGCACTTGTTGCGGTCAAATGATCCAACTGGACATTCATAGATATTTTTCAAGTATTTTGTCAAATTTCCAATTATTCTCATTGTTTAAAGATGCATTATGTAAGAGCAAACACTTCATATAACAGGTGTTTACATGAGAAGCCTATGATCAACTCTGTAGAAAATAGAATGGCGCAGATGTAAACGGATTAAAATACGATAGCCATTTAATGATTAACAAGCAGCGTTGCTACAATAATAAACAATCTATGTCAAAACTTGAAACAATGTTACATGGCTCAGAATAAAGTAATTTGAATGCAATTTTTTCAATATGTTAATTTTGAATTATTTATATTTGAACTATTATAGCAAGAACGGCCTGCTCTTTATCTAAATCTTACATAATGCATCTTTAATACAAAAACATGGTATACACTGAACTTCACGGGTCAAAATTTTGAGAATAGGTAGAAAAGGTAATAATGAATTTCATCGGCACTACTGATAGTTTAGATTTTTTTTATTTATTTATTTATTAAAGTGTCACAAATCATAAAATATATCAATATATAAAATTCTGTACATGGTGCATTAAGATTTCCGGCCAATATTGGCCTACGAGACACTGCAGTTAAATACTATATGTTAGTGTAAAATGTCCGGACATACTAAGACTTAGTAAAAACAATGTACTGTAAGATACTCTACACTATACATAAAATATATTAAGGTCTATTATTCTACATACATAATAAAATACATAATATACATAATTAAAACGTGCAACAACCAGGGTATGTTGACACGAAGAATCGCTTATTATAAAACAAAATCAAAGACAAATATATAATAGAATACGGTATGGGGAAATGTGTAATTTACATAATTGTCTAATACATTCAACTTTTTGCTTGGTTTCGCAGGAGGTCCATACGATTGCACAAGTGACATACCCGCGATAGTCGTATTAGCTTCCATTTTATGGTATCGACATGGTTCTGCTTTCAGATAGCGATTCCCATGCTACGCCATATTACTACAATTGACAAAAAAATATCATGGGAACTTTTCTACTCGACATAAGTCATTATAGTTGGAAATCGCTACAATTTTTGTTGATCAATCCAAATCTTGTTATTTATGTCACTACATCATGCAGAACTCCCCGTTATGAACGTAATAAGAGGATGGTGTCAGTCATTACCACATACATGTATGTGATAGAACTGGTTGAACGCATTCCAAATTTATTTTTTATACAGAGATCATTGTTACAGTAATTGCGTAGGGAAGATTTGAAGAAACAGGAAGTGACGCAAAATAGTGAAAACAGGAGTTATCCTTCTATATATCTGACTGAAGTCACCAGCGCTAACAGATACACGGTCAAATTTCATTTCACTGATATGTCCGTTGAAGACGAAAAGTTGTTATATGAAACTGTGAGAGGATATCTGACAATCCATAAAAAAATTGACTGTCACTAGATAAGGGAAAACGTTTGTGCATTACCATGTTTTTATTAAGTAGATAATGAATAAAAACAAGGGATTGAAAGGGCCGTTTCTATTTTGGTTTTTGAGTATTTGGCGCAAGAGGTCTGCACAGTGCATAGCAATTGATTGAGATATTTGTAAATGCAATATGGTTTCTTTCAAGTTCGGATATGGCGCTGTAGGGAACATATCTAGCAGCGTTATTTAAAATGAAAACATGAACTTGATTTTCTTATGTAAATATGCTTAGTACTGCTTTAACCTCTTCGTGTTGACACAAAAACTAGCCAATTTGCCTGGAGATAGATAACGCCAAACAGAAAGGAGAAGGGGAAAATGTCTGTAACTCATTGCGAATGCTGTCAATGGAAAGATTGGAAGAGCTATTGGTTACAGCTTTGTTAGAATGTTTGTTCAACAAGTTCCATTGATCGACCAACTCTTTGAGCTTAATTCTAAAGACAAAGTTTTCTTTGCAAACCTCTTGTATTAATCAAGTACCACAATGTCAATGTAAGATTAACTTATTGTGTCCGCTTTGTTCTGTTTCTTGGTTGGAGAAAAAAATTTGAAACGATAAGGCAAGAACTGGCAGTTTCTAATTGAATAATTTCTTTTCCCTTGTGTAATGATCTAACCAGCTGCATGTTATGTAGTTCAACGAACATACTGAAGATAAAAAGCAAATAAGACAAATGTCATTGTAAATGTCATCACAAAACTCAACAAGTTCGTTGTTCTATTAACCAAAAAAAAACCCCAACAAATCATTCATTTTCTTGGTTGAAGAAAGACATCTTTTTCTCTTTGATGTAGCAATATTACTTAGTAAAGGCGAACATATGTTCTAAAACAGAGAAAAGGGTTTATATTTAGGAGAGAGAAGAACCATGAACGTGAAAATCCTTTTTAGAATGAATAAGAAGTAAAAGTCTTAAACAAAGATTTATAAAGAATATAAGAAAGGAAGTGTAGCAACACGGTGAATCAATTCTAGGTCATTATAAGTCGCCCCCCCCCCTCCCAAAAAAAACAACAAAAAACTAAATAGATTTAACTAACTGGTGTTACCATGAACAATATTCTAGCCAAACCGTATGCCTAATCAAATAGTAACACCGTTTCTGAAAACCAGAGATAAATACTTTCCTGCTCTGTAGTCTTAAATTATTGCAATACACATTGCCATGTCGGTCCTGTCCCCTTCGTATAAAACCAGTTCTTGGAAATGTAAAAGGGAATCCGCGATTAATCGTATGGGTTTGGCTGGATCAATTAAACAGAACTATCACAGTTATGTAATTGTATGTCTAGCAGGTCTGTATGTTTAAGATTGTGTCATGTATTGTGACGCGTGTCAAAATAGACAATGAAACCAGAGACAAAACAATATGTAACAATAAAGTGTCAAATATTAAATAACATAGCATGATGGTTCATAAGTCGGTTCCGCCCTTTGTCGACAACTATAATCATATATCTGCAATCCCCTGTGATATCCACGACATTATCGATAATTGCAATTTGATATCGCCCTCTAAATATTGCATTAGGAAATTGGATTCCATAACATGGGAACAAGAATAGTTTTAAAAGAATATCGATTTATTGTATTCCCATTTGCATTTAGTTTCAAGTTAGACAAAATTGTAAACATTTATTTTTAATTAACTGAAATGATACTCTTCTTGTTAAATAAACAAAAAAATAAACCATGTTGTCTCAAGGGAGGTAATATTGTGCATTCCTTATAAAACAGAGCAATTAACGAAGCAGAGTGAATAATAAATAAAGTGTTCATCGCGTGAAGTTTAGAGCTAATAAAACTGGAAAGACAAGTGTGCGCTTTCTGGATTCACTGGACAGAACATTTTCATGCTAGTTCAAACTCTTTCGGACTATCGGATATTCTGAACTCTTGTATCATCGGCTTTCGGAATATATAGAACAGACAGCCCCAGGACACACTCATAAAACGATATACATGCAATCTTATCAGCAAATTATAAACATGATATGACTTAACTTGATTATTCCTATCAAGCCAATTATTTGGACAGCTTGCTCCTCGTAATTGTTTCTGCAGGGTACTTGAATTTCTTTTACTATCTGATAAGAAATTGGCATTTAGGACAGAAAACCTTCAACACACAATAATACATTTTAATAAGCGCAAGTTCGTGTTACTGGGGTCGTATTTTCTCTATAAGTAGTATTTATCAACTTAGGTGATAAATTGTTGTGGATGAATGTCAGCACCGCGACTTTGTTACACGCAGTATTTTTTTTTTTGCTGCTTATAAACTACAACACTATTTGTAAATGACCGTATGAAATATGTGTTTTTAGCTTACAACAAAATATCTTTCGCGAAATAAAACATTTATTGTATTGATTGATTCGTAAAGATAGCGAGCAAGACGAAATGCTAACACAAAATCTCATTTAAAAATGATAACATTGGCTTTCTATCTCAATTTCTTTTTATTAATCAAGGAAATATCCAGAACCCTATCACCACATAATATCCATGGATGTCAGTCTTTGGATTTGTTCTGTCGATGTTAACATAGTGCTTGTAAACAAAAGAAAAGAGAGAATATAACTTAATCATTTATTTGAGTTTGGACTACAACCGTCTAAAACACACCAGAAATGATTACTGACCGTTTTGATATAGCTAAATATAGTTTAATATCGTTAAATTTGAAAACGTATATATAGTATAGGTGCCGGACGCAAACAACCCTGGATTGACACCGTATTCAGCTACATGTACAGCTATAAGTCAGTGTTGAATGTTTCTTCAAAAAGGTCTGTGGTTATGATGTTCGTCTTGTCTTTTAATCTCCAGACATCATAACTAAAGGATCACTAGGTTATCAGCAATTCAAATAAATGCGCTCAATCTGATGGTCGTAATACGGCGTGTAGAGTAGAGGATACATAGTTCTTAAATAAATAGATAACTCATGGTATAAAGGCATAGACAAGTATACGATTTGGGGTAACCGGTAAAATGTCAAACTTGAGAACTCCCATAACAGAAAGGGATGCTAGGTTTTCTGGAAACAGTAAACGTCTCATAAGATTTGTTTTGTGAAATATGGAATTTGTCATTTCAAAAAGTGATTGGGTATGTTCGTGATGACATATTTATATCTCCAAGTAAAAGTCATTTATTGTGATGTTATTTATAGATGTAATGTCTATAACCATATTCTACACAACTGATCAATTAACATGCTCGCGGCTTCAAAGACAAATTATTTGTCGCTTGTTCCAATTGTTCGTTTTATTACTTCGTTTAATGTTTTAGTTGATCGGTTCTTTGTCTGACATCTACTGTCAGGGATATCGTTGTACCGCTCTTTGTAACCGTGCTCTGGGTAATAGTTTGGAATTTCATAGGGTGTCTGTTTAATTGTTTTTTGCTGATGTATTTTAAAGTGGTCTGACTGCTTGTAATTATTACGAAAACATGTAATACAACCGCAAAACAATTCCCAATCTCAAAATCGAGGTTCACAATGGCATTGTGTTTCCAGACCAATGTTAAAATGAGTTTTATTTTTAATCGTGAGCTTGGTAGTCTAATGGATTTATAAGTATCTATGATGGGAGGATTGTCAAGTTCAATCCACTACTTCATTTATAATATTAACTTTAATCTAGAATGGACAAAGTCTGTTACATGAAACCGTGGTGTATTGAAAATGAAACAATGTATTAAAGAACTATACATAATTAAGTGAATATATCTATAGACGTTAATGTTAGCTTACCCCATAAGCCAGGGACTTAAAACCTAGCCCCGGGTCTATTCACTTGATCTCATATACGTTTGCTGTTTATTGTTGAAATGTCTGTGTATATTTTGGTCTGTCCGTTATGGAAGACCAAACAGCTCTTTATTCGCTGTTCTTGATTCTTGGTTATTAAATTATAGTTCTTTATTGTTATTTCATTATTTGTTGTCGTATTTCGACATTTGTATACAAAAATTAACATCTACTAAAATTAACATTTGTATGTAAAGATCCATATTTGTTTTACAAATCAGACATTTGTCATATCAGATTTGTAAATTGTGTCTCTGTTTAATTTAATTGTATTTTCATATAATGATAAAATTTAATTTAGAAAATCAGAAAATTACATTTACATTTCATCAAATATTGATTTTAAGATACACATGTTAATTTCAGTATACAAATGTCGAAATACGACAACAAATGAAGAAATAAGAATTAAGGACTATAAATTAAGAACCAAGAATTAAGAAAACTGAACAAAGAGCCGTTTGTTCTTCCATAGTCCGTGGGTTTGTCTTGTGTAATTGTTTATGTGTGATGCGTTCGTCCGAGGTGGGATAGACTGTTTGTCATTTACTTCAAGATTACTTCCCATCCAAATTGTCCCAGCTTCTGAAATTAAAATTTAATCTCGAAGGACAGGGTCCGTGTTTCAGGCTGGAAATTGAAAATAATGTAGTATAGAACAAACGTTATTAGACAGCAAAAGAGTCATATACTTTGACATCAATTTACATCTGGTAGATCAATAT
The DNA here is from genome assembly GCF_932274485.2 of Patella vulgata. Taxonomy (NCBI): domain Eukaryota; kingdom Metazoa; phylum Mollusca; class Gastropoda; family Patellidae; genus Patella; species Patella vulgata. The sequence continues at coordinate 33,615,729 of NC_065883.2, forward strand.
ATATTCGACCATCTAATAGCAATTTCCCTGAGTTTAATTGGTTAATATTTGACATAATTCCGACGTATGAAATAATTATCCAATACGCCGGCATACGCTGAAGCTGAATTTAAAAATCAAGAGGACGCTCTTTTTGGACGCATATATAACGTACTTCTAACGCGCTGAATGAATATATAACCTATGTTTAATGTATGAGTAACTTACTCATAACTTATCCCCAATGTAAATATAACTTATACAAGCATATGACAGCGTGTGCCCAGCGAATTTTTAGCGTCCTTGACTTATGCGGAACTTAAGCACAACGTTAGTCTAACGTATGCCTAACTTATGTATAGCGTGTTGGGGCGTACTTCGACGACCACGTGACGTCAGATATAAAAGCAGGGGCCCTCTAGAACCGAAAACGAATGTTCATGAAGCACACTTCATTCCTAAATTTAAAACGGAAAGTGGCTTCATGAACTTCATGATCGAGTTCCTCAGGGTGGCCGTGTCCAATGAGGACCAAACTACCAAGATGACAAACCTACTCGGCAAAATAAGGACACACATGGTCAACCCCGATGTCCTGTGTGTCATGATTAATTCAATCAACACGGTAAAAAAAAAGATCAAGAGAAGAAGAAGACGACGAAGAAACCACAAAAGGCGATCAAACGGCAAACCTCGCACTCCGTAGAAGGATATCTCATGTTCGTCACTACAGCACTGGCGATATGCCCAGTTGCTTGCCAGTTTTAACACCAAAGACGAACACTAATGAGGTACCTCCTATGGAATGTGAAACGCCAATTGACCAATAAATAGACAAGACAGAGAGACATCCATCCGGACAGTCATCATGGCGGGCCAGGTAAAAGTTCTACAACTAAACGTTAATGGACTGGCCCCCAGATGTGCTGAGCTGAGAAAATACATCACCCGCAACCCCAAAGATGTAATATGCCTCCAATAAACCAAGCTACTACCAACCAAGAACGACATCTACTTGCCCGGATACACTTGTCAGAGAAGGGACAGACCGGGCAGCACGACACGTGGCGGCGGTCTTGCCATCTACGTCAGTGATAACTTAAATTATATTTCTGTTTCGCTGGACGTAGAGGACAATGGGCATAGCCATCACATTGAGCAATAATACAAAATTGACAATAGTGAATGTCTATGTACCCACAGATGTCACGAGAAAACCAGTTGACTTCCAGTCACTTCTCGACCACCTTCCGCAGGGCGAATTTGTGTTTTGCGGGGATTTCAACGCAAAACACGTCCTGTGGGGGTCACCGAGGAATGACTGTCGGGGGATTAGCCTATGCTCAATAATAGAAGAGAAGGACCTATGCGTACTGAACGACGAGAGCCCTACTTTTGTTGGAGGAAATGCCCCACCTTCACACCTGGATCTCACGCTCTGTACGCTTGGTATGGCAAACCGCTGCGACTGGCAAGTACACGAAGATGAAACACTTGGCAGCGACCATCTACAGATAGAACTCTGCATCCAATGTGAAACAACCAGGGAAGTCTATAACGGGAAACCCAATTGGAAAATAAAAGAGGCTGATTGGGCTAACTTCCGTGTAGGCTGCCTTGGGTGGAAAGAAGAAGACATCATCGATGCCAACATCGACGTGTACGCAGCCAACATCACGAGTGCTATTATAGGTGCCGCAGACGACTACTTTCCCAAGACTTCTGGAGGGCAATCAAGGATTAGAAAACCTTGGTGGTCACCAGAATGTCAGAAGGCGGTTAACGAAAGAAAGAAGGCACTACGCCTACGGAAACGCCACTACAATGAAGTCAATCACCAAAACTACCTGAAGTTGAAATACGCCGCAAGAGATACCATCCGGAAGGCACAAAGCGGACACTGGATGACATTCTGTAATGCGTTGAATCAAAACACGCAAACAGGTGCCGTCTCGAAGAAGCTGAACGCCATGAACGGGAAGCGCAGATCATTCAACATACCAAACCTAAAGAATGGAGATGAGTACTTTACCAACGGCAATGAAAAGGCAGATCTACTTGCAAAAGCTTTCGCTGACGCAAGCAGGGACGAAAACCAATCACCAGAGTTTCTGAAGAGAAAGGAAATCTTTTACTCACAGCAACCTTCATTAGAAATTGAACCTAATGAAGGGGCTAAACCAATCAATCTACCCTTCTCTGAGGAGGAGTTCAATAAGGCTCTTTCCCTCAAGAAGGATAGTGCGGCTGGTGAGGACAAAGTAAAGTACTCGATGCTCAAACATCTGCCTAGAAATGCCAAAAGGATACTACTAAACTTCTTCAACACATCCTGGCTGGCAGGAGAGGTACCTAAAGAATGGCGAAAAACCAACGTTATCCCTCTTCCAAAACCAGGTAAAGAGAGAACAAAGGCAGAGTCCTATCGACCAGTAAGTTTGACATCCACACTGTGCAAAACCTTGGAAACAATGGTTGACATACGACTACAGTTCTATCTGGAGAGCAACCGACTGATCGATGAAAATCAAAGCGGGTTCAGGAAAGGGCGTTCAACAACGGACCACTTGGTGAGACTACAGCAAGTCATTTCGCAGGCACTCCTCTCTGGGAACCTGTTATGTGTCGTGTTCGTAGATTTAACTAAGGCTTTCGATTTAGTCTGGCTAGACGGGCTGCTCTTCAAGTTAGGACGTATTGGTATAACGGGCATAATGTTCGGTGGATCAAAAGCTTTCTGAGCGATAGAAGGATACAGGTGAATGTTGGCAGATTCCTGAGTGCCGAGCAAACATTAGAAAATGGCACGCCTCAGGGGTCGGTTATCAGTCCCACTCTCTTCAATATCATGATCAACGACATACAGAAATCTTCCTACCTCGACGCCAAAACTGAGTTAGCTAAATTTGCTGATGACAGTACAATATGGAGGAAAGGGAGGAACTTCTGTGAACTACAAAAGAAAATGCAGAAGGCCTTAGACAAATTCATGGCATGGGCAAACGATTAGGGATTCAAAGTTTCGGAGAAGAAAACAGTCGGCATGCTTGTAAGCAGGGATAGAGGGATAAGCAGAATGACTCTGTGTATGAACGGGAAAACCATCGAGTTTAAAGACCAAACCAAGTTCCTTGGCGTAATCTTTGACCGAAGGCTGACCTGGAAACCGCACATCGACGAGACTGTAGATAGATGCACCAAAATCCTAAACTTAATGAGGAAAATAACGGGCAGCACTTGGGGGGCCAACAGAGTCACACTAATGATTGTGTATCGTGCTCTAATACGATCTGTATTAGACTACGGCTCTCTGGCCTTCATGAACTGCGCGCCATTACTCTTAAGGAAGCTTGACACCATCCAATACAAAGCTCTGTGTATTGCGACTGGCGTAGGGCAAGGGACTGGGAGAGAGGCACTACTGCAGGAAGTCGGTGAGTTGCCCCTATCCCTAAGAAGAAAAGAACTAGCGACAAGGTACTGGGCTAAGATCTCACAACTGGGCGAAAGATCCCCAACCTTTGTCAGTCTACAAAATACAAGATATGTGAGAGATCCTAGAAAGAAAAGCTTCGGCCAGGGTATCAGGGAAACAATCAAGGAACTGCGACTGGGGGAGCTCGTGATAAATGAACACGACCCCCAGTGATCGGCCCTTGGACGCTCCTTATACCGCCGGTTAATCTAGATCTACTACAGAAAACCGACAAGAAAAACAACCCCACTGCTGCACGTGCTTTCTCTCTAGAACACCTAGAAGACAACTGGCCGTCTGATGACTGGGACCAGGTGTACACGGATGGCTCACGCAATCCTGAAAGGGGCACCAGCTCGTTTGGAATATACCTGCCAAACGGGGAACAGAGAATAAGCAGGAAACTGCCCAATAACTGTTTGGTGTACACTGCAGAGCTTGTGGCCATTCGTGACGCTATATCATGGATTTCCCATCAAAAGACTAGTAAGTTCGTCATTCCAAGCGACTCTCTGAGCAGTCTGATTTCAATCCAAAATGACAACTCGGACTCAAGACCAGAAGTCATTTTGGAAATCAGGCAGCTGTACCAGCGGGTTTTAGAGAAGGGAAGCAAAGTAGAACTCGTGTGGATTCCACCACATGTCAACATTAGAGGAAACGAGGAGGCAGATCGACTCGCCAATGAAGGCCTCAAGGACACAGCACCACTCCGCACCATAGACTACAGCACCACGGAAATCTACAGTATGGTCAAAAGTCACGTCAATTCAATCTGGGAATTAAATCTCGTTGAACTTGACACATACAGATTCCGGCTGGATGACAAGATCCACACAAAGACAACACTCAATCACCCTAGAAGAGATATTTGTAGACTTATATCGAAGCTAAGGGTGAAAGAGCGGCTGCGAGACTACAAACACCAAGTCATCATCTGTGAGTGCGGAGAAGAATGTACCACCAACCATGTCCTGGTATACAAGGAGGAGATAAGGGAACTAGTGAGAACAATGGAGACCAACAACATACCATTCAACACTAAGAACCTACTCTTCCCGAGACCAGATCTGAAACTGCAAATTTCGAACAAATCCACGCCCTAATGGACACAGTTGGACTAAGTAGAATAGTGAAGTAAGAGGGGGTCACGGTTAGACGGGCCCGGCATCTAAACACTAAACTACATAGGGGATTTATACCAAACTGGCAGGATAGTGGAGTAAGGGGGAGTCACGATCAGACGGACTCGGCATCTAAACACTATTCCACCAAAAACAGACACCAAACCTACAGAGTGGGATAGTGGAGTAAGGGGAGGTCACGATAAGACGGGCCTGGCACCTAAACACAAACCCCACAAAGATGACATCTACCAAACTAGCAGGATAGTGGAGTAAGGGGGAGTTACGGTCAGACGAACTTGGCACCTAAACACTATTCCGCAAATAAAACTGATACCAAACCCAGAGAGTGGGATAGTGGAGTAAGGGGAGGCCACGATAAGACGGGCCTGGCACCTAAACACTAACCCCAAACGATGACATCTACCAATCCAGAAGCAGACGAGATCATCTACCAAACGATATGTTTTATATTAAATAAAGGGAAGAACTTCCCACTAAACCAAATCCATGGCCTAAGGCCAAATGGAAAGATTGCAAAATCATTTTCTAAAAAACAGGAATCAGCTTCGGCTCTCCTATGTCTTGTCTGCGATATCACTTATGTGGAAGCAGACGTTAAACACCAAGAACGAACGAACGAGAACCACAACATCATAATTTACTAGCGTTCGCCCTGTTAACACCTGCTGCTCCAGTGATCCAGTGTTCCAGTTATCCAGTGTTCCAGTTATCCAGTGATCCAGTGTTCCAGTTATCCAGTGTTCCAGTTTTTCCAGTCTTTCAGTTGCCCATTCACCATGGACCCGATAGTAAAAACCTACCAAGTGCCAGAAGAAGAGACAAGCCGCATATCATACCACGTGGCGGTCAGCAGCACGGAGAGATTAACCGACAGGGGAATCTTGAAGTGCCTGATCGACCTACTCGGCAAGTGGGAAGATATATTAACAATCTACCTAAAAGAAGACGAGTGGCACGTCCATGTAAGAACGAAAGAAGTAAAAAGTAAACTCCTCGATAAAGGGAAACACACGCACATGGGGATAACATATCAGTTCCACAAACGTTTTACCAAAGTAGTCACCCTTACAGTCTACGACTTCCCTGTATCATACTCCGATGATTACTTCCTCGAAATTATGGGTGACATCGGACATGTGAGAACCTTCCAAGACCAACAACTCCCGGGCACCCATGTCTACAAAAGAATAAGAGAAGTGGAAATAGAGATCCAGAACAAGAAATTCAAAGATATACCCCAAGTAATAGTATTAAAAGCACATTACGGAGATGCCAAAGTACGAGTAGTAACACCAGGCCAACCTTCTCCATGCTTCAGATGCGAGAAGTTTGGCCATTCACGAAGAGAATGCCCTCTCCGGGCCCCTGAAAAAGACAAGAAAAAGAAGACAGCTCCAATAGTCCCAACAGTCCCACCAACCACAGTAAAGACAGTACAAAACAGCAAGCCAACAGTTCCAGAAAATAAACCACCAGTAACCCAGTCTCCACCAGTCGAACCAAAAGCTCCAAAAAGAAGAAGAGAGGATGGAGCCAGATCAACATCAGAAAAATCAGACTTTGAATTTACTAAACCAAGACCCCTTCCATTAAAGATAAACGAAAGTAATATTGAAATACAAGAATGCAGCTACCATCCCTCTACGTCAACACCTCGCGACACAAGTTTTGATATTAATATCCACAGTATAATCAGCAACAATAGCACATTCGACGACTAAAAAAATATATAACACGTGATTGTCTGCGATATCACTTCGGTGGAAGCGGACGTAAAATACAACTAACTCATCATCAGAACCACAAGTCATTATTGAACTGGATGTCGATCAATCAACATGCCTCTAAAAAGTCAAGGAAAGTTGCAGGAAGGGGCCGACACCTAAGCAATCTTCATCCTTACCACCTCCACGCCTACCCACACCCACCCTGACCACTATTCTGACGATGATAGCCAATATCGCTCTCGTGCAGGATCCAATGCGTCCTCAGTAGTATCTGTGCTGGCATCTGAGGCCTTGAGGTCCTCTCCAGCCCTTAACAACATACATGCCTCGACCTCCTCTCAAGCTATTTGGTACTCTCGTCGCAGCCTCTCAGAGTCCGCCATGATTGTAGACATCTGCACATGCTCATCTCGTCGCAGCCTCTCCGGGTCCGCCATGATTGTAGACATTTTCATAGGCTCAGCTCTACACACGTTTCAAACACTTTCAGTAAGTTCTAAGGACGTCAGAAGTACGTTGCCTATAGGTTAGAAATAAGTTACGCGTACGCTGCTCAATTGCCCTGCTGGTAGCCGATGTATTTCAACTTATGAGTAACTTACATTTAACGTGCGTAAACGCGTGCATGACTTACCTGTCGCGTAGTTCTAACTTACGCTTAACGTGTAAGCAATACGTCGGCATACGCTGAAAATTTTATGAATGCACAACATTTTGGGCCGCGTTCGGCGTACAACAATTTATACCATCGTATTCCAGCGTGCTTGTAACTTGTTAAAAACGTACCCATAACGTATTCAACTTACACCTGCGTGTTTGTTATATTTTTCATACGTCGGCATACGCTGATGCTGTACGTCAATGTGTGATAGCCCCATAACCGAAAAAGTTATACATGCTTCGCATTGGGTTAGCGCTCGTTTCATAGTAGCTAAGGATCAATTGGAAAAATTAACCACGGAATCTGAGATTAGAGAATTAGGAAGTTTATACTTAAGATTATAGTTTTAAAAATAATCACTAGCGGTTTTTCAGTCCATTGACGTAGGCTATTATATGTTTTTATTGTGTAATAGAATAGAGGCGTTTCTGTCATCTTTATATGAGAATAATGACGATATTAGTGTTACACGAGTTGTAGTGTAATTGAATTATAGAACTACCACGCAAATAAAATCATGTTATTGATCGAAAATGAAATTTCAATTTCAACAACTGCAATTTTTTGTAAGATTTCTAGCAATTATTTGATATTTTAGATGTTAAAACAAAATTTCAATGAATAACGTGGATCATTAATGAGAATAAAATATATATTCTACGCGCTTACTACATTCTTAAAGGACAATATTGGTGTCAGTCATTATTACATATGTGATAGAACTGGTTAAATACATTCCAAATATAATTTTAACACAGAGAACATTGCTACGGGAGAAACGGGAAGTGATTTAGAAAGGTAAGAGCTAGTCGCAATTATCAGGTCACACAAGAGGCGTTAAACGGGTTGTTTTCTCCCTTTTGGCGCGTCAATAGGACGACCTCCATCCCCGGTATCCCCAGTGGTCTCATTCCGCTCTACTCCACTAACCCCCGGGTTCTAAAAGGGGGACAAGTTTTCAAGTTATCGAACAATTCCATAAATCGTTAATTGCAAGAAAGTTGGCAACACGGAGTAACTCTCATCGGGTAAAGTAAGCAAAACGTAAAGGCTCCCCTACAAGAATTCGCCAGTAGGTAGTCGAAATGATAGAAGTCCAAATTATACTAAATGAGTATTTATTAACAACAATTATTATATATCATTATTAATGAAAACCGGACAGGTGTTTATATACTCTTCAAAAAAAAGTAGGGATATTCAGAAACAATACAAAACTGCGGAAATGCACTGCTGTTTTTATTAGAGGTAACCAGTGTATGTTAGTAACAGGGTTATTGTCTACACATGAACATAAGCAGTTCATTGAAATGTGGACGTATATTGCCGTCGCCCCCGTCCGTCCGTCCGTCCATCGTCCACAATTTCTTGTGAACGCTCTAACGCCAGAAGTTATCATCCAATTGTTTTAAAATTGATATATGTTGTTTACATTAGTGAGATAAAGAATCCTATTTAATTTTTAAAATTTCCGTTCATTACGTCTAGAGTTATGGCCCTTGTTTCACTTTACTGCACCTTGTGAACGCTCTAACGCCAAAAGTTATCATCCGATCTTTCTGAAATTTATATGCATTATTTAGATTACTGAAACGAGGAAGCCTATTGAATTTCAGCGATTTCCGTTTATTACGTCTAGAGTTAGGCCCTTGTTTCACTTTAATGATCCTTGTGAACACTCTAACGTCAAAAGTTATCATCCGATTTTTCTGAAATTTATATGCATTATTTAGATTACTGAAACGAAGAAGCCCATTGAATTTCAGCAATTTCCGTTTATTACGTCTAGAGTTATGGCCCTTGTTTCACTTTATTGAACCTTGTGAACGCTCCAACGCCAAACGTTATCACACAATCTTTGTGAAATTTATATGCATTATTTAGATTAGTGAAACGAAGAAGCCTATTGAATTTCGGCAATTTCCGTTTATTATGTCTAGAGTTATGGCCCCTTGTTTCACTTTATTGATCCTTGTGAACGCTCTAACATCAAAAGTTATCACCTGATCTTTGTGAAATGCATATGCATGATTTAAATTAGTGAAACGAAAAAGCCTATTGAATTTCAGCAATTTACAATAATTACTTCTAGAGTTATTGTCCTTGTTTCAATTTGTTAAACCTTGTTTATGCTCGATTGATGAAAGTTATCATCCCATATGTATGAAATTTATATGCATCATTTAAATTTGTGAAATAGGTCTATTGAATTTCAGCAATTTCAGTCAATAATTTCTAGAGTTATGGCGATTGTGAACGTTTGAATGACAAAAGTGATCATGTGATCTGTATGAAATTTATATGCATTATTTAAATTAGTAAAACGAAAAAGCCTGTCAAATTTCAACAATTTTTGTAGATTACTTCCAGAGTTGAGACCCTTGTTTCAGTTTGTAGAACCTTGTAAATCCTCAAACGACAAAATTTATAATCTGATCTGTATGGAACTGTCTTGTAAAGGCCCCCAATTACCTACAAAGGAATAAATATGCGACAACCCTTGACGACCGCTCGGACGATTTAGCTGCTGTGGGCGTATGTTTTGTTGCCTGGCAACCTATCTTTGTGTTTACTTAAATCCACGTGTAACATTGTATAATATCAAGTGACATCTCGATCAGCACCTTTATAGACAATTTTTGTACTGTCATTTTATAAAAGTCAGAGATTAATGGTAGATGCCTGTCGTTAGAATGTAATATCAGTCATACTTTATTTTATGTGTGTATTTTTTAAAACTACTGGGGGTAAATTTATGCATTGTTTATCGATTTATTTGCAATCCAACAGTACTTCATAATGATCTGGAATACAAAAAAATACTTGTAGTATGAAACAACCACAAATGAACCTGAAATTCGGGTTTTGTAGAATACGTGTACTAGTATATTGTACTAGTATTATATTGAACAAGCACGTTGTGATTGAGATTGTGCAGGGTTTGGTTTCAACCTACCGATTGGTTTTGATGTAGTAATTAGTTTGAGGGTTGGATGGACTGAAATGGAATCTAGACACGTACAACTGGGTAATCGAAATCACGCCATTTTACTCAAAAAGAGACCTTATGATTTAAAGGCATGCGTTAAAATGATGGACCACCCAAGCCCTTTTTTTATGCAAAATGTGTGTCAAGGCGAGTTTTTCTTCAAATGGTAGAATACAAGTACATCAGCAAGAGATTTGATAGCTATTGAAATAAAATATCATATATTTGTTTTCAGTTCAACAGATTCTAATTTCAATCGTTATTCAGTGCCTTAGAGAATGCCATTCTCATAGAAGCGATAAAAGCTTATATTGACTTATTTGTAGTCGAAGTAAATTCTTACCAAATTTCAGCTAACTATTGATTTCTGTCTTTATTCAACTTTCTGTTAAACATATAAAATGACAGTTGATTTAGTAGAAATGACGTTTATTTCTGAAAACCTGCACAAATAATACAATAAATCCAACAGACATCATCGGGAGGATTTAATTTGGTAAGAACAGAACAAGAAAGGCGCCTGAAAGCTGATAAATTACGTGCACAAGATGAGCACCAGGTTGTTTATTTGAAGGAAAGGAACAGTAGCTAACACAAGAGACGTGAAATTTCAAATAAATTTAGAACAGACATACATATAAAGTTCAAACTTGGTACGGCAGTAACTTATGAAATAGTTTGGTTAACCTTAAGAGCTGATTTATTCGTTGTATCTGGATTAACTTAATATGATTCGAGTTGATTTGCTGAGATGTTTTCCCTTTTTGGGGTGGGGGTGTCACCCCTCGACGAACAGATAACGCGTGCGCATTGGGTCAGAGGGTCTGTCATTGAGTCAAGTGGCGTCGCTTCAGTTCCCCCGCTTGTACGTGACAAGGAGTAGGGCCGCCTGTCCAACCTCGTGGGTTTTCGCCGGGTCCCCCGGTTTCCCCCCGCTGTGAAAGACCCCTACGCGCATATGTTAGTCCCGAAATGACCTGGTTTGTGTCGAGTGGACGTTAAACTCCATTTCTCTCCATTTCTCTCCTTTTCTCTCTTCAAAGTCACCCCGAAAAATGTAGCATGTGTTTGAGTCCATTTAGTGTTGGGGTTGTTTGTAGTAAAGTTGTCCCAACTGTTTCTATATAAATGCTAATGACAATATATTTTACAAAACTCCTAATATGGAAATGGGCGTTTCAACTTGGGCTTATCCTATTTGGAATAATAATTTTGTTATAAAAGATCTTAATGTTCGGATAAACATCACACAGATGTCTAATCATGAACAACGAGTGTCACTTTTGACTAATACCGTGCACATATAACAACCCCGATCGTATGTCCATTTGTAATAAAGATACTGTTCTTCAGACTCTTGCCGATCCGAGTAACTATGGTAGGGCTTTAGAACAGACTTTGTCTTGATTGACTGGGTCTTGTGTATTATATTACGAAGATCAGAGTTTTTCTGATAGCTTGTCCAACCTAGTCTGTTTCCTCTGAGCTTTCATATTAGTCTTGCAATAACCTTTAAGGAGTTGTCAAGATATTCATTTGATTAGATTGGGGTGTCTAGGACTTTAATATGAATAATCTACTTGTTCTAACACAGACTGGAGAACAATACGAGTATAATTCATCTTACTGTCTAGAGAAACCAGCCACAGTAGATATATACATTCATTTAGAACAAAGGTCCATTTAGACAACGTCTCAACATCTTGAACTAAAATTGACACATAAAAAAGACAGCCTTTAGATGCAGTATCCACTTCTGTATTCTGGTAATCTAAGTCTGGCTTTGTATAAAACCAAAAGTCTAGCCATCTTTATTTTCTTTTATCACAAAATAAACACTATAATATGTTTTCCATGGCAAGAGTCGGGCATAAGGTGAGTTTAATATCACTTATTAACCAATTTAGAAGTAAATGTTACTCCGCCAGAATAATCCTTGTGTGATTTTAATTAATTATTCTACCCTCTATCCATTGTTTGTTGTACGTATGGAGATCTCGACCAGAAGTGATTGGTATCCATTACTATATCAAAACCCGACAGTCGTCATTGTTCTTTCGTCCAGAATCAGGTCTTCGCACTGAATCTGAACCATATTTATCGGCGTTTAAATCAATTCTGTGTACAAGGCACACAGTTGCCTGATTAGTTGTGTTTTCAAAGATGGGTTAGTAAGAGGAGTAATTCCGCTAGAACCGATAAAACATGTTTAGTCTAAATCAAAAGCATGATTTGGTTAGGTTTAAAATTCAATCAATTACACCCCTCCCCCCCCCCCCCCAAAAAAAAAAATAACTATTACCAAAAATAATGACGTTAACCCCCAATGCCCTCAATTTTAGATCGGCTATTGACTCCAGTGAGATGCCACCTTTCTTAACCTCGATAACTTATATACCCTTTTTTGTGTTTTCTGAAACCGAAGATAAAAACTGAGACGCCCGAGGTTAATCTTGTAGCACATTCTTATTACACTATTAAGTTGGTGTTTGTATGTAAATGCTTAAAAGCCGACATGTAATAAGGATCGTAATAACTACGACCAAGTAATGCGATTTGTTCCTTAATGTAATTTCTATATCTATCTTGGCTTCCAGTCATTTTAAGAAAAGAATGTGGGCTAACTAGTAAATGCATTGACAAAAACGCGCCAAACTACCAGAAAGCTCTCTAAACATGGCTTATGAAATTTGGGGCCCCTTAATGACCTGTTCTGTCAGTGGAGCATCACTCTACATTGTCCACGATTCCTTATCATTATGATCATTATGACATTATTACCCCAAAACTGAAGAAGACAGACGAGTCTTTGTATTCCAAGAGACGGCAATGTTCGTGTAAAAACATATTGGATCGCTTCAGTATGGAATTGCGTGATACCATACCATAGAGAGTAAATGAAGAGTAATTAGATGTTTGAATGGCGTACATCGACAGGCTATTAGTCTCATAAATCTGCTCATAGAATCACCAGGCTTCGACAAATATTCGACCCTATAATGGATGCTTGTTGTTCATGTAGGTTAATTTATACACCAGCATGTAAAAGACGTTACCACAATATTTGGCACTTAAGTTTTGTTTGGAACAATACAAATAGGAATGTGGTGGTGGCAAGTACACTGGGTCAAAGCCTACGGATGCAGTGGTGGAAAGTACACTAGGTCATAGCCTACGGATAAAACGTTTTCAGTTGGGTGCTCATCATAGGAAAGGTCGTAGATTGAAGTATCGAATAACTAAATTTAATACATACCGTATGCACTTCAAATAACACTTGTTTACAACGGGACGTAAGGTCTCGTCGACATTTATTTACTTATATCGACTAACATATTGAAACTAACATACGGTAACTTTACTTCAAGGGGAACGCGTGCAATGTGAGAAGACAACGCCGTTTTCGCGAACTCTGACTCAATGTCTAGCTAACTCTGTATAATATAACTGACTTTTATAAGTGCAATTGCCTTCTACATGTGACGTCAGATCACACAGCGTGGACCATTGGCTCGAAAGCGCGTGCACGTTGTACCGTAAACTGGTCCGGACAGAATGATGCTTTTTACTCATTTTATATACCTTTTTACCCAGTGATTGTAGGGACTTACCGAATATTCACTGCTGATCAGTTTGACTCCAACTGCCAAAGGTTTATTATATGCACCATCAATTTGTACACGAGGAACTAGGTTTATCGTCGAGACTGAACAACACATTTTCCTCGTCAGAAATGAGAACCGGATTTTCAGAATCCCGATGTTTCTTTCCGGTTCACGTCCACATTCGAACCCGGGACATTTTGATATCCTAACTGCTGTCTTATACATTACCTTACAAAATTATAAACATTTAAAATTTAAATAATTTATTAATGAAACAATGAATGAGCAGCACATCCACTAAATAACCTTGTTTGCGTCAACCCATCTATCTTTTTACTCGTTAAAAACCTATTAATTGTTAAAACGTGTGGCATTAATGCTGTAATCAGTCTTTTCTTGATGTATATTATCTGTTCATGAAATGACGGAGTATGTCCTTGTTCCTGAATACACTTACTACATGCAAGGCAGTCGTGTGGAAATGCACTGTTGGAAGTAAAAGTACACTGCTTGTGAAACTGGAACCATACTTGCTAAAATGAAATTTGGCAGCCAACAACAATGGTTCGCTGGGCGACTGACCATGATGTATGGGTACACCCGATGCCTTATTCTAGGGAACCCTAGTGAGGACGTCTAAAATGTCATCTTTAACTAGGTTATGATATTTTTCTTTTGCCATATGATGAATAAAGGGTTTATTTTATTGACAGCTGGTAATGGCACCAAGCGTTTATATGTTGCAGTGCACACCCAAAGTCGTGTGATAACGTATGCTGCTTTTATTTCTTTGTCTGTGTGTACTATGTCAATCCATTAAAAAAAACGTTCTCCCTTTGTTTGAAATATATGATAAAATCGTTTGTTTGTTTGCTTTTGTTATCTTAATTGCAAAGAATGGTTGTATAACATATACAAAGCGCATAATCATTAATCAACTAAATACGAAAACAAATAACCAAGCTTGAATGACATAGTTATATCAGATAGCCTGAATTCAAATTAATCCGAATTTTGTTTCACAGAAATAATACGTTCGTTAGTTTATGTACCCCAGTTTGGTTATCTGAAAAATGCAGAATATGTGATCTGTACAATTCTCTGGTTACAAAAAAAGTCCATGAAGTTCATATTTAATATAGTAACTCTCAAAAAATCTCGACGTTTTGAGTGGAAAAGATTGTGTAAGTAAAAAAAAGCTATGTTAATCCACACCAACCTGTTAACTACCATTCTGAACACAGCGACACGCTACGGAGAAATTTAGTTTTCCAACGATAGTTTCGTACTCATGCCAATTCACGGTTAAACTCAATAAATATTAAGCGTGTTCTTATTATGTACTGCGATCTATCACTAGAGATCTGTATGTATTCTCAGTGACCAGATCTGACACAGTGCATAAATCATTCAGTACACTTGAATTAATCCTACATTGAACACAACACAACATGAAAAGAGACGAAGGATTCGGATTGACACAGTTCTTACACATTGTACAAGAACATTGGCTTGATCCAGTGAAGGAAATTGTATCTTCATAACCAGACTTCGTTTTACTAGATTAGTCTCTGATGTCCATGCGTGAGATTAAATCAAGTTCTTTCATTTCCGTTTGCGGGTGACGGGTATTGGCCGTTTAGTGATATGGTAATACTTTTGCTATTGTCCCCAAACTACCTCTTAGAACTCATGTTATTCTTCAATGGCTGTAAGCCTCATGATTAAAATCAGTGACGAAAATTTACTCTTTAAAGTATATTGAAGGTTGTTACTTTAAATTATCCTAATTTTGATCTGTTCAAGAATCATTATCCTAGATGCTATTTCTTCGTATGTATTATTCAAATATCCAAGCCAGCAATTAACAACTATTTTATAAGAGGAAGTTTTTTAACGCTCAATGAATAATCCGTAATTTGTCTGGGTGCCGTTCTCTTTCCATCAATTTCCGATTCTCTAGTCGTCCTTTTAAGTACCGATTATTCCAACTTTTTTCTAATGCCTGGTGTCTGGGCGCCCTGTTAGTAAGATAAAACACAGATCTTAGAGATAGGTCGCCGTACTTGGTCGCGGCATATTTCCATTTGAATAGATTTATGTCAGAACGAATCATACAAAATTTATTAATGATCTCTTTTCATAAAATGCACACAAGATGCAAGTGAAATGATCATTGAATAGTCTTGCCAATTTTAAAGGCACAACAAGGCAGATCGCTGTACCAGACCATCTTGTGACCCTACCCATTGAAATCACCAGAAATAGACAAAACTGGATATATGACCGTCATCAAGTACCTGCAACTGAAAGAACTAACCCCAACACATATGCATGCCAAAACCTTTGACTACATCCCGTGACAATTTGCGCCGTTTTGAAGCAGATCCTGATAATTTTAGGGCCATATTGGTAAGTGTGGATGAAACCTGTTTACAGAAATGTAAAAAGAATTAGCCGGCCGTAATTTTCTTAATAATGCCAGCTGTGAACGACTTTTTTTTAGGGCGGATGAAGAAAATTTCTTTCTGACTGGCATCCAGGCCCTGCAACGTCGTTGGCAAAAGTGTAGGGGGCTATGTAGAAAAATAAATGGAAACCATCGACTTTGTATAGGTCTTTTAGCCAGCCCTCGTAGTGTCAACTCTCTTTCAATCCAAACGTTACTCCTTTCACGGGACTGGAATGTTAACTTCTCTGCTGAACTCATACCACTCCTAACAGAGAATGTACCTGCCAACATCCTTTACAAAATGCAACGCATCACTTTGTAGAGACGGAAGTGTCAGCACCACTACAGATCAACAAAGCAATATTATTATTTATGGAGACAGTATCACTTCTGCAAAAAAAATTGAATGACACCATATTCAAAATAAACTAAGACTAACCTAATTAAAGAAAAACAAGCCCTGGCCAACTTAGAGTAAGGGGTAAGTGTCTTGGCTAAACTCCATAATAACTACTGTGTACGTTTTGTAACTCGATAACAAAACGTGTATATCTGGGCGATAATTTGCCAGACTCAAATGCCCGATATAAATGTATAGTCAAATCACGACAAGTCGGATTCGCTAATGCCACTTTAAGAAAAAAATAAGTTAATGATGCACAAATTATGTAGAGTAATTTGTATTATGGTATCAAATATCTTTAAATTCTGCTTTGTTTGAACATTGCTTTATACAGTTAAATCTAATACTGAGTTAATTTGAATACTTAAATACTGTCAGTAAGTGATACTGAGTCCATTATTTAAGACAAGATCACATTCGTGGGATTATCAGATTTAATAATACTTTAATTAAGCTGTCAATTTGAATAAAGTACATACGCTAAGAGGCTAATGTATCTTTGTTTTAAATAAAAGATACATTAACTATCTGTCAATTTAAATACTAGAACTATTTCCCTTTTAATGTAAAACTAAACTTTATAGAGATATAAACATTTTTAGCATTTACAGTACATATCTGTAATCTTGTAAGGCTTTAAACCTTTATGTTCAGTCTGTCGTGGATCTGCTTTAATATTGATCTCTAACCACTTAATGTCAACCAAGAAGACTTTTGCTCCATTAGTGCTTCTACTCATCTTATAAACTAACCTAATAAATTCATAAACACGTCGAAAATATATTTACTCGACCATGTTTACAAATCGCTCTAGATTTATGACTTCAATAACATATGGTGCCTAAATAAGTTCGACAAATTATCGAGTCGATTTAGCTAATGGATTAACCAATATGAAAATCGAAATTAATTTTTGTCTTGTGATTTATAGAGCAATTGCACGAGTGTGGGAAATTAAGTGTCACTGTTTACGCGACGGGACCTTTAGGATAGATTAGTATTATCGAACGTAAGTTATAGTTATTAGGGACTAAACGCTTTAACTTCTTAAATTACCAGAAAAGGGGAGATGAATCATAGGTTTGGATTGCTCTGTTGTGATATACGTCGTATGTTCTATGATGGATTGTGCGTGTCTGATAATCGGTTGCTAATTTAAACAGAAATTATTTCTGTTGCAGTCCAAAGTGATAATGTTTCTAACAGAATTAATTCTAGTAATTACTGCTTATAAATGGCAAAGAACAGAAAGAAAGCCAACAAATTTTTAGTAATATATATATTTTTATTTTATATTTAGTCGGTACAGATAAATTGGGCGTTAAGATTTACAGCCGCGCCACTGCTGTTTCTTTGCTTCAATCTGTAATGTTCAGTTCTGAATATTGGAATGTTGAATACAGACCTTATGTTATTCTATCACGCCACACATAGACGTGATCAAATCGGTAGACATAAGACAATGTTCAACACCGAGGAAGGCATTTTACACCGGCCCCGTCGTTCCATAGCTTTGTAGTGGTGCTTCTCGGTTTCCTTTCACATATAAACAAATAAATATTTAACATTTAGTTCCGAAATGAAACCAGCTGGATGTGAAAGGTATTCCTTTCCTTTGTTATTCTAAAAATACCAGGATTAACAGCATTACGCCACTTTGTGGTAGGTAATTGGAATGTTAGTTCTACATTTGGTATATTTTTTCTGACTTTTGACAAGCACGAACACTCGAATGTGGAACGTTGTGATGCATTGCATGATATGATACTGAAATGTCATGATGGATGTTGATATGGCACTGGAATGTTGTGATGCATGATATGATGCTGGAATGCTGGAATGCTGTTATGCATGATATGATACTGGAATGTTGTGGTGCATGACATGACGCTAGGTGATGCATGATATGATGCTGGAATGTTGTAACGCATGCTTTGGCGCTAGAATGTTGTGATGCATTGGCATGTTGTGATGCATAACATTGCGCTATAATGTTAAAATACATGATATGATAATGTAAGCTTGTTTTGTCAATCGCTCTCGATATCTTTTTATACTGATTTTTGACACAATTAAGTCTGATGGAACATATTTATTTTAAGCCCCAATTTTCTACCTACTGTAAGAAGGCTATTTTCTCCACGTACTATCGATCACTTCAAGTTAACTTCTTCGTTAAATATTGTGCTGATTTCTTTAAGTGGGATAATTTTTGCTTCCACACGATGATCTTTACTACGGGATTAACCACTATACTGATGTTATATCGACCTAACGTCTACTTTCCCCAACTGATCTTCAAATCATTTTTATACAAGAAATATTTTTTATCACATGCTTCAGATCGTAGAATAACGCCAATTACGTGCACTTTTTGTATCTGTCACTTATAGTTTCTGGTAGTTTTTGTCTGTGTATCGATAAATTCAATGGTTTTATTATTTCGTTACGAGAAAGATTATTGTTGGTTCTGTCTTTTTATAAAGGGACATGTACTTTTTTAACAATGTAATAACATGTTCATATTTAGAAATAACTCCTTCATCTATTCTCTCCACTTCATGACTAATTCCTGATTAAATCTTAATGCGAAAAATGATTCCATTATCACTTATTTTTCTTAGACCCATTATTTTAATCGTTCATTAATCTTTATGTTTTGATTATTGACTAAAAAGACGCTTTTGGCTTTTATTAAGAATACTAATAAAGTGGATTTATACCTTTCATGTGATAACATTTATTTCCAAAATATACCTCCTTTTCATGACTGATTTATGAGTAAATCTTTTCTTAGACCCATTACTTTATTCGTGCATTTATGTTTTAATTATTTAATAATATTTTCTAGCTGCTATTTAGAATATAAAATCTAGTATTTATGTCTTTTACTGTAATGGCATACTCATGTCTAAATTGGTCCATCTGAACAAAAGGTATTTCACCGTTCTATAAATGAATTCATATGTTTTTAATTAATTACATATACCCTGAGTATACAGTTGTAGCAAACGTGCTTGAAAACAGTAGAAATGGCGCCTGAAGGACGGTATGGTGATTTCTCGAATGGAGATTAATGCGTAATGAATATTATGATTTATTTTCCAAAGACCTTAAGAACAAATCTCATAATATAAAAACGATGCTGTTATATTAATTAGTCATCCTGAAAACACATGTGTACAAATTCCCAGGTTCTCATCTGATTACGTCCGTCATTTCATAAAGCACCAGATGGGACCGAGAAAGTCTGAGAGCAGGGTAAGAAATCATTCAGCCGACATGTTTATGATGAACGATCATTTATACAGACAGCATAGAGGAAACAAGTGGTCGCTATTCATGGTTTAATGGATAGATAAGACAGGAATTACAGAAATTACAGCAATTACAGTTGTTGAATAATGACATCAACACCTTCCGTCTAATAAACTGGGTCCCATGAGACTTGACACAAAAAATGATCAATGAGGTCGGATCTACCGTTGTAGACGGGTTGGCATATTCAATATAAAAGTGTTTTTTAAAGAAACATCAATCACGTTTTAAAAAAAAGGATGTAAAATCTAGACTATTTGTTATAAATAACAATTTAAGTCTGATTGATTTCAGCCTTAAATAATACATTTTATCTCCGAGACGCTGTTATTATTTTCTAGTTATGTGAAAAGTTATATTAACAGTCATGTGAAATATTATATTAAGAGTCATGTGTAGTATTATTGTGTTATAATCATGTTAAATGTCGCACATGTTATTTGTTAGGAGTCATGTGAACTATCATTGTGTTAAAGTGTCATTGAGTTAGAATAGCTTGTGAAGGATCTGGGCTGGAATCAACTGAGATATCATTGGACTAGCAGCATGTTTGATTTCATTAGGTTAAGATTTACATGTGATGTCACTATATTAAGATACATATTACTGGGTAAGAATATGAAAATTGATTGGGTTAGAATCATGTGTAATTTGGTCTTCGTGTTAAGATTCATGTTGGATACTGTGTTTAAGTCATGTGTAAATGTCAAATTTTAGAGGCATGCTCGATGTTAATGATTAGATTGTTTAGTCATGTGGGACGGCACTGTGTTACCATTCATACAATGTCACAGTGCACGAATTAAAGGAAATGCCTTTAAGTTAAGAATCATGTGAAGAATGACATGGATTAAGAGTCGGCCATTGTGTAAGATGTCCTCTAGTTGTGATAATATAAGATACCAATTGGTGCCTGTTGGTAATTTGATTGGGTATGTGTTGAATGTATTTGTTGAATACTAACCAGTGAAGTGATTAAATCATGTCATTCTATTAGAGTCGTTTGAGGAATCTTGTCATTGAGTTTGAAATCTTTCGTTTGTAAAATGATGTCAAGGGGTTAGTCGTTTGTGTTGGAAATCATTTGCCTTTTGTAGAATCATATCATTTATTGTGTGTCATTTGTATTTGTAGAACCAGGTTAATGTTTCGAACTTGGGCAACCTTTGTGTTTTTGTGTTTGTAGGCAGACGTGTATGTGTGTTTGTGTGTGTGTGTGTGGGGGGGGGGGGGGTACTACCCAGATATGGAAACATGTCCAATGCTTGTACAACGTTTTTATGGATCATAATGGTTCATCCAATTTGGCATTCATGGATCTTTGTGTTTTTGTGTTTGTAGGCAGACGTGTATGTGTGTTTGTGTGTGTGTGTGGGGGGGGGGGGGGGTACTACCCAGATATGGAAACATGTCCAATGCTTGTACAACGTTTTTATGGATCATAATGGTTCATCCAATTTGGCATTCATGGATCTTAATTTCAGCATTTTATAGAGGGCTTGAAAATAAGATATAAAGATCATCTGCAAAATCCTAATCTTGAGCTTTAGTGTTAATTTCCAATGAAATCTTCGAGAATTTCCGTTAATATAGGTGTAAATACAATGTTTGGCACAAGGGAAATGAATGCTTAATTCCATGAAAATTGTTTAACTTAAATTACATTGTATTTTACCATTGAATAACGGCGAGTGACAGAATGTGAAATAACAAAGTGTGTGTATATCGATTCTGCATATGCGTGTCGTAACTTGAATTATCAGACCCATGTCTACTTTCTGTCAACTTGTATTACTAAGCAGATGATAGGCAGAGCCGGAGATAACATTAGTCACGTCTTCAATGATCATTTGTCAACGTTTTATCAATGTTATATGCCATTAGATAGATTATGGGTAATGGCGTCATGTATTAGAATAGGTAGATCTCCATTAGACTCTGTTTTCCTCTTCTATATTGTCTACGAGCATTTCTCTTTCTCCTTTGCTAAGTAATCACACCATGTGCCTTATCGATGATCGAACAACCAGGTTTTTCGCGCTAAAAGGTTTTTTCCTCTCTATCTTTTATTCGTTCTGCTTGGTCAAGTTTATTCTCAGGAAAACGGATAGAAGTCTGTCCAAGCAAGTGTATATATATATAATACTTATGACTGTTGTAACAATAATGGGATAAAAGCCTTTAAGTTGTTATCTATATATTTCATGATATAACCGCTTTAGGAAACAACTCATGGGAAACTAAACGTCAGAGAACTGTAATTCTCTGCGGCTTTATGGCTTGTTATTAGAGGTAATTAGCTCTTTTGATGGCGTCTTCCGGGAAAAATGTTTAACTATTAGCTCCATGGGCACCAAGTCTAGGCCATTGACTACCATTCATCGATGTCAAAGACAATCACAGTTAGAATTTGTGTTATTGTCAAAGGTAGAATACTTTGGTTTGCGTGAAAAGACGTAACTCGTTAATAGAAATCATTAGCGAGGCATATTCTCAGATTGCCCATGACAACTTAAAATAAAGAATTTAATTCGTGTTTGTTATAAATCTTAACTGCGCACTTAGTATTCTCGTGTGTTTTAAAATGATGTGACATTGATTTACCATATGGTGATAAAATACACAT
Source organism: Patella vulgata (assembly GCF_932274485.2). Taxonomy (NCBI): domain Eukaryota; kingdom Metazoa; phylum Mollusca; class Gastropoda; family Patellidae; genus Patella; species Patella vulgata. The sequence continues at coordinate 33,638,112 of NC_065883.2, forward strand.
AACCTGGAAATATCATAAAACATACAAATATATATAATAAGGAAGTTGTTACGATTAGTTCAAAGGAAAAACTTGCTTAAGCAGTTAGATTTAGTAATTGTTTAGATATTACCTTGGACATATTTGAATTGGGAATTGAAAATAGATAGTTGGGAAAGTTCTGATCAGCTGGAAAGAAGCTTTTGTTGTTGTTTTTTTTTTGGGGGGGGGGGGGTTAAATTAATAATAATAATAATTCTCATTCTGATACTTAGTTGTGGCTGATCTATAGTAATTACAGATATATCTCAATATTTTTCTAAAAGTATACAAAAGGCGTGCTGCTTTGTTTTAGAGAGACAGAGAGAATAGGGTTTGACGTCCACTCGACACAAACTAGGTCATTTCGGGACTAACATATGGTTCAATTTTATTTCAATAATTCGCTTGCGCGTAGAGGTCTTTAGCAGTGGTAGGAAACTGGAGGACCCGAAGAAAACCCACGAGGTTGGACAGGTGACCCCACTCCTTGTCACGTACAACCGGGGATTCGAAACCACGCCATTTGACTCAATGACAGGCCTTATATGAGCTTTGTTTTAGTAAGCGATGGTTCTCCTGTTTTCTCCCACTGCTAAGGACCCTTACGCACAAGTGAAGTATGTATTTAATAAAGTTTGTGTCGTGTGAAGTAGAAAAGAAGAATTGACGTTGATGGTTTTAACTAAATATCTTGAACACATTTCACCCATGTTTGTAGCATTATAGAAATGTTTCCAGAAAATAGACATCTTTCTCATGTTAGGAGTCATCGCGACAGACTACTGTGACTAACTCAGTTGTTTAGTGTAGCTTCCAAATGAGTTCGGAACTTGAAGATTTTACATATCACTTTCAAAATCACTGTCAGACAATTCAACTGTGTAAAACTTCTTCGTCTAGACAAATCGTCATTTGATGTTTACCGTTAATGCTTTTCTGTCTAGTCTTTTCTATCAAATGGTAAAAAGCAAAGGCTTCTACTTCTCACAGATTGACCCAAAGTTCGCGTATCGAAACAGATTATTTCTATTTCTTGGATTTGTCAAACCTCTTTGACCATCCATGAAAAGTGCTGGTCTAGACAGACTGATGGTCATCAACGACTTGTCAGTTATTCTAGTTCAGCAATGCCTGATATTCATTATATTGACAAAACCATATATTAGTTTTGCTATGATCAAAAAAAAACCTAATTAGATGTATCTGTTGATAAGACGGTAACTGAAATGTCAAAGAATTGCAAACTAAACCCCAGCGTACTTCAGTTACCTTTTTGCAATATACATTATTTATTTATTATGTCGATGTGTGGGTGGATGACAAATTCTGCAAGATGAATCACTTTTGAATGTGCACTGCATGATACATTCTGTATAAGGACAATGAGTTATCAAATATTCTAAATATTATCGTTATACCTGAAAAGTAGCCCCACACCTTTCACATTCTTCAGTAAAGTAATTATTTCTGTCATATTTTGTAGCTGATGGAGAAAAATACAAATGTATTTTTCGTAGTTTGAAAACCGGATGTCAGAAGCGTGTTGCATGTTCTTCTAGATTTTTACTGTACAGTTTTAATGTGACATAATTACTGAAAAAGTATCTTGAAATACAATTTCCAAATGTCACGTTTTAATGGTACTGTTTACATGATAATGTAAATACACACTCCTCAAATCTGACCCACGTTAGAGATCTAGAATAGCATTAAGATCAGATACCACATAATATTATTGTTATTTCCTTTTGAATTTCTATTTTCTTGGGAGTATGGTATAATTGTGCAATCGTCACGTGCCATATTTAAGATGAAGGCTGAAATGAGATACATTAAGTAATATTATTAAACGATTATGAAATTCTACATGTTGTCTGCACGAAAACAAACTAAGTGCAAAGATGTGTATTCGGAAAAGTAACACATACAAGCAGATACCATAAAATAAGAATTCGGTCTTTTGCTCTTAAAGGACTTGACTTTCCTGGCCTCACTGGTTATCAGATGAGATTGAGCGTAGACTGCTGAAATCAGAACACAAGCCAAGCAACGTTGGATAATCTTATGATTAATACCCCTGTAATAGCATCTCGGCTCCCAAAGGATGCCATCTCTTCATCCATGTGCTATAAAACAAGTCGGTGAAAGTGCTGCACATAAAACATACCATTACCAAGTGTATAATTAAGACATGTTTGTCGAACCAAGGGGGATGATAATATAACGTAAGTCATCCTATTTCCTATTTAAGCAAAATGAGATTTTCTGTTCCGTAATAATATTTAAGCCCCTTCTACTCGCGAGGTTTATTTTGACATTTGGATATAAATTGTTGAGATCATCAATATGGAAAGCAATGATCTGGCTTATACCGTATGGGGTTTTTAGATAGGCAAATCTTACATTGTTGAAGTAAGTTGAGGGATCACCCAGGGAGCAATATATTACGTTGTCTTTCTCCCACAGGAAATTCAGATTTTATATGGTTGAAAAAATATGGTTCGTTGTAAAAGTTTCTCCGATGCTTTATATTAATAGCTGTAATAAAATTAAGAATGTATCTGCAAATATATGCTTTTGGGATTAAACATTGTCTAATGCACGGGATGCTTAGAAAGCTTAGAACTCTAGATATTACATTTTAAGGGACTGATCACATAGCGCTATGTAACACATATTGTCAAATGTTGTACAACGTGTATGCTTACTGTTATAATAGATAGGATACCATAGCTTATTATTTGAGACTGTGTCCTTATTTTCACAGGAACCGATGTCGTACACGTCGCAAGTATCTTGGGTTTTTCCAGAAAACCTTTTATTACGCCTTTTTCTTCTAAAAATCTTATATTACTTCTTATTATTCACAAAGTCTTTTTTTTTATTTCTTATTATTCACAAAACCTTTTATTATTTCTCATTATTCTAAATATACAAGCTTCAAAAAATTAGCTAGTTCTGTTGTTCTTGAGTTTGTGTAAATTGGATGTGTAATATCGCCAGATCACCCCCAAATGATGGGATAGGCCATAGATGTCTGATGATGAATTTCGGTACAGACCATTATGATTGTAGTGGTAATATTCTAGGTTTCTCCATATTTATGTTCCACTTTTGGATGAACAGCATGAAGAACTGTATTCAGCTTTAACTAAATGACAACGAAATAAGATAATTTTTCATGGCCTTTAACTGTTTTTCTTGCAAAGTTACGGCTTTCACTATCTGGTTTTAAAAAAGGGGGTTTTAAATTATTGTGTCATATAATTGACGATGCAGTCATAAAATTAAAGCAAATCCTACTTGATTCTACACATCAGTTGCCAAAAAATATGGGAATTGTTGACGTCTACTGTTTGTTATTTGACACCTCTCTCGATAGAAACAGATTAAATGTCAATCAATATTGAGTAACTTTAGTTAATTCATGACATGTGCTATTTCAAGTCATACACCGTCCAATAAAGCAAGCATTTGCTCAATATTGGGGTCTCCTTCGGAATTGATCTTTCCAGATGTATGATTATTGTTTAAAAGTAAATAGTAAGGATGTTCTTAGGTTGGAATAACAAACTGTGATAAAGGTGAGTATTGTCGTCCAAGACGTTTCGCCGACAACGCTAGTTCAGGGGTTTGACGTGTGCCGTTATGTCCGTATGTCCCTCAATTTGACTCTTGTGTTATGTTGGAGACCCCTTGTGGGAGTAACACAAATCTTGGGTGAAATCATAGAATGGAAGGGTGAAATTCAAGATGGCTGCAAAGATAGCCAGCATTCCATTAAAACCAAACAGCCACTAAACTATATAAACTGTCATATCTTGGTATGCCAGAACTATGAATTTGGTATCTATGTATTATATGTTATACGAATTAAACCCACATATATATATATACGGCGTGAACACAAACTTGTAATATTATATATTTTAGAAAAAATCTCTACCTTTGGCTTTGTATATGCTAATATCAAATGGTATAAGTATTTCTATATGTAAATGAATGTCTGGGGGATTGTAAAAGACATTATGTTTACAGCAAAGAAATATAAGATTTATAGGCTTTAGTTTAAGATATTACATTTCAGAAATTGATTAATATGTTCTGGGTGTTAGGTATAACGGAAGGTCTACATGTATAATGTTTATGTCAGCCCCCCCCCCCCCATAACGCTTATAGGACATGTATTACTAAACAGTATAGCATATCCTGTTTGAATTATGTGAACTCCCAAAGTACACCCTGTCTCGTACACGACACCCATCATTTCTGGTAACTAAATGAAACGATAGTATAGAAAGAGTATAAGCGTATCGATTAGACTTGCTATTTTTAAAGATTATATTTTTGTGATATCTAAATCAAGCAAAAATATGTTTTAACTGTAAAGTTTAATGTTCTTTATCTGGAAATATCTCTTCAGAGTTTTATCTTCTCTATATTTCAATTGCTTTACAACGAGTTATTTAGAATCAGTAATCTGAGAATAATTCGATAATATTCCTCCATGTCAAAAGTGTTTAAATCATTATCTAAATGAAGACAATTTTCCTTCCTTAATGAACCGATTACACTTTTTAAGGTCTTTGAATCTTCTTTGATGTCAAATGTAATCAAATTGTCCATTGTATATTTAGTTTCAAGGAATTGGAAGTATTGATCTATTCTGATCTTTTCCTGTGATCTCAACGTTGCCTTTAAAGTCTTTTTCATTTCATTATGTTTAAACAAACTTGCCGTCAAGTGGTTTGTTATTGTGAAAACTTTTTATTGCAAAGATAGGCGATTTCGCCGCAGGTCTAACGATGACTATCTAATGAGTTGTACTGAAGATAAAACAAGGTAAGCTAATCGCATATATGCAAGAACGATCCTGAAACTTGAGGTTTTTGCTATTAAATTTTCGATAAAAAAACGACACCAGAAATTGTTAATTATATGTGAGAACTTCCTCTATACAGGTGGTATAAGGTGGTACGTTACCGACACCGTGACCATAATTATACCAAATATGAATATTCTATTAGTAAGATAAATACACTTGTCCACCTGCCACCAGTCATAAACTTTACTCTCACCCACAAAAACAAGAAAACAGTATTCAACAATGTCTTTGTAAAATCTAAACCAAGATACCAACCATCAATAAGATGCTTACTCCCAGCTAACCTACTTAAAGGACAATATTGGCGCCAGTCATTATCATATAGATGATAGAACTGGTTAAACACGTTCCAAATATTATTTTATCACAGAGATCATTGCTACGATAGATGTGGAATCAATGTTTCAACAAACGGAAGTGACGAACGCAAAAGGAAAACACGAGTTATCCATCTATATAACTAATTGAATTGACGGGTGATAACAGGTACATGGGCGAATTTCTGCCCACTAATAATTCCTTCGAAAATCAAAACTTGTTGTGTGAGACTGTGAAAGGATATCTGACAATTCATAAAAAAATTGAATGTTACTAGATAAGAGAACATATAAGAAAAATAGAAAAAGTCCGTGCATTACCATGTTTTTATAAGGATAGAATGAATAAACACGCATGAATGTACGGACTGTGTCTATTTTATTCGTGTTCTCTTATCTAATGACATTTAATTACTTTTTTGACTTGTCAGATATACTATTACAGTCTTATATAACAACTTTTGGTCTTCGAAGGAATTATTAGTGAGCAGAAATTCGCCCACTCGTCACTTCAGTCAGTTATATAGAGGGATAACTCGTGTTTTCCTTTTGCGTTCGTCATTTCCGATTGTTGAAGCATTGATTGCGCTTATATCGTAGCAATGATCTCTGTGATAAAATAATATTTGGAATGTATTTAAAAAGTTCTATCACATATGTGATAATGGCTGGCACCAATATTGTCCTTTAAACTAAACCATAACTTTTTTCCAGTACACAAGTTGGCTCTCAATTACTCTCAATCCCTTTACGCCCTAAGCACACAATCTACCGCAATAACAGCACAATGTTCAAGGCTGTCACACAGTAGATAATTATTTACAATAAGTTACTAATTACTTTATTATCACATTCCCTTAGTTTTCGTCCGTTGCTATCAACTGAACATCGGCAGCCGGAATCCAATCATACGGGCGACGAAGCTGTCCATAAGGATTAAAAAACAATCAGATAATTCAAAATACAGGGCACTGTATATTCATGTATAAAAAAGGGGACTATTCTACACTAATCCAAATATTCTAGGTTTTCTGTTGACCATGAATCTGGTAAAATATTGACATTGCAAATTAATACAGATAATTGGCCACTATTTATCTGTGACACGGCTATTTTAGTGGCTCTAGGTATATTAGAGTCGAGTTTAAAATAGGACTTCGAATGAACAATCCCACTTGATTCATCAAAGAAAGGGGGATCGAAAGCACTTGCCTTTTTCAGGAAATCGAATGGTGAATTTGTTTTTACCCTACCCTTTCTTATTCTGGGTTTAAAAAACCTATTTTACCATCCAGTAAATATTTCTGTGCTAAATGACGCTGTCACGTTTGTATCTTGATCACGAATCGTTTGTTTTTTTTGGGTTTTTTTTTTTTTTTAAATTCAGAGATTTTTCTCTTTGGACTCTCAAATCGACAGTGAAGCAGCCTCAATCCACATACAAGATCACTTCCAGGCGATTTAAATCTAACTTGGCATTGATTTATCCTTCACATGCTCTTGGCCATTTGTGCTCAGTCATGTTTCTGTTTTAATTTCAAAAATAAGTGCGAACACCAAGGATACTTCATCTATAAAGTAGGTTGGATTTTTTTTATACATTGGAGGTCCAAACATTTAATTCAGGGAAATCAACAGTTCATTGATTAATCTTTAGATTTTTTACAATGGCAGAATTATTAAGTCTAAATTCATTGCCAAGTTTATAAGAAAAAAAATAGGGAAACAAATACAAATACATATCAGGCAACTATGTGACTCATCACTGTGATTTGCTATCCACAAAAGTACATTTATCTATACCAGTGACCAATTTGTATGAATTACTCTCCAGAAACACAACTACAGCTATTTCTGTGATTTACCCTTCAAAAACGTAAATATAGCTACATACTAGTGAGTAAGTTCTGCTATTTATAATCCTTGAGGGGCATTTAGAAATTGATTTATGATATAATACTAGAACACTTAGTTTGGATACAATATACTGCAACGTTTCAACAAGATTTCACCAGTCGTTTTCAAGCAAATACCTAATGTACAAATGAGACATATCATGGGTGAAATATATACAATCAACAATATCGTTAATTAATGAGCTGTATAGACAGGTGACAAAGATTACTTTACAGTTTTTATAAGAATATAAGTCTACTTGGAGTAAGTTTTTAGTTATTGTAATGATATAAAAACGTTTAAATCGTTGTAATCATATAATAATGAGTTCGATAATAAAATTTTTAACAATGGTTACAGTATTTGATATCTTTTTAATATTTTGACCAACCTATAATTTAAATTTGTGGTGACTTAATCTTAATGTTTTAGAGAATTAATTTTTGATTGCATTTATAGTTTGAGTAAATAAATGAATATATTCAAAGCCACTAAAAACGCAATGCCTAATTCGCGAAATATTTCTAGTAAACGTTTTCTTGGACTTTCCTATCTTATGGCACATAGGTCAAACTTGTGATGGATCTCTTTTTGTGGAGTTCTGGGTTTGAACCCAATATCAGTTCTCGGTAATGAACTTTGTTCCTGCAGACGCACCACTTGTCTTTTTTCACGATTTTAAGCAGTCCCTTGTCACACGTTTTGCACGTGCATTCCTTGCACTCTGACCCTTTAAATACAGATTAAAATTTCAACATTCATCACTTCGGAAAAATGTCACGCCTTACACAAGAAAACAGGAACAGAGCTATTGGCATGCTGGATCAGGGGGCTTCACAGGTAGCCGTCGCCAGACATTTTAATGTCCACCCATCGACCATTGCTCGCCCCAGACAACTCTTCCACGCCACTGGAAGAGTTGCCGATGGACCCCGACCTGAAACGCCACCTGTAACAACCGCTGCTCAAGATCGCCACATCCGACTACAGCATTTGCGCAACAGGTTCCAGTCTGACGTTTCGGTTTTGTGCATTTGTAGTGAATTCTTTCATGAAATTACCCACAGATGCTTGTTATCTCGATTTTGTCAATTGTTATGTACATTTGTTAAAAGTTGTTGCAGTAAATAAACTTTGAATTTGGCATTGCGTTTTTAATGGCTTTGAGTGTACATAAGTTAACAATTATACCAAATAAATTACTGTTTGTATTGGTGACCGTAATTCTAAATGATCTGGTCGTAGGCTATTTACTATCTAGCAACGTAAATATAGCTAAACCACTGCCTAATATCTGTAACACCCTATAGAAACTCAAATATTGCTATACCAGTGACACACATCTGTGGTTTACTATCCAGAAAGGTAGACCACTACGTTCTCGTTATTTACTATTCATAAACGTTAATATAGCTATATCAGTAATTAATTTCAGTGATTTACTGCCAAGACAAGTAAATCACGAACTATAATGTACAGGTCTCGAATCTCGCAAATACCTCTAATCTAAAATGAACATGCTCTGCGTAATGGTGAAGTCAAATACTCCACAAATCCAATTATCTATTTCTCTTTTGATGTTGATGTTTTTATTTTGCTTAATTTGTTTTCTCTATCTTTTGTATACAATGGATATTACTTTAACTAAACATGGTACTGATAAAACATCATACGTAAACATAATATTTTGGTAGCTGAAAGATTTTAATATCGGAGATATTGATTTTACTTTTTACCAGACACATCAAAAAATAATACGGGTGATGGGAAAATCTTATGAATTGAGATTTTTAAAGAACATCCATCAATCTAATTTATTTGCTTCAGTTCATTGTCGACATGCTGGGTGCTTGTATATAGATCATGTTCCTTCCGGCTGAATATCAACCTTTAAAACCTGGGATTTATTTATTACAGGTTTGGTTTTAAACATTTTGATAAGCTTAAATGCCAAAAAAAGAACACTGAAATTTTGATTTCGAGGAGAAATCTACGACCAGAAAGTGGAATGTAAAGAAACAATGTTGTTAAGAAAGCCGGGATAGATTTTTCTTTTATTTCTTTCGTCTTAGGAGGCTAATGACATTAAAATCCTACATAGCGTCAAGATGGTTTAAAGAAGCTGAACCCCTTTGACTTCGAAAACAAATAAAAGTATTTGATTGGGTGAATCCGACGTGGGTGCATAATTTGCAATCTACAAATATAGGGTGATAGAACTCGGCGCCGTGGGACACTTACAAGAAAGTAACAGAATGACCGACGGACATATTCAATGTTGGTAACTGAAAATAGAAAAGGGTGCGTACATAATAATTCTGCTTGATGTGTGTAATTTATCACATGGTTGAGTATATGAAATAGTAGCTTCACATCTTTCCATCGATAGTATTGACAATGCATATAATAACATCCACTATTTCCATTCCACTAAACGTCGCTCTAATTATATATCATTTGATGGCTTGTTTTGTTACTTTTCACAATGCCCCAAACTGGAAGGGATGTTCCCTCACTCAAGTAATTATACTCAGTAGAAAGGACGCATCTCAAATTCATCGTTCAACTTGTGGGCAGGGATCGATGATGTGTAATTATGGAAGGTCTGTTTAACTTTCATTATAAGCGATACTGATCGGAACCAGACAAGAGACGACTTCTGACTTTCACCGTGTATGTAATTAAGTCCACGAAGCAACCGATGAATTTCCACGTCGGAAAATGATGTATATTTACGTTGCGTCGAATGAAAAAGGTTATAAATTATTCCAAATTACTAATCGCTCTTTACATGGCTTCATAAATCTCGATGAATAAACATTCGCGACTAACGAGAAGTTAATGAATTGAGTCTTGCTGGAAAACGATCGTCTGTGAATTAATCACGAGACAAACTGCATGTACCAAAAGCAAACAGTGATGTGTTTTTTGACCTTTCTTCTTAAACGGCACACATTTTTTTAAAGCTCATGTATAAACATTGACTAGCGACGAGCCTTGTATTTTGCGTTGCATAAAGAATACATTTTTAAATCCCCTGTCTAAGGAAGGGATAATATTTTCATCAAATAAGATATACAAAAAAATAATCACTAAACTAGTTGTCAGTGTCGCAAAAACATAACTTCTCAGCTCTCAGCAACTATAGTCTGTCCAATAAATTTCCCTCCAAAAAAACGTAACTATCTACGAATAATTTGTCAATTTGGCTATGAAATATATCATTAACAAGTTATATATGGATTCCAATCTTTGAAACCTGGTCCTTTTAATAAACATTAGTGGTTTATTATTTCCATTTTTTAAATTTCACATGGCCAACAAGTTCTGTTTTACTATTTATGGTTAACTTGGGACAGGCACTAAATAGATTTTTATTTCCGTGACAAACATTACGACCTACCAAAGGATGGACTGAGGTTAATCCCAATACTTTTCAATTTCTCTTCCCCAATTAATTAGCTTCTTGAGACATTTCTAGAGGATCAATTTTGAAGGTCTAATAAAGTAAATGATCTTTTCCCGCCACATTCGTTATTAATTGTCTGCTCATAGATTCCCTACTTCCCTTCCCCTTCATGCTAGACCAATAAAAAGTCTGCGTTTCGCGATTAAAATTATTTCAATTAGCTACATACACAAGACGTACACAAATTAATTTGTGTCTTTAACAGTTTCTCGGTTTGTGTCGAGAATTTATATAGCAATAAATTTGTTTTATTGTCTCGATCTAGACAGTACAGATTATAAACCTAAAAATTGTAGCATTGCCAGATATTGTATCAGGTAACTTACTGTTACTATTGGGTTCTTATTAATACCGAAAAATTGGTTTCAAATTTAAAAAGCGATCATTTTGTCGGATCGTCGTATTACTTTTTACAATAGCTAATACTTCTGAAGATTCCAAAACGCGAATATGAGCGTGGTTTTAAGGGTCCAGTTTGAGTTTAATTTTGCGCAAGAAACATTCTTTGAATCCCATATAATCCCCAAACCGACATTAAATCATGTCTTCTATATTCTTCTGTGTGTGAATTCCCGGTGCTTTTTCCAATGATTGGGGGTATTTCGAGGTGACATAATCCATATCCCTCAACCCCCTGCTTATTTAAATGAGTCATGGATTTGATGCATTACGCTATATTAGATTTTTATGCCCACATCTGATACAATGTTTGGTAATTTTAGCTTTTATGGGAATAGACGCAATGTCATTTTGTTACTTGTCGATATCAAAAGTAGACACATTATAATGTATCAGTTTTGAGCATTAGGTTCATTGCATCTTAAAGACTATAAACTGAAAAAGACTTGGATTTATGATGAAATCTAATTGGTTTGCGTTTCCACGCGCTTTGGTTATTTTCTGTCTTTTAATGTTTGTGTCCTGATTATTTTTCAATTGTACTTCAATTGTTTGGACACCCAGATGCATTCAGCATCCCCTTTTTTAAATTAAAAGGTAAAGCCCTTGTGATCGGTTCTATGGCCTCTCTTTTTATAGGAACTTGTGAGCTGGAATGGAACTAAAACGTTTGATTCTGGGAACGTGTAGGGGGGAGAATTTCACCGACTGTTATCGTATTGTTTAGGTTTAGGCAATGCGTACACTGGTTGTTCGTCCCACCAGAGCCATGTTATTTCTTGCCGAAGAAGCCCCTTTCTGTTTTCTTCAAGCATTTGTATTCTACAATTCTTGTTGCCAATAAGTGGATTTAACCGGCGTTTGATGATTTGTTTTATTCTTTCATTTATCTGAGATTTTAAAAAAAGATTAACACACAAACACTGTATCTGCAAATATTACCACATAACCGTTTTTACTTTATTTTCCTAATCAAGTAAAGATCTTTTACCTTAGGTTAATGTTTCAAGTAAAAAAAATGTGTCTTTAATTACATTGATTTAAAAGAGAAATTCCATGTAATTACGTGTACGCATCTTGAAATATTGACTGTTGTAACCATTGCGTGGTTCTTGAGTCAGATTGTTTATGGGAAGACCTACACGTACAGTGTTATATTGCGTTGGTCAATCCGGCGTTATTTATGTGATCACTTGCCCAGTCACCTAAATCTGGTAGAGTATCGCTGTTTTCTGCAGATTTCCTCAGCCGTCACTAAATTATCTCCAGCTCAATTTTGACCAACAGATCAGGCACACATCTCATATTATTAGAGTTGATTTGATCGCCTTGGAAACGCAAAATTGCGTTATGAACCGCTTTTCATTCCACAGCGACCCTGTGATCATCTGGACCAAGACGAATTACTATACCACGTGCAGTATTGTATTGACATGTTTTGACTAGAAGCTTCCCTCATTCAACAACATCTTCTTCAGCCAACGATAACGTGACTAATAATACTAATTGTATTGTCTACGAGAAATGAGCGAGGAAAAAGAAATAAAAGCAAAAAATATAAACATCAGCTTGATGTAGCAAAGTGAATTGAGTCTGATATTTTAATAATGAGATTTCGATTTGTATCTTGCATTTCATCACTTGATTGTTGGAAAATTGGAAATTGTTCTTGTTGTGTCAACATGTTCTTTACATTAAACGATCTGGTAGTAATGGTTGCTATACCTGGCTGTAATATTTTACTGAAGACTTGAATTGACTTTTGAAACTTACACCGTTCGTTTGAATTGTTCATATGGCCTACAAAAATTTTGATGTGTGCTTTGGCATTAATGAAATAATTGCCCCTAAATATAAGGCCACATTTAGTTATACTTATAAGAACTGATAGGTGTCGTGGACGAAGCAATGTGTTATTTCTAGATTCTTCAATAACACTTCACATACCTGATACATTGCATCTCTGGTTTATATTTTTACTTAAACCAGTTTTGTATTTAAAAAGGCCTTATGTGCTCTCCCTACCGAGAATATTTGGGCTCAAAATAAAGAAAAACTATCGTAATTGTATGGACGTCAAATTCATAGGATTTAACATACAAGTCTACCGTCTCTGTAATGAGCCTAAATGTGTATCGGAGTTTAGATACTGCTGAAAATAGTCTCTTTTGACATAAATCACATTGGCTACTTTATGAATAAAGTATAGTAAAATTAGCCCTGAGTAGACACATATACTATATATAATTTGATTACATCTAAATAAAATCTACATTTACCGTCTGGAGAAGAAATTATTTAATGTATATTCTGTCAAGATCAAAAGTTTTTTATTCCAAAGAAGTTAGACTGCTATTAGTTCAATGGAGTAATGAACGAAATACATGTCCTTTATTTCGCCATCTCTATAATGTAGACGGTATAATTGGCCAATTTACTGTCATCTGTTAAATACCCGGAACCACTTTAATATTCAATACATAATTCCTGATAATTGACATACTTAAGACGCACGTTACAGCCATAGCAAATTGGATAACATTGTAAATATTGTCGCTATTGATTCTCGGAAGATAATCATTAATCAAGGTTTTGCGTTACGTAAATAAATATTCATAAACTTGCATAACACGATGTAAATAAATCAACACCGCTGAATCAACTCTCCAATTCTATTGCCGTCCATAGTGCTGAATCTTAATTTGTTGTTAAGCAGCAGGAAATCTGTGTCACAGTACAATAAATATTTATTAACGTAGTGTGCAATGTGCATAACAAAATAACATATTGCATGTAAATCAAACCCTCTCTACTAATTCCCTAATACCATTTTTTTCTGTGGGCCTGCTTTCTAAAGTAGATTGGCCTGTTATGTCATTGACAAATAGATTGACAATCGACTCATGTTTTGATTACTCATTAGTCACGATTCGTTTGCTCATCAATTATTCGTCTACAAGTTGCTGGTAATTGTGTTTGAGTGAGCGAATCAGTCAGGGACACCAGCACGGTAAATTCTTTAATTATGATCGTATTAAGTGAGAAGTGACCTTTGTCCACCTCGTTTGTCGATATATCAACCAGTTTGACGTGTGGCGAGTCGCTGACCATTTTGTTTCCTAAACTTGGCGAATGTCAGGAACCACTAAGCAAAATTCTATAACTTACAATAATTACATCCAAGATAATCCAATTATTAAAGGGGAAAAACTTATACGATTTCAGGTCAAACATTGATCATGACCATTATTGATAAAGCAAATTTCTTTACTACGTGATATTGCCTTATCCTTTTGTTCCCTAAATAAACAATGGTTTAACTTGCAGTAATCAATTTATATTAATCCAGTTGGATAACGAGATTGGTAAGGGAGATTACACTAAAGAATTATTCATTGATGCCCATCTAGGAAGTGGATCGTCTCATATGAAACTATTATCGACGACTTAATGCAACCCTTTTTAAATGGCAGAAAGAAGGCATGTGCAATCGATCTTAACACCCTCCTGTAAATTAGTTCTACAAAACACCCCCTCCTTTAAATGACTACTACAAAATACATTCTCCGGTAAATGACTTCTACAAAACACACCTTCCAGTAAATGAATTTTACAAAACACTCCCTCCAGTAAATGACTTCTACAAAACATACTCCCCAGTAAATGAATTCTACAAATCCCCAAATAAATACATGTCACATATTAATTAATCGCACATTTATTTTTTTCAAAAGTATCGAACAATCAAACTGTTTCTCAACTATACAGTTTCACAACTTTCTTTCGGGTAGAATCAAAGATATCTTACCCCCAAAGCATCGACCAATGAAATTGCGTAGCTCTGCTTAACTTTAGCTCGAAATGTTAATCATTGAACTCAGTCAAGACATTCACCTAATGCACATCTACATCAGGTTTAAACATTCTACCTCAATTAAAAGCAGAGTTGTTATGTTTCAATGTCTTGACCAATCAAATTGCTTATCGCTCCTTAGCCTAAGCAGAAAATTCTCATCATCGAACTTAGTCAAGGTAATGATATAATGAATCTATACTCGGAGTTTCATCGCTCTCACTTAATTATAACCAAAGTTATCGTGCCCCAAAGCATCAACCAGTCAGAGTGCTTATCTGTGCTTACCTTAAGCAGACAATGTTCATCTTCGAACTCCATCAAGGCATTCGCCTAATGGACACCTAAGCCAAGTGTGAACATTCTAACACAATTAGAATGAGAGTTATTGTGTTCCAAAGTCTCGGCCAATCAAATTGCTTATCGCTCTGCTTACCCCGAGCAGAACATGCTCATTATCAAACTTAGGCAAGGTATTGATGTAGTGAAACTATACACCAAGTTTCATTACTCTCACTTAATTGGAACTAAAGTTATCGTGTCCCAAAGCATCAGCCAATCAAATTGCTTATCTCGGCTTACCCTAAGCAGACAATGCTCATCTTTGAACTCTATCAAGGCATTGCCCTAATAAACACCTACGCCAAGTTTGAACATTCTAGCTTAAATAGAAGGAGAGTTATTGTGTCCCCAAAAAGTGTGACGGGCATACGGGTGGACGGACACACAGACGGGCAGACAGATAGACAGACGGACGAACCCATTTTAATAGTCCCCTGCTTTCTTCGAAAGGCGGGGAACAAAAAGAATATTTTAAGATTTTAGTATGATCCTAAACTATACTTACAGCCACAGTTGTGACGAAGTCGTGAGGGAGAGACGTGGGACTTACCGCTAACTTGACACTAAACAAGTCCTTTCGGAACTAACATTTTTTTATACGTTTCACCGATGTGGTTGCTTGTATAGTTGAATTTTACTACATATGTTTACATTCGTATTTCTTGTAGCATATGGCAGATCATGACTCGTGCTGGCATTGCACAATGGTTTCTTTGGGTTGTATTGCTGATTGTTTTCAAATTTGAGTGAAGTCTGTGTCACTACAGACCCGGGACTGTACAGCGCAGTGGATGCTTACGGCTAGCCCCCGGATCCATTAACTTTTTTTAAGTTGTTTGTCGGTTTGTGTTTTTCTGAGTATGATGGCTTGTCCGTGTATTTGTTTTTGTGTAAATTTTGTGTGGTGCAGTCCCCCTGAACTTACTGTATATAGTGTATTTTATTTCAAGAATTTGCTTGTGTGTGGTTGTCTTTATCTTAGCAACCTGGGATCGAAACCACGACACTTGACCCTGGCTACCAACCCTGCCATATTAGATTTACGTAAACATGGACAATCTGAAACTTTGTATCGTCTACGTCTTCTAGATATCTATGTACCTTATGAACCCGTTGTTGTTTATGTACGTGATAGTCTGACAGACAACCCAGTCCCTAAAGGGCAACCGGTACAAAAGGACAGATTGCTGGAGATCGATTTTAATATTGATCACAACACACGATGAATATTGTAGTTGATATTTTGCATCACTCGATTTCATCTGTTAAAAGTAACAGAATTTAAGGCTTGGTTTTAAGGTAGTTTAGTGTTCCGTTGGTGTTAGGAAGTTCGTTGATGTTATTAAGTACCAGGAGATTTTGTGTTTAAAATATTGCTGCCACAGCGACATCATCGGGGTCATCGATTTAAAATAGATAAGTCTTACTGATAGTCTTTGCTTATCCGAAAAATGGTCTGCTTGATCTCGTACCTGATGGATGTATTCCAGGTAAAATTAAATGGCGATAATTCTTTGGGGATTTCTTTTTATTGTATAGTCTATCTTAAGTCCCAGATCAATTTAAAGGAATATATCATTAGCTATTTTATCAATGTTAATAACCACCTTCCACCTCGTTCATCAAGAGTGCATGAACATGACCTACTCAAACATACTATCATAGAAATAGCACAATCTAAGCCTTAAGCAGGATGAATACAACCCACAGTATCAATTTCTGTTTAAATGAACAGTAACGTGGTAAACACGGTGGACAACAATTTTGATTCTAAATTGATTCTAAATTTTTAAGTCTGCAAAAGTAAAAAGAAACAACACCAAATAGCAATAATCTTCACCCTCGAAGCCAATTATACAAAATACATGTTCTGCAATTTCCGAAACTTTTTATTTCATCTTTAGATGGAAATGAATGTGTAGTTATTAGGTAACAGATTGATTTCCCTCCCAGATGATTACACTGACTTCTATTAACACAACTGTAAAAGCTATTATGGAAAGTGGGTCGTTTGATTACCGCATACATGACATTTAAAGTAGAAGTTATGAAATAAAATGAAATGAAAAATAAAATTAGTTTCCTGCATCGGACTAATGAAATCCGGCATATGCTATGTAGTGTGCAATGAGGGAAAATTTTCCAGAACAGCTTCGTTTTCGCCTACACTTAATCTTTGTCGGGACATTGTTCCTGCACAACTGACAATCACTGACCTGGTGAAACTATCAACTTAAATGCGAATACTTCTGCAAATATGAACACATCATTTAGGTTGTAATGAACTATTTGAGAGCTAATTAAACGACAGCGTAAGCCTATCCTGAATAAATTCGCCTAACTTAGTCGAATTTGAACTGCCGTTGTTCTTTGTGGGACATTGTTCCTGCACAATTGACATGGCGAAACTATCAACTCATATGCGAATAATTTTGAAAATAAGAACACATCATATAGGTTGTAATCAGGTATTTAAGAGCCAATTAATGACAGCATAAGCTTATATTGTATACATATTATTTGGATCAAATTTAGCCTAAATTAAACCCTTAAATTCAAAAAGCTCGTAGACTGGCGAATTAACATTCAGAAAACAGTTAATAGCTACACAAATTCCGAAAAAAAGCAAATAAAGCTGTCAAACACAAAAAAAATGTATTTAAGGCTTGTTTAATAGTGATCCCCGCCATAGATTTTGGAGCATTGAAATACCCTCTGAAATGAAGTTTGATAAAGATTACTCCAAATTTTTTTTATTAAAACCAAGCTAGTATTTTTAAATAGTTTTGTTCAACAGCCGATGTTCCTGCCTGCTATGAATTGAATTTCAATAGTTTATAACATGTGTTCATAAAGCTCAGTGGTGTTCAGAGTCATATTCCAAACGGACGTAGTCATAACATGTGTATAATATAGTATCATCAGTTATAAAGGGCATTCAAATTCAATGTTCCTGAAAACAAAATACAAATTGATGTATATCAGAGGAACGTGCCAAAGAAACTGGGACTCCCAAGACAAAGTAATCTAAAAGAGTACGCATACACTGCATTGAACGGACCTACATGTATAGCCATCTATATCTTTTACAAGTTCGGTATCTATCAGGAATCTTGGATTTTTCAATCTAGAGAATTTGACCAAAATATGTTTTCTTATATTCAAAAGAAAGGTCAATGATTTCTAGTTTCTATTCAGAATTGCTACCATGAGACATTAAGAATTTTATCATTCCAAATAAAATAATATAATACATACATTTTAGTGTATATTTAGCTCATTGTCTTTCGAAATATGAGCGTGACAATAAAAAGGGTTTATAGCTTAATGAACTAGTAACGAACCAATACATTAAACATAAAAGTAAATTGAAGATGGTTCAATGAGTTTTCTAAGATCTAGCTTACGCTGTTAAGACTACCAGGCCAATCTCGGCTGCATAGAATAGAAGGAGTCATGCGATATAATCGTGTTAATTGTCACGATGAAGGTGGTATTGTATTCTCTTTGGATGGTTGAAATAAATCTGTGGAAATTGGTAGGGAGAAAAAAGTACAAGTCCCTTAAAAGAAATTGCAATCAATATATTACGAGAGAATAGGCGATGCAATCATCATATAACGGATTGGGCATGCTTGCTAAATTGATTCTATTCTTCACAAACCTAGAAGAAAATCTGCATCACTGCAGGTCGTAGAAATCCAATAAAGAGATTAGAAGAACATATTGTAATATGATTTCCGTTTCTACTGTCAAAGAAATCTGATTTAGTAACGACCGAGGCGTTCTGTTTTTTGTTAAAATCTCGAAAGCAATACTGCTCTATTTGGCCTTGAGCGATTCTAGAACTTAGTTTGATATGGTATTACATTATATGGTTATATAGTATCCAAAAGGGGCTGTCAGATATCTCACATATTGTCTTTGAAGCTGGTATTCAGATCACGTCGTGAATTAAGGGAGTTTTAAAACCCATGCTGGATTATGATTACTTTAAAAGTGAAATTTACGACAATAAAAAGATCATATACTTAGGGACATATAGGTTTAGTGGCATCCTTTAAACACAGATAAGATACAGTGTAGGCATAACAGTTTAAATTATAACCGTTCAATAAATGGTAACCAGCCTAACTGCTTTAAGGCTATCTGGATATGGATAAGAGTAAGAATAGAAAACCATATAGAAGTCCTAATCCGATCATATTAATACTAATTCACAATTCTATGCTAGATATGCATAAGCCTGTTCCCCAATCCATGTTCAGAATAAAATGATCAGGTTTTTTTTTAATTATTCAACCAATACCTCAATTTTGAACATTAAAGAATACATGGAGTGTAGTGATGCCGAGAATTCGATTTCATTTTGATCAAAAGTATACGACCTCGACACTGAATCATTGATATTGAATGAATAATTAATGTTATAATGATGTAGGTTATATGATTATGTACTAAGATTTTCAGAGAATATATAGTTTTAGATTGATGGGATATTTTTCTTTTTTGTTCAATAATACAATCATTTTAAACATTCAATTTCTTTCTATTTTCAGCAAAGACCAATCAAACAGTCGTTCTGTGGCTCTCTGCGTCGTGACGCTCATTGGAAGTGCCTGATCCTAACATTGCTCATCTGTGGTTGTCTTGCATCTGTTGCTTGGTGTCGTTTTGCTGTGGTGGAAACTGTGGTTGTGGATTATTATTCTTTACCAGCAGCTTATATACAAGACAAAACAAGTCCCTGTAACGACGGCTACATCTATATCCCTGTAGCCTTTGTCATCATGTTGTATTTGGTGTATCTAGTGGAGTGCTGGCATAGTCATACACGTATAGAACTACAGTATAAAGTGGATATTAATTCTGTATATGATCGTGTTACTAGCATGAAAGAAGCAATTCCTATTATTTGGTGGAAAGCCATTTGCTACCATTACATCCGTCGAACTCGTCAAGTGACCAGATACCGTAATGGCGACGCTTTCACTTCCACTCAGATTTATTATGAACGAGTGAATTCATGCACGGCTGGCTCGGCCTTTAATTTTTCTCAGT
The DNA here is from genome assembly GCF_932274485.2 of Patella vulgata. Lineage (NCBI taxonomy): Eukaryota > Metazoa > Mollusca > Gastropoda > Patellidae > Patella > Patella vulgata. The sequence goes on from NC_065883.2 coordinate 33,658,355, forward strand.
GTGGTGTAAAAGATATTTCTAAAAAACTATGTGGATTAGCTGACTATCCGGCTACTAAGATTCGCTTTTCTAAAGGATTTTCTTTTGCAACTATTGAAGCGGAGTGTGAATTCGAGGACCAACGCGCTCAATTCTTCCAGGATTACGAATCACGAGATGATTATATGGAAGGCCGTGAGGGTATGGATTTATTAAATGTGAATTTTAAAGAATATATGATAGCCTTCGCGGATCCTGATAATCTCCCGTGGTACGTGTCCCATGTTATTTTCTGGGTAGCATCTTTCCTTTTGTTATCATGGCCATTGAGAGTTATCATAGAGTTCAAAACGGCGCATCTTCATTATCATGTACATAAACTCTTTGGTGTAAATTACGTGAATACAGGAACCATGCCTCGTCCTATATCTCGTGTAACTATTAATAGCACAGATATTGAAATGAACATCAGAAACAATAATGCATTAGTTCCAAGTTATTCAGAAGCAATTCTAATGGACTTGTCGCGTTCAAGGTATATGTCGGACACAGTGACTGGAACAAGTTCGGGCAATGAAACCCCAAGAAGTTTTACTTTTTCAGCATTCCCTCCATCTCGAAGTACAGGCTTTCTACGGAGCTTTTTTTCGTCGAACAATCTGGGTACATCTCATCGGCGTTCAAATAGCTATTCTGGTCTTGGTGAAAATATAGCTAGGACTTATATTCGTTCTGAAAATCGTGGCACTAGTGAAATATTTAATTTTGCAAAACGTTGGAGAAGGCGTGTTCGTAGAAAAAGGGGAACAGGGTCATCCTCAAGCACCAGAAATGACATTAACACGACTTCCCCGACCTCGCAAGACGAATATTACGTCACTATTGACCCAGCAGCCTCCACAGCTACGTTGTCATCAAGAGTTCCAGCACGAACAAATACAATCTATAATCCACGTTCCACGGAAAATATTTATGCAAATATCACGAGGCCGCGACCTCTTCCATCCGTTAGGCCTCCAATACGCCATGAGGACAGTGAAACTTCCGTATCATTAGCACGAGATGCACCGCCATGCTATGAAGACGCGGTACTGGTTGTCAGTGAATCGAATCTCCAGATACAGGATCCGGTGCGACTCGGGGAGGAAGCAAACGAGAATGAAACAGAACATTCTCAATTAATACCTGCTGCATCGAGTTCTAGACAATATCTAACATTCCCATGCATGGAGACGTCGTTATAATTGTGTTTATGTATGTCTGAACTATTTGAAAATATGTTCTATTCGTCTCCGGCGAAATCAAGTGATAAAAATGTTAGTGAACGAAATGTTAGTAATTGTTTATATAAAGATTGACTATATGATGGCCTGGATGATTGTGATATATATACACCCTTGGGATGTTTTGTCTACCACTGACTTCATTGATGTTTCTATCGACAGTACGTATTTGATTGGACGATTTTGTTAGCGGAATTGCTATAATCCACCTGAGAATTTGGGCTACATTTGCTGTCTATTCACTCTCCAGGTCCAAACAAGTGTCTATATGTTGGTTATACAAACAGTACAAAGATTTCATATGTGTATAACGTATTTACACTATTTGACCTAAACCCTTATTCCCAAGAAACATGTTGCTGGTCCCAAAATTAAATTATTTTCCATGGTACCGGTACATGATTATTGGCGGGATTGGTATATTTGTTTTGATCTAGAAGCTTTAATGGTTTTGGTAGGCGTTTTCTTTAAAGGTGCATATACGGCAATCGTATACAGTACAAAACGATATTTTATAGGAAACATACAATTACCATTTAGACCAATATTTATGGAAATAACTTCTTCAAAAACATCAGCAAATTTAATAACAAAACAAAATCTTTAGAAAACTGGATTATAGGCAAAATGGAATGGTTCATTCTTATTTTGTGAAATATAAATAATTTGCTAAAACATTTTATATAGAATTTTAAACAGATATGTTTTCTACAATCAAAGTATGTTATATTAACACTTTTGTATTAGACGGGGATCAACATTATTAAATAATATCATCTTTCTGAGCAACGGGAATCATCGTCGTCTATCTTGTTCATATTTGCTAATTGTAGGCAATTTGTGTAAGATTTGGATAAAGAGCTGACCATTCCTGTCAGTTCAAAAATGAATATATTGAAAATTTCAGTCAAATTACGTTATTCCGTGCGAAATTTAGACAAGGTTGTCTCCATTGTTACGATATTAAACAAAGTCTCTGTTATTCATTTTGTCGTTAAAATATTAAATGAAATGTATAATGTGTTCTAATCCATTCATTATCTAAGCTATCCGATGTTCCCAGAGAGTTGATTATGACTATGGGCTTGGCATGTTAATAAACTGTATATTATAATTTATATAACATTTGAAGCCTGAATAAAAAGACCTGCAATAGGCAGGTTTGGCTTTTACATAATGCACCTTTAATATAAAGTTAAAAATCAAAAGAATTCAGTATTAAATAATAATAATTTCTATTGTCTGTTTTTATAAAAAATTCATCATGTTATTATCATTTATATAATTTGCATAATATTTCATGATTTGTATTATATTTGATAGATAAATTGAATATGTATACATAATATTTTTTTGTCTTCTTACAAACAGTGCATTGTCAAAATACTTAAGGAAATGAAACCAATCGCATGACTAGTGTGGGAATCTGCTAAGACATTGAAAGCTGAAATAAGTAATAATGATTCCAAGTCAAGGTCCGGGTGGCCAAGGGGTTTAACAATTGAGCGTTAGATCATAACGTATGTCACCCATGCAAATGGCGTGGTTGCACACGACAAGGTGTACGAGCTCATTTCAAGCCTCATGTTATCTCTGGGTTCTCCAGTTTCCTCTTCTGTTTTGTTTGATGTTATACCAGCAAGGGTTGTGCTTTTATTGTATCAATGACAACATAAGAAAACTTAATATTTGATTGATGTCAAACTTAGACCGGAAGTTCTTATGGTGCTTGGTCGCAATTTTCTAGTTATGCGACAGTAATGATCATATCTTTACCAATGACAACTAGTAGTGGCAGGCCGAAAATAAGGTAAAGATTCGATGTCCCAGACCGGCTGTATTCCCCGATTGACTCTGGCTGTAATCTCTATTTTTGTTAAGCTGTCACTAGTTTCTTATGGCCGTCATTCCTGGATTTGGTGTCCATCAGGACTTGTATATGTATACTTCAAAAATTGTTGTCGCACATCGTAATCTTGTTTATGTTTGTTGACATTGGGTGTTTTGGGGAATAAACATAAAAACATAATAAACATAATCCATTTACTTGGTCGTAGAACAGACTAAGGCAGGAGATAATTAGTGGCGAGAAAAAATTTCAATTGGACCTAGAAAATTCCATATTTGCCAGCTAACCAAATGAAATACTCCTTTCGGTGGACGATAATCGGGTGGTAATTTCATTTTAGTAGAATGGTTTTAGCATCTTCTCATCGACACCTAAACTATCCATGAGTATGCTAGAGAAATTCAGATTTGACTTATATTATCAGATGCTACGTTTAACAATTATACTCTCCTGTTGACCTGACTTCAGATTTATAAATCAAGTTTGTGAACTACATTAATCCCCCTTTCTTGAGAAGCTTATTGATTTGAATCTTTACTTTAATCTTAGATTACCCACTTTTATCCTTGAAAAATCAATATGTCTTCTACAACAAACTTTCCCTTCAATTGTCCATTGTTTGTATTTCATTCGTGTTTATGTGCCTCTTCCCTGCATCTCAACATATTAAATGGAACCACAATCAGTTTTAAAGCTATATCGCAGAAAAAACACATGCTTCTCCTTTTCACTCTCTCTCTCTCTCTCTCTCTCTCTTTCTCTGTACTATAAAATATAGTTAATTTGTTTCAAACTAATGAAAATTAAAACACGATATACACAACTGAAGTCTGTTTGATAATTCCACTTCCAGCACCACAAATCAGGAACCCCTGTTTTCAGTTATTGTTGATTATCAGATTAAGCATTATTTTAAAATTCAGATATTTTACAATAGTCAATGACATATCATATGGTACTAGGCAGATATAAGACGCCAAAAAAAACACAACCTATCGGCACTCGCACAGCTTACCAAGTCATTACCATTCCTTCTTCCCGGGAAAGATTTAAGAATGTTTCAAAAATAAATTAATTAATAAAACACAGGATTGTATATGGTAGCAAATAGTATATTACTTTAATGCGATTACATATATAAACTAATCCACCCCCTCCTCCAGAATGCTCTTTTTATTTTGTTATCGAATCACTTCGATCAATTAAGATCAGGGAAGATGAGCAAAGGTTCTAAAATAACAAATAGAATTGATGCTTTAGATCTAAATTTATATTATAAAATTGACCGCTATCCTGTCTCGCAAATATACCCCCCCTGGAGATTGGTTTTTCCGTTATGTATCTAATTTAGAAAACATTGATAGGCCAATCGGGAACAGTAATAAAAATAGTGCTTTACCCAGCAGAATTCAATAATTAGCATAGTAGAGTCGCTTGCAGAGTTCAGAAGACCTAAGGAAGTCGTGAGAGGTTTGAATTCAAAGGTACTGAAGGTTAACACCGCTAAACAACAAGGTCAAGGGCGTCCTGATAGAACGCAATACATCAAATGTAAGTGTATATAAAAACAGTGATCACTGATTTGGATTTGTTTCGTCACTGAAAAAACAAAGCTACTGACGTGGTTAGTGAATATCCGTTACTAATTCTCGAGCTATGTGGGGCATGCACATTTGGGCTGTTAAATATTTAAATTTCAAAACAAAGTCCCTCCAAGTTTTAACTTGTTTTGAATTAAAATAGTCAAAATGCGGGACTGTTTATCAAATTGTGTAGCCCCCCCCCCCCCTTTCGGATATCACCTAAAAATGAAAATAATGAAATAACAACCATCACTGTCGGTTTAGAAATAGTTGCTCGTTCGATGTGATCTGAAACAGAATATTTGGAAAGTTTGGATAATGCTGGAATTTTGCTGGAGATAATCCGCCCGGTTGTTTAGACATAGTTGATCGCAATCTGTTTTACAGGGGTATTGTGAAAGCCTTCTTATACCTAGTATTAGATGACTGACTTTTATAAGTTCAAGTTTCCCTTCTACAGTTGACGTCATATCACGAGGCGTCCATCATTGGCTCTATGGCGCGTGCATTTTTTACTTAGACGTTGCTGCATTAACTCGTCCGGGCAGAATGGTGCAGCTTTTTACTCATTTTATATACCCAATTACACTAAAGAGGATTTTTTTTTCTACATATACTTCAAACACCTATATTTATTTTTCTAATACTTCAAAAAAAAAGAAAAAAAAGGGGATGAGGGTGGATGGCCGAATGGTTAGCACGTGCGCGCTGTATCATAAAGCCTGTCATTGAGTCAACTGGCGTGGTTTCGAATCCCCGGTTGAATGTGACAAGGAGTAGGGTCGCCTGTCCAACCTCGTGGGTTTTCTCCGGGTCCTCCGGTTTCCTCCCACTGCTAAAGACCCCTACGCGCAAGCGAATTATTGAAATAAGATTAAACAATGTGTTAGTCCCGAAATGACCTAGTTTGTGTCGAGTGGACGTTAAACCCCATTTCTCTCTCTCTCTCTCTCTCTCTCTCTATCTCTCTCTCTCTCTCTCTCAAAAAAAAATGTTCTAGAATTTAATTTGCTGATGGAAAAAAGTTAATATCGCGAGTTCATTAAGCCGCACCGATGTCATTCCTCTCAGTGATTGTAACGGCCTAGCGGATATTCACCGCTGATCAGGAGAGTTAGAAGCTTGGATTTGTATGCACGGCCTACAAGAGCTTCGGTTCTTATAATAAAATACCTTTTCCAATGCCGTGGGTTAAATATGATTCTCTTTAGAATATATTACATAGAATGGAATATATAGCAAGATATTACACCAGCTCAAGATTTATCTGATTGAGTTGAAGATGATGACAATTGTATCTGATAAAAGGAACTGGATTGTCATTAACATTCTATCTTTAATTTATCAATTTCACTTACTTCCAGAATGATCGATATTGTCTTTATTGCTCCATGCTGTAAAAATACATCAAAGGGCTTATAATATGTTTCTTTAAATTGGGATAAATGTTTATTTTCATTAAATGTATATTAGAATCATTCATTCTTCTTTGACATGAGTCGATTTCGTCAACTGTATGAATACATAGTGAGTATATATAGAGATAAAATACACGCGAAGGGGAAATTCTGTTATATTTAACTGTACGGAATTAGCATGTTGGTAACATTACTCACTCTTCGTTCAACAGACTAGTTGGTGGTATATAAGATACAGAATCCCCAGAATAAAACATTTCAGTTATATAACTTCAAATGCGGATGCAAAGATGTTCTAAAATAAATAAATTATGCACCTTTATAATATAAACACGGCACTTGATTGCAAATGGGATTCGTACCATTGTCTAGATTGGTCATTGTCCATATTCAAGCTATATGTGAATGTAGTTCGAATATGTAGCATGATAATATGGCATCTCATGGCAGAAAAGGGGTGCGATATGTTTAGTCCCTAATGGATTCTGATAGTATCTGTTTAAACATATAACCGCATAAATGGTGCCATGGATTGTACATGGGGGGGGGGGGGGTCAAAGTACCTTAGTTCTTCTTTCATGTGTCCTTCCTTACGCGTCGTGACCACCTATTTAATTCGTCGTTTCATTGATAATCCTCTACGATACATAACCTACTGTGCATCCCATGAGATGTTCAATGTGAATATCTTCTGGACGTTTTTCTCAAAGTGTTACATGTTAAGTGTCAGTCGAACTGTTGCGTGTAACAATGAAATTAATATGACCGTATCTTATTCCAGTCTATTTAAGTACACACACACACAACCATAATTGTAATTTGCATTAAATTTCTACGATCACTGAACTGAGTAATTGTATCATGTTTTGAAATCACGGCACGTTCCCTTGGCGTCTCTGAGTGTTTTTGTCTGCAGGAATAGTCTGTTTGTGGCAATAATATAATTATCTCTTCCTATTGACCCCAGTACTCAATACTCATGTCTTTAAACGGGCACAACAGCGAAACATTCTTTCTTGGAGGCCATGTATATAATTGCTTTATAGACCCACAAAAGAAATGGCCGTAAACAGAATTCGCGAAATACTATTCATGTGATGTATCCCTACGCAATAACTCTGTTGTCGTGCTTGTTTTCATGCATCAAATTAATTTCTATTAGTTGGGGTGTGCAAAAGATCTGAGTGGAATGATCTATCGGTGACAAATAAACTAGTAGATTTATACGGTTCCGGCAAATTAATGAATTTTGCAATAGTGTATCAGTGTCACAGTGTTCATGATGACGAAATAGGAAATTACTGAAAAACTGCAAATACATTTTTTTTTTTTGGAGTTTTTTTTTTTGTTTTGTTTTGTTTTTACAGAGGTGGTTATTTTCTTTGCTAGCAATATATTACATTTTTTTTCATAATGAAAACATTGTATATTATGCAATTCTTTGACATTAGAATCTTGTTTGTTTCCAGTTTATTTAGATTTCTGTTGGGTTTGTTTTTCGTTTTGTAGTATTTTGAGGTTGGTACAGTATTGACATCTCAAGCGAGAAAACAGAATACCGTAACAGATTGCAAATTGAAAACTTTTATTCAATAAACCGGAATAATTTCTGTGAACCAAGTAGATTTATCAAATGGTTATTTATGGTCGATTATCACAATCCCCATTGTTGTTCAACGAGACCATTCTGTACCCATAAATGTATAACGTCATCAAGACGTGGTTACATTGCCCAGTGTTTCGTTAAGCTAAGTGTCGAGAAGCATCAGCTGGTTCTTTAGATTAGAGATTTCGATTCGGTTTTTTTATATAAAGACTAAAGTTGGCTTTTTTTTTTTACTTTATAGCCATATACCGTTAATGTAATAACTCTACTTCAGCCAATTTATCTCTCCGTTGATGTCTAATTCAATTAAAGTGCCGCTGATTTATCGTTTTCTTGACTTTAATTCTACGTAATTTATAGTCAGTTCAACTAAATTGAATTCTGAGCCAATTTCTTCTATAAATTCACACATGGTCACACGGTTTTACTTTAAGTGGTGTCAACGACAGACTAATATGACCCGACCCAGTAGTCCAGAAAGAACATTATTTTAAAGTCTGGGAATGATTTAACCCAGGGATTAGGTTTTAAACATTATATGATGCAAAGGGCAGTTTTGTCTTTCTTGTCATCCAGTTAAATGCAGAGATTGGGTCCCTATGGTCAAAATATACTCACTGAACGTATATTAAGTACCCGACCGCTTTCTAGTGATCCTCATTTCGAGAATCTGGGATTCTGATTCATATACGAGATACTAACATAACATCTCCAGATCCCCGGTCCTGACTTAATATTCAATATTCCAAGTTTAAAATCCTGAGCTTCCCATTTAAACCCATCGATATCCCGATAGGCTGACTTCCGAAATTTATGAGATATATCAATGTCGAAATTTCAGGTTCTCAAGGTAAATATGACAAGATCCGATATTGTGAAAACCAGATCTTGCTGTGATTAAGATTGATCTCGAGATAATGTGGTCTCAACCCCAGTCTAAAACTCAGAATCTTGAAATAATTGTGTCTTAATTCATGTATAACTTTATTGGGATCTGAAGATCTTTAGATAATTATGTCGGACATCGAATTCCCAATGGTAGACATTTTTACGCGTCTGGTCTGTACGCATTAGCTAAAGGTAAAGATTTTATAGTTATTGAGCCCAACGGTTTGTTTGGATTACTCTTTATTATATTTTCAACCATCTTCACATTTGTTATGACAAACGGTAAATACGTCGTATTAGTATAAATAAAGCTGTTTTATTATGTGCTCTTAGAAACCATTGTATTGGCCTTGTGCAACAAATTGAAGCTTTGTAATACGATCTCGAAAGAAATAAGGATGGCTGTGCTTCTCAAGGCATCCAGTTTAACAATGGAAGCGAATTCCTTATCTGGATTGGTAAGCCATTGCATCAGTATATGCTATCTCTGTGAAATATGGACCTGTTACTTTAATATTTCGTCATCGCGGGCCTTTCTTTTTACACTTGACAATGTGAAGATGTGTCTGAACAACTACAAAAAGCCAAAAGAAAACATTACTGAAGAAGACACACGACCATTGGTTTTTTTAAATCAACAACTATCATAGATTTCAAATAGCAAGTCATGATGAAGTCAAAGCGTAAAACTCTAACATCAGCTAATAAGCTGATCCATTCGAAAATGAGGTTTGGTTTCTTTAAACAGAAAATATTGAAAGTAGATCAAGATAATGTTTTCTTTCCCTCTGACTTGACTTTCATCTTTCATCTATTTAAAAGCTTGTCGTACATGAGATTGGGGATCGAGAAGGAGATAGAAAAAACGAATTATTGTCTCGCAAATAAGGTTATTAAGATTTGTAACATCGTATAAACATTGCCCGGGGAATCCAGGGGTAAATATGATTATAAAACGATAATTAGGCTATAGGTTTTAATTAAATTGCCAATCTAGATGACTTGGTGGTCGTCAACATTGGCATTCTCCCGCTAGTGAGTCTGGGCTGCCAGTGATTCAATTTCATCCATTCCCTGCCTTTGATGATTTCAAGCTCGACCAATATCATGTCGGTGGAAGCTTTGGGTCCTATGAAATATGTTGCTTAGGATATTGAATTAGTCTAATAGTAAAATATTATGTAAAATTTCCCTTGACGCCATTTTATCTGGCCATTTTATTATATTAAATATCATATATAAAAACAAGAGTATAAAATATAGACTCGTTTATCATACATGTGTTTGCTGTTGACAGTCTTTTATAGACAAAGATATTATATATATATTCAGCTAGCTTTCCTCTCCTCTTTTAGAAAGAATATATTTTATGAATAATTTCGAATGAAACTGCGTAGTTATATTCTGTAAAACGCCAGAAGTAAAATCCATCTATATCTCTTTAGCAGAGATTGAAAAGGGACATTGTGCAAAAACTCAGTTATATAATGAGTTTGTCCCTCCTAGATATGTCCATATTGATACCATAATATAGCCCCAACACCTCATTGGTCGGGAACAATAATCGTGTTTTTGACGAAGAAATTAAAACAAAACAAGTACGATATTTTTGTATAGACTAGTAACCGAGCATGACGTCATCGCCACCATCTTAGTCCGTCAATCGATGCGCATTTTCCAAGGAATAGCCATGTCAAATTTCATGTTGAATTGGTGAAATCTTAGGATTTTGTCGAAGAGTGTCACCCCTAACAACAACAAGATGGATAGCGCTTTGGGCTAGTTCATGGTCCACAAATAGAAGCTCCATACTTGTTTTTAAATCTGCAGCCTAGTAACTTCAAGGGCTACGACACAAAAGTCACAAGTTGAGTTTAGTCGGGTTAATCTACAATGCCAAACGCCCGAGGACGGACTGACGGACGAACGGGCCCATTTGAATAGTCCCCTGCTTTCTCCGAAAGGCGAGGGTAAACTATGCTTGTAAAGAAACCGTGTTTGTTTTCTACTTGTATAGTAAATAGTGGAGCAAATGCCCCAGTGCTGACAATAATTGTCTGCTGCTTTGTAAACTGATAAAGAAGCAGTATGTCAATATCAATGATATTGTTGGTAATATTTGACAGAAGGAAAGTAACAGTCATGGGTGTCACACATTTTTACTTTTTGAAATCCATTTATAATACACAAAATGTACAAAATACTTTAAATATCTGTACAACTTTCTTGTAAATGTCAATGTGTATATGTATATAGTATTGTAGTTAACAAGGTGATTGTCAAATATGCATCCTCATAAACTACAGTTATGTGATCAAGTTTTGTTTCATTTGGATCCTCCTCGTGCCTCCGGCGTCACAGATTGTCAACATTTTATACAATTTCATTTGCGCCCCCCCCCCCCCAATATATATTTCACGGCTACGCCTCTGATAACAGTTGTAAAACAAAGTGAAGGGCGTTTGCGTCCCAAAACAATGAATAGCAAGTGAGATTATAATGCTTCTATGTTGAATCATGACATTGTGGGACGAGGTTGATTTCTAACTACCAACGCAGAGTATTTTATACATTTTGTGACACGTTGGTCAACTTTCTACTAGTCAAAAGATAGATAACTACATAAACTTCGTAGGCTACACCATGCAACTAGACAATGTGCTTTGTGCACTATTTAGAACCATAATATGATGATGGTACAAAATACACCACAAGACAAAATTTGCCATTTGTTATGTACTGCGTCGGTCTGTCATTGAGTCAACTGGCGTGGTTTCGATTCCCCGGTTGAACGTGACAAGGGGTAGGGTCGCCTAGTTGTCCAACCTCTTGGGTTTTCTCTGGGTCCTTCGGTTTCCTCCCACTGCTAAAACCCCTACGCACAAGCAAATTATTGAAATAAAATTGAACCATATGTTAGTCCCGGAATGACCTGGTTTGTGTGTGTGTGTGTGTGTGTGTGTCTCTCTCTCTCTCTCTCTCTCTCTCTCTCTCTATCTATCTCTCGTTGTCAGTCAGTGCGTCAGTTATTTGCTCAACCAGAGCTATATGACAAAGTGCTAATATTTTTAAAGGAGACAAATTTTTATAATAAATTTTAATTGTATATATTTTATCATGATATTTGTTTTTAATTATATTTTGGCACAATATAGATTGTTGGAGCTGACGTGCCATTAAACTCATTTCATTTCATTTGAATTATTATAAATTTGTGTCAGATGTGGTAAGAAATGGTTCCTTTTGGCGACTTGCAGCTATATAAGTCGATTTTGGCTTGTATAGCGTGCTGTTGCCTCATATTTTATCGTAACTTCTACTTTTCTACTTTCGTGTTCTGAAGGGGCGAAAAGTAGAAATTAGGAATGGTAGTTATAGGCTTCCATGCACATCCACCTCTTCACTTCCAACACGGCGGGTCCACCTATGCCCCAGTGCTTTGGATTCTCTTCACAATCGTCTCGGACAAAGTAAGTCAATTTCGACCTAAAATATGTCAATTTCTTCTTTAATAAGACATTTCTTCACTCAAAGATCTGATATTCGAGCAAAAAAGAGGAATCTGTTTCTTCTCTGGGTAGCAGTTGTTCTAACACGAGCCTTGTATGTAACTACCAGGCGTATAACTTCTATATTTGATATATCTCTGAGAACAATTGAGAGGCACCCGCTAAATTCTAAACAACAACTTTTATTTTATTTTTTTTTCTAGTTATTTATCTTGGAGCTGTATAATTACATAAAACCTTTGGGCCAAAACACATCACCAGTAAAATGTCTGTCAAATATGTCTCTCGTATTCTAAAGTCTATGAATATTTATAAGAATTATTTCCTCTACTGGTCGTGACCCAGCTCTCAGCGGACACACATGTAATGACTTCCATTAAATCGTCATTTAAAAAATATTTTTTGCCATCACATGTCATGGCCCCATTATCTTCCTTTGTAAATGGCCAACATTAGAAGCCATATTTATTCTGAAATCGCCTCTTTTCATTATTTTTTAGGGGATTTAAGAATTATCTTATATCCCCAAGACAACCACAATCCTTTTGTAGTTCTTAGGATCGTGGTGCTAAAGGCAATTACCTTTCAGAACGTGGACATTATGCTATGACAGGTTGAAATGATATGGTCTTATAGTTAAATCTAATATGAACATTACATTGTAAATTTCTAAATAATGCTGCCGTACTGAAGATCAAGTTTATTTTAAAATCTTAGTTAAAACCCAGGATTGTGAAGTCAACAACCGTGTAATGTGGTGTGAATGTTTGTTCAACCTGTTTAATAATGGCATTTAGTACTTGAACTGGATATAATCAGGGCACATTTCTACGAAATTGCGTTTTATTTTTTAGCCATGGTTTCAATAGCAATATTTATTATAATCTATTTGCCTGTTCATATTTGTTTCAGTAAGTATAAATAAAATGGTACAACAAAATGTGTTTTGTCTGCGATATCAAACAAGGTGGAAGCGAACGTAAAACCCTACGAACGAACGAACGAAATGTGTTTAATGTGTGTGCACTCCTCAGATGAGTCATGTCATCTTGAAAAAGCATAACAGACGGTTTGGGTCTCGAATCTAGGAGCCGAGGGACAGCAATTTATAAGCATAAATTGTAGATAGGGGTCATCTTTACTCCAATATTACTATAGGGTGGGTAGAAGTAAGTGCGGGCGCCTAGGACCAGAGAATATATACGATAACATTGAAATGTGGGCGTGTCAAAAATATTAAAGCATGCCTTAGTGTTGTGTGGAAATAAATTTCACTTTTTTTTATTGAATGTTCTATTGATCTGATTATTGTCCCCCGCCTTTCAAAGAAAACAGGGGACTATAAAAATGGGTTCGTCTGTCTGTCTGTCTGTCTGTCTGCCCGTCCGTCCATCCGTCTGTCTTTCTGTCTGTCACACTTTTTGGGACACAATACCTCTGTTTCTAATTGAGCTAGAATGTTCAAACTTGGTGTAGGTGTTTATTAGGTCAATGCCTTGATGGGGTTCGAAGATGAGCATTTTCTGCTTAGGGTAAGCAGAGATAAGCAATTTGGTTGGTTGATGCTTTGGGACACGATAATGATAATGAGCATGTTCTGCTCAGGGTAAGCAGAGCGATAAGCAATTTGATTGGTCGAGACTTTGGAACACAATAACTCTCCTTCTAATTGAGGTAGAATGTTCAAACTTGGTGTAGGCGTTCATTAGTTGAATGCATTGACGGAGTTCGATGATGAACATTGTCTGCTTATGGTAAGCGGAGATAAGCAATCTGATTGGTTGATGCTTTGGGTTTGGGGCACGATAACTTTGTTTATAATGAAGTGAGAGCGAGGAAACTCCGAAGATAGATTTATTTCGCTTTAATAAACTATTTTGCCTATAACGTTTTTAGGAGTTCGAATTCTGTCTAATGTTTTGGATTGTTCATACTTGGTTTTATTTTATTATCATTACCTTACCTAAGTTCGATGGTGCGAATTTTCTGCTTATGCTAAGGAGCGATAAGCAATTTGATTGGTCAAGACTTTGGGACATAACAACTCTGCTTTTAATTGAGGTAGAATGTTTAAACTTGATGTAGATGTTCATTAGATGAATGTCTTGACTGAGTTCAATGATTAACATTTCGAGCTAAAGCTAAGCAGAGCTAAGCAATTTCTTTGACCGATGCTTTGGACAAGATAATCTTGATTCTATCTGATAGAGAGTGATGAAACTTAGTGTATAGTTTGATTGCACGATTCTTTTGAAAAAAAAAATGAATGTGCGATTAATTAATATGTGTCATCTATTTATCAGACTCACTGTTGACTTGTTTCATGATTATTTGAGAAGAGTCGTGTTATTCGCGAAGGGTGTAATTTTTACTTTTAACGACCCCAAGAATTCAACAAAGGGCACTGATCAATTATTTCCCCTTCAAGATGAATGATTTGATGGATTGGTACGAAAACTTAGCGGTTGGGGGGATGGGTACTAGTAAATTGAATTCAATTAATGACCCTGTCACAATGAATGTTTATGTGTACACCCGACATCAACTTCCATTTATTATTGTTCTTAGAGTAGATGAAAATTTATCTGACGTTATGTAGGAAAGTATTGATTCAATCTTGAAATGTTCAGTTTAATAAACATGCCGAAGAAATGAATGGGCCGAAATGTGTGATTTTGGAATTTCTGAGTTGATCTAAAGAGTCATCTTCCCAACAAATTCTGTAGAAACGAATTATTGTAACATGTAACATTGTGTTTCACCGAGCAATTTAGTAATTTGGTATTAAATGTGAACCCTACAACACACGTTTGAAATACCTTTGTGTGAATATGAGATGATCTAAATTCATTTGCCAAGCTGGCTTGGTCACTACATATTATAAAGCACACGAATCAGTTGATGTAGACTGGACTTTCAAATCTATTTCAATTACTCGGTATCGGTTTGGTATGGTAGGCATGCATACTGTGCAAAACACTATATCTCGGTTAAAAAAGATATACATGTAAGTATTTAAGAAACACGGCACCAATCAAGGGATTTTATATTAATAATAAACATTATTTGGGTTGTGGAAAAAGCTAAAAATCTTTAGCGGCGTGTTTCATAAAGACAGTGTGGAAAATGTGAAGCAACATGATACATCAAATTTCGATTCTTATCAATAGATTCCATATGAAAACAGGAAACCAAATAGATAACTAACTGGTGCCTTTTCACCCTATCCCAATCCAGGTACCGAACCAATCCACCACATCGGAATCTTTTGCTTGATTAATATATCAGCATTTACTGACTCTGCGTGATGACATAAATAATGTCTATTCTATATATTTCTACCAAAAGTCCGTTCCGTGGTCGTACTAATGGTCACAATAAGCTATTCCAACTGTAAAATTGGCAATTTTCGTTGCACTTAAAGGTATGGGTTGTCGCGTCTCTAAGGACTTTTATAATGGTAATGGTGATTTGGAATTCAGAGCGCGTAACGCGTCCCTATTTCCTGTCAATTACTCTTAAAGGTATATCAAATATTAACCTAATACGGGTGTTTAACCCACAAATAACTTCTAAGAATGATTTGATTACTTTTGTTTATGTTTGTTTGTTTTGGAAATTTAAGTTCAAGGTGTTCAAAAAAAAGGACGGTGACTTTTAATGACAAATAACTTAAGCGGTTAATAGGAAATGGTGTTTGATATTCTGTAAACAACACAGTTTGTTACCAGTGAAGTCTTTTTACAGTGAGTGATCAGCAGCCAAAATTGGTCTGAAATTGGCGGTTCTCTAAAAACTGCAAGGAAAATACCATTACATGGCCTTCGAAATAATATGATTTAGATTATTTCTTATATTAGTATATATCCTGTAGCCTATTGTGTAGTATATTCTACTGAAAAATTAGACTGGCCTCAGAGAGTGGTCAACAAGCTGAATTGACCTGTAATTGGAGGAACATCAAAAACATCAGGAACAATACCATAATATGGCCTTCGAAATAATATGGTTCGGATTAAATCTGCTATTAGTATTCTGTCATGTTAATCTACATCTAGACATAGATCTATTGTGTTAATAAATGACCAAAGATAAGAACAATAGACGTGTCAATAACAATAAATAAGACAGGTGACAGTACGTCAGACCTAAAAACATTCCACCATCCTTTCTCAAACTGATGGATCAATGGTTGCTGGTGACATCTATTTCCGTCTTAAGATGTGTTTGTGACGGTTAATTTGAAGCTGCACGAATAATCGAATATTAAGCAGAAATTACTACATGGTAAAGACATAGTAAAAACGCAAGGGTGTTGATTAGTATGAAATTGTCCTATAATGATGAAATATGAGACTAGCGTCCGATTTCGTTTTTGCATTTTAAACATTCGTACGGTACCATTAAATCTTCCATGGACTCGATTCGTATGATATTATAAAAACGTAAATCGTTCGTGGGCTCGATTCGTACGATACCATAAAACGTGAAATGCTGTGATCACATTGATGTTACACGAAATGTGATGATCAATTTCAATTAACATTTGAAATCGGTGGTCACTTATTCTCGATGAGAAGGTCCAGGAGGCGGGGGAGGGCGGGGAGGGGCAAGGTGGAAGGGGCATATTTTGTAATTTATCCATAAAATTTAATTACAGTTTTGTGGGATTCTTTGGCGTATAGAAGTCGATGCATGAATGCCCCTAATAAGGTCAACCAAAATAACTTACATTTTTAAAATCGGCAATTTGTTTTAGAATTTAATATTAATGGTAAAGCAAAAAGAAAATATTTATAATTGAAAATGTGGAGGAAAGCCACCAAATTATTTTCAAGTACAGTAATTACAATGGCTGTAGTAAACAGAAGACCAACAAACCTATTACTTATGCTGATTGATCAGGTGGGTATGGTTGTATTACGGGTGGAGTGAATACAGATAAATTGAATATCTAATTGACCTATCAGTCACACAACCAAGATGTTATTTTTCTTACATTACATTAGATAACAGACTTAATTAACGATATTTAATTACACGGCTATAAAATCTATCGTACATGATGATGTCTGTATTGATATTTATAAACATTTTGTGATCGCGAAGATTAAGCACTATTTTCTTTAGAAGGCGCCAACAGTGAACCAGAAACTGTATGGTGTCAATATTGTTCGGGGAAAAGAAACCTATTTCCTATTCAGCATGTTTTTTCAATATCCAATAGTTATTCTAGATTGTTAAAGGATGCATCCCAGATATATCTCAATGAAAATACCTGGTGATACATTTTCAACATCCATTTTTACGGTGGAATTTGAGACGAGTTTCCTGGCTAGGAATCAACTTCCCAACTTTGTAGCCTTTGTTCTTTATCCAGCGATTTATATATATAGTGTTGCACTTGGGAGCTACTGTTGTGCTTAAATAACCTTTAAGCCAAGAACATAAACGGTATCAAGGTTTTTGTCTTCACTCTTAAAATAATGTTGGTTGGTGGACCCCTAAGAAACCAAAATTTTACTTATCTATGTGCCCCGCCCCCTTGTGACTTTCAATCAAGGGTTATCAGATTGGAGATGATCGTTTATTATTACAATCCATCACCCGCTTTGATATATTAACGTTTCTCACAATGAGCGTTTATTTCTAAAATGGTAGCAAATCTAGCGAAAACAATGTGTGGTTGCCTTTAACCCCATTTCTCATAACTGACTTTCAAAATACACATGAACGCTTTGATGTTGTATCTCCATTTAGTTTTTCAATGCATCAATATTGATAAGTCTACTTGGGTTTCAAATATGGAACACGAAATATAATAACAAACGCATTAATCTAAACAGATAATTCTTAAAAACAGCTAAAAAGGCACGAATTATCAATTTACACACGATACTCTTCTAGAAGTGGAATCGAACGCAAACAAATCGGGAAAATAACAGAGGCTCCAGAGATATGTGTAACTTATGTTACTAAACGCATAAAATAATATTTGAAATTGTTTTATTCGGAGCCATATTTAAGTTATAAATGTCAAATATCATAGGTATACGTGCAGTCACATAATATTATAAACTATACAAAAGGTGGTAGATCTGTTGTCAAGGCTATTTCGTTGTCATCAAAAGATTCAGTGAGAGGAATTGTCAGGGAGTTGGTATAAAATGTCTCCTGTCCTGACGTAGGTAGTTGGATAAAGTGTCTCCTGTCCTGATCTAGAAAGTTGCATAACTATAATGGAGGACAGGTGTATGAACAGGGCCCGAGTAAAGGGTGGAGGGGCACTGACTGGGCGGCAGCAAGGGGGCCCTTTGATATTAAAGGCGCCCCCAAATTATTTCTAAAAACATTTTTGTGCCATATTTAAAGGGACCACAGTGGAAATTGACCGTTTACAAACTGTTGTGTTATCTTTGCACTATTATATACAACATATAGTTAATAATTTTGTGATTTTATTTATTATGTTTATGCCAAATAAATCTGCTTTCTGGGATACCGACATACA
Organism: Patella vulgata; assembly: GCF_932274485.2. Lineage (NCBI taxonomy): Eukaryota > Metazoa > Mollusca > Gastropoda > Patellidae > Patella > Patella vulgata. The sequence goes on from NC_065883.2 coordinate 33,676,981, forward strand.
AATTGCATTTGTGTGAGTGTGACCGCCAATGACCACAATATGTCTTCTTTTCACTGTGACATTTTTAACCAGGGTTGTCATGCAAGTCCTGTGTATTGAGTGGCGTAACGTTGACGATGGGGGGGGGGGCGTGGGTTCGATCATGTCTATATATAGCACGGATGGTATATGGTCGGTTGAGTATACGCGGTCATTTTTATCAAACTCGATTATCAGTGCGTCCCGTATACAAATTAGAATTCGTGGTACGCTTACATGACTTCCCGAGAATTAGCATCCGTTAAGAGTACTCTGGAACGATTATGATTTACCCCAGTTTACATAAATAGCTGTTCTCCGCCCATGGTTTGGCCAATAAATAAATGAAGTCCAACATTCATGTACGTACATTGTTATACATCAACACGAGCTGAAGGGAGGTAATTACATTAGTATAATGATATTAGTCTGTGTGTTATATATTATTTAAACAAATTGATACTAGCAAGCAAGATAATAACATTATACGTAGCTTATAATCATATCAATTTCTAAACGCATTGCTTCTGTTATATATCAATGGACAAGTGGGATTTATCTTGGATTACAGTTTAACTACAGTTTATATCATTCAACTGGTTTAGTTCAATTATCACCCATTGTCTGCGACTCCTTATCAAACTTTTAAGTGCTACCGGGTTCACCTTTGATATTGTGTCTCAGCATAGTACATGACATATACTCATCAGCAGCATTCGTTTGATTTCGAAAAAAGCATAATCCACAAATTGAAACCAATGGACATGGTGACCGAACGAGCACATTTGTGTCTTTCATTCATATTTCAGAAGGTCCATATATTTTAATGAAACTGAAAATCCGATTACCAAAATATGGTCACCATTTCGGTAGATCAAATGCAAAAGTACAATAAAAGAGTGTTAATTACGGAACTGTTCAGACGAGAAGAGGTGTCATGACGTAAGTATACCCTGCTGTCACTACTTATAGCTTAATGGGGCGATGCTTTGGACGTGGATTACAAAAGCTGAATGCTACAGGGTAGAAGGCAACCACAGACACAAAGGCAGCCATGACAAGTCCAATGGTTTAAATGTAAAAGACATTAACTGTCCTTGAATGCGTAAACATATCCTGTATCGGGCGTTACACTAGCTAGCTCGGGCGATAAATTATGGGAGATTAGATAAAGAGCTGACATTTCTCACAATAATAGTTAAAAACTAGATAGTGTAAAGGGTATTTGCTGAAAATTTAAGTAAATTGGTCCACTCTCGTTTTGAAACCAGTCTACCGACCATTCTCCGTCTAATTGACAGGTCGGGATAATCAAGACTACTTTTTTTACGAAACATAACAGAAAGCTGGAACAACAAATTGAATTTAGAAACACGCCCGTTAGGCAACTCAACAATTGTTTTAAGAACCTTGTAAAAGTAAAATAAAACTACTGCTAGTATCATGTTCTTGCCTAACCCGAGTGTTTCAGAGATATTATTTGTACTGAACCAAAAGATGTCGCTCCTAACGGTATAGTTAATGATACAGCAATTTAAAAAAATAAAACGAACGTAATTTCTAAAGCTGCTGTAATAACAAAAAAGATAAATATTACTGCTATTCAGAATCGTCAATAATCGATTTTTTACGGTTGTAATAGTTGATAGATGTGTAGAGAATTTCAAGTGCGATGGCTATTTATAGACTCATAGACTCTAGCGCCGAATGTAAACGTACAGCGGGACTAGCCAGAAATCACTTCGAGACAAGCCACTGAAGCGTGCACATTCGCCGTGTCGAGTTCCGGTTGTTCGATGAATTTCGAGAAATGTTTTTGGAGAAATGTTATTGAAGAAATGTTTTTGAAGAAATGTTTTGCAAGATTTGTATTTGGAGATTTGTATTTAGAAATTTGTTGTTCGAGATTTGTTTTTCATTGTATGTCTATGATTTACTAAAATAAATTTTATCTTTATATTAAAATAAAATTAAATTAAACAAAAATACATTTTACAAATCTGATATGACAAATGTCTGATTTGTAAAACAAATGTTGATTTTAAGATACAAATGTTAATTTTAGTGTACAAATGTCCAAACACGACAACAAATGAAGAAATAAGAATTAAGGACAGTGAATTAAGAACTAGAATTAAGGACTATGAATTAAGAACTCGAATTAAGAACACTGAATAAAGATCTGTTTGGTCTTCCATAGGAAATTCGCTTGCTTTTATGGACAAAATATAACATAATTATACTATACTGAAATCCCCCCTAATCAGTTCTCCTCGGTTATTCATTGGGATTCCTGGTTGTAACGACCAAATTATGATCTAGACACAACAAATTCATAAATAAAGTCAGTGTTTTGGTCAGATTCGATTTATTTGTATAATTTTAACCCATACCATGCCACAATACATTCAAATTATATGTGTATCGAATGTTTTTGGAAGAATGTCAAAACTTATTTTGCAAATTGTACTTGGCGTGAACCAACGTAATCATCTGCGATCAATTTTCATATAATGAGAATTGTGTGCAGTTTGTATTTTATGGAATAATATTTTATATATCTATATGGAATTTGGTTTTACAGTCTAGAAAATCAAATACATGTTTAAATCATACAATATTTCACTATTCGCAGACAACAATATGTCTGATTGGATCGGGAGTCAATAAGTCAAATAATGCTACAACGAAATTAAATAAATTTGTGCTGATTTTATGATAAAATCTGAAATCATTTCTTACGGGTATCGTGAGTATATAATAGTCTTCTTAATTCCTTTTATCTTACACTAGACCATATAAGTTAAGGGGGGTTGGATGGCCGAATGGTTAGCACGCGCGCGCTGTATCATACGGTCTGTCATTGAGTCAACTGGCGGGGTTTCGATTCCCCGGTTGTACGTGACAAGGACTAGGGTCGCCTGTCCAACCTCGTGGGTTTTCTCTGGGTCATCCGGTTCCCCCCCACTGCTAAAGACCCCTACGCGCAAGCGAATGATTGAAATAAAATTGAACCATGTGTTAGTCCCGAAATGACCTAGTTTGTGTCGAGTGGACGTTAAACCCCATTTCTCGCTCTCTCATATAAGTTAAAGAAACAACTTTTGTCAGTTTAATGAAAGGGAGAGGGTAGTCGATTTGAATCATTTTTTGAACAGATATGTAAAGGTAGATTTTTGTTTGTGAATATCATTTATTCTGTCATGGTAAAAATCATTGATAATCGCTAAAACTAAATATGATTTGTAAATAAAAATCTGGAATGCCGACTAGAGAAAAACAATAAGAATGTATCATTTTGACATATTACAAGACCAGAAGAAATTGACAGCAGGAACCATGAACTGACACTAAGCAAAATATTAATTTCCTTCTCGCAACATTACGCTATTTATAATCGATTTAAAAAGCCGTATCGAAAGATTGGCGAGTTGACGAATTATTAAGGTGTGTATTACTGCAGTGTGAAAACTATCCCTGGCTCAAAGCAACCCATTAGGAATATGTACCCGTTTCCAATCTCGACGATTTTCCAGTTTGACTTATATTTTTACTAATGAAACCGGCTAATTAATTCAAATAGATAACCAAAAAATAATCAATATCCACTTTTCAAAATGGAATCGTTGGCATCTGCTTGGCAAAAGAACCAGCGGCTACCGGGCAGGATACGCCCACATTTTGCAAGAGATGGATAGAGAACAAGCTAAAAACAAACAGGATTTTTTGTACAATCAGGGGCAATAATCCAGAAATATGGTCTGAAATGCGCAACTATCAAAAGGGACTGAGATCTTTGGGATATAAATATTTTTTTAAGTTTTCGTATAATTAAGGGCCATAATTCAGGAAGTTACGGTCCGATATGCGCAAATATCGAAAGGAACCAAGATCTTTGGGTTATAAACATGCATTTCAAGTTTCATCAAAATAGGATTAAAATTGTTACCTCTACAGAGTCCATAACCTTGATAAATCATATTTTCACAATATTCGCGTACAAGCGGCGGCCATGTTGTCCGGCAATTTTGGTCCGATTTTCACGAAATTCGAACTCAACCTTCATTACAGTGTAACGGTGATATAATCAAAGGTTTTTTTTTAAAAATAGGATTAAAATTGTGACCTCTATAGGGTCCACAAGCTAAAAACGCGATTTTTCGTACAATCAGGGGCCATAATTCAGGAAGTTACGGTCCGATATGCGCGAATATTGATAGGATTAAAATTGTGACCTCTATAGGGTCCACAACCTTGATATACCAGATGTTATGCACTATTTGCGTACGAGGGGCGGACATTTTGTCCGGCAGTTTTGACCATATTTTCACGAAATTCGAACTCAACAAACATTTCGGTGTAACGGTGATATATTTGAACGGGTTTTTTTTTTAAAATCGGATAATAATTGTGACATCTAGAGAGACATCAAGCTAAAAACGTGATTTTTCGTACAATCAGGGTCCATAATTCAGGAAATTACGGTGGTCCGATATGCGCGAATATCGAAAGGAATCGAGATCTTTGGGTTATAAACTTACATTTCAAGTTTCATCAAAATCAGAAGACAATTGTGACCTTTAGAGGTTCCACAACTTTGATATACCATATTTTTATGCTATTTGAGTACGAGGGGCGGCCATTTTGTCTGTCAGTTTTGGGCCGATTTTCACGAAATTCGAATTCTGCCATCCTTAGGGTGTAACGGTGATATATTGAAACGGTTTTTAATCGGATAAGAATTATGACCTCTATAGGGTCCACAAGGTAAAACGCGATTTTTCGCACAATCAGGGGCCATAATTCGGGAAGTTACGGTCAGATATGCGCGAATATCGAAAGGGACTGAGATCTTTGGGTAATAAACTTACATTTCATGTTTCAACAAAATCGGATAAAAATTGTGACCTCTATAAGGTCCACAAGCTAAAAACGCGATTTTTCATACAATCAGGGGCCTTAATCCATGATGTTACGGTCCGATACATGCCAATATCGAAAGGAACCTAGATCTTAGGGAGTTAAACCTATATTTCAAGGGGCGACGGCATAACAGGGGCGATGACATAATACGTCCACATGAAAATGTGGGCGTATAAAAATATGCCCCTAACCAGCGGCTGCCAGGCAGGATACGCCCACATTTTGCAAGATATAGATAGTTTGTGTCGAGTGGATGTTGAACCCCATTTCTCTCTCTCTCTCTCAAGACTAGCTGAACCACGGAAATATAGAGCTGAACTATCCCAGCAAGTGTTTATAACGTTTGCAAGATTTGTAGACCGACCGACCAACCAACAGAGATTCAAAGGTGTTTACCGCAATATTTTTTCGGCGTTGTTTCCCCTTGTCAGTGTGCAGGACGGAGGACCTGGCAAGGACACCTGTCTAGTCGTTTGTATGAGACGAAAACCAAGTTGGTGTGCACGTAAATGATCCGTTGGCAGTTGGAATTCGATATAAGAGTAGACCGTAGTCCCGCTGTCCAAGTAAAATTACCCTTATATTGTTAGACCCATTGGTCGAAAGCTAAATTATAAAGGGAGTATAACCATCACTTGATTGTTTAAAAAAAGAATATTTATGTTCAATGTAACAGGGAAACTTCCAACTGCCACATGACTGTTTATATGCATGTGACCTCGGTTTATCATTCCATCCCCTGTCGGTAAGTCAGGCTTGAACATATGAGTTTTTCTAGACCAACACTGCAAAACATAAAAGAAAAAACAAAAATTAGAAATCTTATGAGTGGCGAGTCGCCGTCCGAGATTTCTGTCATGAAGCGACAAGTTTCGTTCAGTTCGAACGTTCGTTCCTGGAGTTTTACGTCCACTTCTACCTAAGGTGATGTCGTAGACAAATGTGCGGATTGTGCGGTTGTTCCCTTTATATAGTCGTCGGGCACCGGGGCACAAAATGGGTCTCGGGTGGACCGGCGCAGTGCTGTATCACCAGAGCAACTATTTCTGTTTAATGGTGAACACAGCATAGGCGTATGAGCCAGGGGGCAGAGAGGGTGGGGGGGGCAGCTGCCCCCTAACTTTCGGGCAATCTGCCCGAAATCTAATAAAACACTAATTTTACTTTTCTTTTAATTGAATACCACGAATTTGTACTGGATTGACTATGGATTAAAACATTTTGCCTGGAGCCAATCTAATTAGTGCGACATTTTTCGGGCATCGATTATTATTTGTGAATGCAGCTGCAACAGTCCGATTGGATGATTGGAATTCAGGTCGGCACAGATTGGGATTTCGGTTACAAAACGATTGGAAACTATGAAGTTGCTTAACTCACGGGCGGTGGTTAAATTTTCAAATTTTTCTCGGGGAGCGCGAGGCCCCCATACCCTTCGACAATTTATTAGTTGTTTGGGATTCATACAGTGCCGGACTTCGGCCCATCTGTCAGGCCATTGACCAAGTCCCACACAAGTACACGCCGAAGGCGCGTCACGTGCGCACCGAAGGCGTCCAAGGGGGATCTGGGGTGTTCTCTCCCCAGGAAAATTTTGAAAATTGTCAACTGCAAACCCATTTTCCAAGCATTTCAGACCAAAGCAGAAGAAGGCAAATTTTTGATTTCCTGATACAATTAGATAACAGAATGACCTAAGAGTACTATCATAATCTTTAAGAGGCATTTAGTAACTGGGTAGAGCAATACACAAAAAACACATACTTATGGAAAAACAGCTACTTATTTATTTGGGCGACGTTTCGAAGAGTATTCTCTCAACGTTATCAAGCTAATACAGTAATACAAGAATAATGAGATCAATATATACAGAAAACTGTAACAACAATTCACGAAACCATACAGGACAACAACAAGATCAAAGGGGTTTATTCTACAAAAACTAATTAAGTGTGAAGAGTAGCCATTGAGTATAGTTTAGCAATTAGGTAGCTATGATGATAGATACATTACTACCGGCAGAATGGGATAGTACCTACAATACAATTATGATATACCATGGTTTGTTTAGATAATGGTAATTAACTTTATATGTCTGTGTGATTAAATGTACAATTAGACTAGAGTAACCTATATGTGTAATAATTCTAAGAAATAGAGTGGATATAACTGATAAATTGATAATAATATTAGAAAAATGAAAAATAATAAAACTCATAAAAATTCAAAGGTTTCTTATCCACTGTACTGTAGAATGAGTGGGGGTGATGGAAAACACATAATTTAGGTATATTTAATAAGTTCATCATAAGCACTAGGCAGGAATATCCCTGTGTCGCGGTTGAGGTCTGGACTGTTTCTTTTAATGTGTATGGCCTCAATAATTTTGCGGGTTTTTTCTATCGGTAGGTTGGCCGCCAGGGTTCTATACATTTTAATTCTGTGTCCTGGGTTGGATTGTGTGTGTTGGGCCACAGCTGAATTGGTAGTAGAGGATTTAGATTTATGCTGACTGATTCTCTTGTCTAAAGGCTGTCTAGTTTCTCCAATGTATTTTTTGTCACACGTGCAGGTTATTTCATAAACACATTCTTTTGGGTTCAGTTGTTTGGTTGGGGGAAGTTTGCCACTGGCCTTCAGGAGATCTTTGAGAGTTCTTCCTTTGGAAAATGTTACCTGGATGCCTGTTGGGGTTAGGAGTCTTCTGAGGTGGTACGATAGTTTGCCTTGAAAAGGTATTGTTATTCTCACTGGTGGTTTATCTGGTTTAGGTTGGCTTATATCTGTAGGAGGATTGGTGGTTGCTTTGATGATTTTCTGCACTAATTGTCGGGGGTAGTTATTGAAGTTGGTTAGAGATGTTTCAATGTGATCAAGTTCTGCTCTGATGTAGTCTTTGTCGCAGATGTTCACGGCTCTGCGCGCTAAAGTGGATACAGTAGCTTTCTTTACGCTGTGCGGATGATTCGACTTATAATTGATGTACTGGTTGGTATGTGTGGGCTTTCTATATACGCTGGTATTTAGTTTGTCAGCAGATCTCTTAACTAGGACATCCAGGAACGGGAGGGATTGGTGCTGTTCTTTTTCTATCGTGAATTTTATTCTGTTATTTTGGTTGTTGAGGTGGATGAGGAGGAGGTTGGGGTCTTCATTCTGTTTGAGAATGACAAAAATATCATCTACCTTACGAAGCCAAGCTGTAGGTTGAACCGGTGAAGTGGATAGGGCATCCTTTTCAAAACTAGTCATATAGATCTCGCTGAGGACTGGGGACAAGGGGCTTCCCATGGGTAATCCATGTACTTGCTCGTAAAAATCATCTCCCCAGGAAAAGTAGGTGGAATCAATGCAGGTTTTAGTGAGGTTAATGATGTCTTCCGTGCTGAGGTTGGTGTCAAGTGGGTTCTCTAGGGAAGATAATCTGTGGCGTAGTGCTTCAATGGCTTCATCTCGAGGAATATTAGTAAAAAGATCGATGACATCGTACGATAGAATCTGTATGTCTTGTGGTTGGTCCTGTAGTTTTTCGCAGAAATCTTTAGAGTCTTTTATGAACGAAGGGGCTTCTTTACCTAATGGGGAGAGGAGTTTAGACAGGTGTTGCGCTGTATTATAAAATACAGAGTCTCTGGAGCATACTAGGAGTCTGGCTTTAATAGGATTCTTGTGGGTTTTAATCGTGGCTCTGGCATATGGAGGTCTGGGATGAGATGGCTTGAGCTTGTAGAATAACGGGTTGGTAAGTCTTCCTTGTTCTTTCAGGTTCAATAACTGGGCAGTATGTTTATCGCTATAGCTGTGGGTGGGATCTTTCCTAATCCTCCTGTAGGTGGCTTTATCTGCCAGTAGATGAGTTACCGTGTTGAGATAGTCAGTCTTATCCATTATAACAGTGGATTTCCCTTTATCAGCAGCTACTATTGTGATGTTATGGTCTTTCTTCAGTAGAACAAACCCCTTTGATCTTGTTGTTGTCCTGTATGGTTTCGTGAATTGTTGTTACAGTTTTCTGTATATATTGATCTCATTATTCTTGTATTACTGTATTAGCTTGATAACGTTGAGAGAATACTCTTCGAAACGTCGCCCAAATAAATAAGTAGCTGTTTTTCCATAAGTATGTGTTTTTTGTGTAAGAGTACTATCGTTAGATGAATTTGAGAATTCTCTTCAGTGTCAAAAACAAAAGATGAATTACACGGTTCTTGGTATAATGAGGTCAAACTCATTAAGATCTTTCCTTGTAGTACACTTCTTTTTTGTGTTGTTTGTCAGTCATTTTTTCCCTATCTTTTCTTTCTCCTATCCTGTGTCCTGTCCTCTCCTTCCTTCTATCTTTTCTTCCCCCCCCCACACTCCTTTCTTTCTCTTTTCTTTTTTCTTTCTCTTTTTTCTTCATAGGCTTAGGCCCACTTTTTTTAATGAGCTTAGGCCTACCTGTCACGGACAGGTGGACCCAGTCCGGCACTGGATTCATAAGCCACCTAAGGTAGGCTATATTGAAGTTGCTGTATTCTCCGTGGACTGTAAACGATTGATTGGTTGATTGGAATTCGAGTCAGCCACCTAAGTTAGGCTATATTATACCACTTGCTGTATTCTGTGATAGGAATAGCAAGAAAACGCGTTTGCGATCGTCAAATTTTCTTTGAGGCGGGATCCCTGGACGCCTATAACCCGAAGGTTTTTCGGGCACAGAAACGGCTAAAGGGTTGTCGTTGTAAAATGCTTATTTGCATAGATTCTAAGGCCCCTAACCCATTTGACTTTGTCGTTTAAAATAATATAAACAAGTGGGAATTATTTGGATAACCAGACTGGGATTATTGAATTGTGTAATATACACTAAGTTTTTCTTGTACTAGATAGCATAATTTAGAACTTGTCCAGGCATGCATGCTTAGTTTACAATCAGACTTAGTATTCAACTGCTATTTGGCAATTGTGCTGTCGGGTTTTATGATCATGACGAGATAAAAAAATACCAAGTTATCTTCACTAAGTTTTGGATTAGCCATATAGATCGTGTATATTGGTGCGGTAAAATGTCCGGGTCTCTAATCTGAGGAGCCATTACTAATTGTGGGATAAGAAATAAAATATAACGACCTGCAACTTTTTTCTCCCGCTGGTTTGCGAAAAATATCTGAAGTAATAACACTAGGGTTTTCAGTGATATTAGGAAGCTAAAACACCATTCCTCTCATTGAGAATCAGTGACATTCTCCACAGAAGTCTCGATATCCAGCAGAAAGCGTATGTTCTGCCATCGGTCATTATACCGGAGTACAAAATACTCCATAAATTGAACAACAAATTTATACCGTTAAAACTCTCCGGAATTTGAATAGCAAATTTAGACTATTTTGATTCCAAGTAGATTACCATCATCGTATAGACCGAAAAAATATTCTGGTCTTTATGCGCCTTATAAAAATATGTACGCTCAAATCCGAGTGAAAACTATTTTTAACCTCACTAAAACGAAATTCGATCGTTTATATAACGGATTATGATCTCACTATTGTTCAATTTAGTAAGCCCTCCCAAGAGAAATGGCATCTATTATCCTATTCGGAAATAGCCCATGCCGCACACTCTCCAAAAAAAGCCAATCACATCATTTAGAAGGCTGATATGCGATCAGAAATGTTACGATACAAATAACTGGGCTTTTCACTACTGATCCCGACTGAGACATAAATGATATGTCACGTTGGATAATATCTAAACCATTTTAAGTCGAAATGGATTCACACTTAAGAACTTTCGCAACGAATGGCTATACAATTTCATAAGATATAGTCCCGAAGTGTCCCCACATTCTTCTTACTTATATAAAAAAAAAAATAAGTTATATAGACTAGGTATATAAATAATTTTATATCAAATATATAATTCACAATAAACAATGTATGGGTAGACTGTTTAGAAAGTTGTGTATATGATCACAGATGGTTTGGCATGAGAAAAACTTAACTGACTTCATCAAATTTATTAATATTGTAAATTAGGCTTCCATTAAAGAATAATTGAGTGTATTAATAGCGTTTTTTAAAGCATCAACTACTAGAATAATAGCAGACACCTGTATAGAGACTTCATTATGACCCCCTTCCTGTAAACCTTTCACAATACGATTCCATTCATTACTTGTAGTAACATGATCACTAAATATAGCCTGTCTTAATACATTCTTATCTTTATCACCATCTACTAAAAAATGAAAACAAAAGAAAAAAAATATTATCAAGCAAACTGTAGGTTACTGGTGATATATATACCTATGGGTCTACCATATTGTCCAGTGAAAAAGACATGGGTATGAAATAGATGAGAATCAAGCACCAGTTTGTTATTATAGAAGACTACCTTCACTTATCCTGTATCTAGACATATGATAAATCTCTATCCAAATACAAATTAATTAACAATGATATTGTGTCAAAAGTGTACACATGGAATTCTAAATGCTAACAATTTGGTGATTTGAGGCCCATATGTTAATGGGTTCCTTTAAGATTACCAATCATCTTGACATCATTAAGAAATTCATTAAAATTACCTTTCTTTTTGGACTTTTGAAATTGCTGTATAAATTTGACCCCAAGGTTCAAGTTATCCATTTGTAAAAGTGTCTTCAATATAACGCCAATAGGTACAATAGAACTTCCAGTTGTGTCATGTTCTTCTGACAGCCCCAAGAATAGTTGAACAGATGGACATGCCTTTATTAGGTACACCAGGAATTCAGCTTCAAGGGTGCCTTTAATTTTGGCGTATTGTAATCCAGTTAGTACCCTTCCTTGTTTTACCAGACAGATGACAACATTTTGGTGCTCTCTTAAACCTGTAAAGATAGTCTGAGCCAATGCCTGACAACCACACTTACATGGTATTTGACACGAACAATGCTCGTCTAACAAAACGCCAATATCTCTTGATAAACTTAAACTGTAAATGAAAGAAATAAGAAAAAAAAATATTTTAAGAAACGTACAATATTCAATTATAACATGAACATGCATCACACCAAAGGAGAAATTACAGACATAATATTTCTTGACTAGCTGTCTAACTACATCTAAAACACTGGTACAGTGACCATTCTGCCACACTTTCTCCAGTGATAAATAGAAATTAGCAAATTACTGTGTTTTAAGAATGGAATAAAACAGTTTATCTATTAGCCGTTTTAGTGATCATTTCAGAATGGCTCAATATTTCCTGCTGATCTTACAGACAAGTTAATTAGTTTATTTCTTTACAATTTATCTTCAGACTTAAATAAACAATCTTTAGTGAAATACTTTTCTGAATTCTCCAAGCATGGACAGCAAATGACCACTGACTGCATGGCTTCTTTGAAATACCTTAACAGTTAATCAGTCATGCAATCAGATCGTACAAATTGAGGAAATGAGTCTGAAATATGATGGTATCTCTATATCTCAAAGAAGAAATCTATAAGGTAACTTCATTAGCCAGATTGGTGCAGTGAAGCAGGACTTTAACACAGGAACTTGAAGAGATTCAAATTTTTTAAAATTTTCTTGTCTAACATACTATGATAATGACAAGGTATATCACACGCCATATTGTTTTGACCCAGTGAAGACATTTCTTCGTTGATTATCTCACAATACTCACTACATGTAACACTCTTCTTCGGTTTTATTGCAGACTAGACTTTATTTAATTCTTATACAACCCCCAATGTCACTAAATTGATCATTTCATAGCATTATTATTTATAAATATAACTTTAAATAATATCAATTTCTGAATACTAACTTCTTTGGACCGGAAGATGTGATGTTTGAGGAACCTCTCATTTCTGATTGGTTAATGGAAATATAGTTTTCATTAGTGACAGTCTAGATCACACAGTCCCTTTGCTAAACTATCTGTTGTACCAGATTTGGACAGGGATTAGGTAATCAAACAAAAGGGAATTCCCTTGACACAGTATACGGGTCACATCCGGTCAAACGAAGTTGGTATTTACAAAGCGACAGGGCTTTAAGTTTGATTTGTAATTAATAATGCTGTAAACGACTAATTTAGTTAAATTGGAAGCTGCATAAGGATTAAATAAAGATTCTTTGGCAATAAAAGGGACAGAAGGTGTCACTAGTAGTGAAATGATTGAGGACAAAATGTCTTCGCGAGTCAAAACAAAATGGCACATGATAGACCTTGTCCCTATTGTTAGTTGTATGCTAGACAAGACAATTTAAGAAATAAATATATAGCACTCATCGAGGGTTGATATGTGAAATAACCTAAGGCCGAAGGGTAATATTTGTTTTACACACTGACATCAATGTTAAATCTGTCCTAATTGATCTCACCCATAAGACAATGGTTTAGCCCATATCGGCCAAGTCGTAAGTTGCACGTGCATTACATTTTAGTAACCACCTGTTTACAAACTGGCATTTATTTTGTACAATGTTGTCAAACAATTCGAACAGCAAACTGATCCGAGCAAGTCAGTTTATAGAAAATATGGTTGAAAAAGAAAACGTAGATTCTGACAAAGAATTATTTAAAGCTAGTCAAAGCGCAGAATTTATGCAGAAAATATTTAACAAGGATTTAATGTACTAAGATATTTTGGATCGTGAGAATGGTAAAAATGATAAATGCTTTTCTATTTCAAGTTCAAGTGACAAGATGTCAGTAAATGTGCCAACAATGACGTGCCCATTAATACCTTACGCAGAAATCAGTGGGCTGTGAACCTTTTTAACAGTTGGCCAGTGTGGCGGAATAACAAAACATGATAGTGAGCGAAAAATCCTGTGTGCTTGAAAATATGAGTATATAAGATTTTATTTTTTGGATGTCTCGATTCATCTTGGAAGTAAGCAATATAAATGATGAATATTACCCACCGAATTCTGTATTTAGTTTTGGGAATAGTTTCACATTTACTGCTTGCGAATAAAACTGATGTGGATATATACTATACTACACAATCCAGAATTTGAGAGTTTTAGAAAAGTTCATGATGGTCAGATGCAGAAACTAAGTAACATGGGCCTGGCAAAGTTCATCGTCCGAATCATGTGACAACACTAAACAAAAAAGTGAATAAAATGATAAAAAAAAAAAGAATTTGTATCCTTTTTCATTGCTTAGTGATATAAACCTGTTGTGATGTCACCAGAGGGTGACATCTGATATCATCCCCAGCACCGATATCAGATATCACCCCCTGATGACGTCACAGCTAGGTTGATACATTTCATAACACGGATGGAGATCAAAGGAAATAACATCCCAAGATGTGTAAGAAATTTTAATCCCTTCAAGTGCTTGTGGACGTTAAACTGTATTTATCACTTGAAATGTTTTTTTTTTACTAATTAATAAATGAAAAGATTACAATAGTTACCTGTCTTGAGCGACCCAATGTGCTAATAAATCAAGTCTATTTTCAGATAAAGCACATCGTATACAGTCTACAGATAATCCTACACCTGGTTTACTTCCTGTAGCTTTAACAGACGACATTAGAGCATCACAGAATGCTAATAATGGCGTGCGACCTCCATTAATCCATAACTTTACATCTAAAACAGAAATGAAGTTTAATATTTACTCAATACTAAACTAAGTCATTCGAAAAATATTTTATTTCAATAATGTGATTTGTTTTCAGGGGTCTTTATATAAAAGTGGGAGGAAACTGGAGTATCTGGAGGATACCCACAACCTTGTGAAACAATACATGAGAGAGAACGAGAGAGAGATTACCTCTGAATTTGGATAAGGTTGCCTGTGTTCTTAAAATGCCTTTTGGACTGTTAGCTGCATGAATAGCGGCTTCTTCAAATTTGCCATCTTCAAATAATTCATTGAATTTTTCAATATATTCTAACATCATCTCTGCTTCTTTTTCCTTATTTGGATCATCCTCTTCAAACTGGGAGGTAGTAGTTGCTTCATTAGTTCCAGTTCCAGTTTCTCCTTCTAAATTAGTTACTTCTGTAAATAATCAAAATAATAATGGTAACTGCTTGCTAATATTTAAATTAATGAATTGAATTTATATTGAAGAAATTTAATTATAATCAGGATATTACACTAAACATTAAAGAAAGGGGTTTTGCTGTTTGACTTGGATCACTGTTACCTGTCTATTTGATTCCTTGTTTCACATGGAACCTAATTTATCTATGTAACAGCTGAGAATTGATTTATGATGTCGTGTCATTGTCGTTATGTAGTACTCTGCTAGAGAGCTTTTAAACAACCCAAATTGAATTTGGTTTTGTATTTCTTTTTTATTTGTAAACATATGGAGTGGGGGCTATATCTTATCACTAACATCATCCAGTGCAGAAGTTCTTAAAGTGTGAATCCATTGGCTAAGATTGTTTTTTTTTAGTAATTATCAACATAAAGTACCTAGCCATACTGAACACTCACCTGTTTTTGCTGCTTGTTGCCCAAAATAATGTTGAAAAGCAAGTACAACAGCATCTCCTACTGTTTGATTTGGTGGTTTGACACCATTATAGGCCTCGGCAGCTTCTAGGGCTATTTTCATCCGATGACTTCTGGCTTTAAATGCTTGGCTCTGACTCAACAGATGATCTCTAAAACTAACTTTTTTATCTAAATGATCTTTCAACTCCAGGTTGTTGCTCTTGGGTAAATAACGTGTCTTGAAGCTAATGTTAAGTTCCCTTAATTGTCTATCAAGTTTTTCAAGTTTTTTTTGTAGAAGTGTTAAATCTGTCTGTTCCTCCAGTGTTAGACCTGTTCAGTTGAAATATAAAAGTCAAAAAGTCTACAGGAATAATTAACAAAAATCATACAACAAACAAAGCTGTAATGATGTTAGGTGAAAGGTGCCCACAGTTAAAGTTACAATTTCATATTTTTAAGTTATTTAAAATGTATTAAAATAAAGCCCTAAAACAGATGGTATCCATAAACAGTCCTACTTTGTTAAAGAATAATCCTATAATTCACTATTGCCAGTTGAGAAATTGGCAAAAATTTATTTTCAACTTCAAATTCAAACGCTTGAAGATAGCTTTTCCATGGTGGAGAATAGGAAAACAAGGGAGGTAATTGTGAGGTAATTGTGTTATTATTTCTGGCGTGAACATTTTTAAGTGTGAGAAAGATAACCTATGATCATATAATAGTGAGTTGACAACCTATTGAGCAAAAGACATAGACATAATTATGTTTTGACTTTCTTAGTAAATATGAAATTGTAACTTTAAGATTTTGATTTTACTCATGAATAATAATCCATGTACGTTCATCCACAATTGCCTGTAAACACCCTCCAATCAGATATTTGGGGCTTCTTTTTTAAAACTTGCTGCATTAGTTCAATGAACCATATAAAGAAGAAGTCTTTAAATTAAGGCTCTATGATATAATTATCTAATCACTACAGGCCAGAGAGAGAAATGGGGTTTAATGTCCACTCGACACAAACTGTCATTTCAGGACTGACTGACATATTGGTCAATTTTATAGGGCTACTTTATACATCCCAGAGTTTTAAAAAAAGAATTTGTTTCACTAAGTTAAGTAGAAAATAAATCTGTTTTAGTTTATTTCTAAAAAATCCTTAAAATTATTGTCAAATATTGATTATAGGCTAATACTAACCAGGTATACTTCTACTGTCTTTTTTTAACTGTCTTCTCGGAATCTCTTTTATTTCATTTTCTTTCTTTTCTCGTTCTTCTCTAGCAGTTCGTGCAGCCATTAACTGGCTTTCTAATTCCTTGTTATTTTTCTTAATATAACTGATCCTGAAGTACGAAATTTCTTGGTGTTTTAAACTTACTAAATGTTTCCTTTATATAATTTTTATTCATAAACCATTTACATGTATTATCATTGATAAATATATAACTAATATTGTAAACAACAAAACTTCAGCAGAGAATCAATTGTTAAATGAAATTAGTATATTGTATTAAAGCTTATAATGTTTAGAAACTAAGATTTCAAAAACTTGATGTAACCTTAATTTATAGACTACTAAAAAATATTTCAATATCAAACAAATTGTCACCTTTCCTCCAACTGATCTGCTCGTTTTCGATAGTTCCTGATAGTTGAAGGTTCTGAAGCCATAGCTTTCAATCTACCTTGCAAAAATACAGCTTCTTTTTGACCATTAGTGATAGCATCAATTGTTGTTTCATATTCTTTTTTAATAGCTGTTAATACTGGTTTATATGCTGTAACATGTTCTATCACCTATAAATACACACAAATTCTCTTTAAAAAAGATACAAAAATGTAATTGGTCTGTAGTGTAATAACAAGTTGTTTCCATCTATTCCTTTCACTTTATGATGATGATTAGCATTGCCATTACTTACTCTATTGAAAACTGATTTATATATCAGATAATTTTGTTCTTCATCTGCTTTATGACCAAGTTTCACCAACTCTTTCTCTACAAACTTGTTAACTTCTTGTAAAAATATTCTATCTGTTTCATTGGTAACTATGGGTGGTAATTTACTAAATGTAGATGAGGAAAAACTGCTTGAAGAATCCATTATCATTCTGCAGTTGGGAGTTCCTCACATGTGCTATATAGTATGGTATTGTTGCTCCGTTTTTCACCTAACCATAATTCCTACAATTTCAAAGATGAAACAAAATTTCTTGGAACATTTCCTACTTGTCAAACTATATCAAAACATGAATGATTTTTGTAGCTTACTACAATCCAATATGCAAAAAAAAACCCAACTTTAAACTACAAATTAAACATTTTAATCTCTTGCATAAGTTTTTTAAATTACCATAAATTTGTTTCAACTTAAAGCAATATTTTAAAACTATAAAATTGTACAGCATCCTATTTATTTGGTTGAATGAATCTTATTCACAAAGGAATGATGTACATGTGGATATGAGTCTTTGATTGGGGTTGGACTAATAAATTAACTCTACCATAAAAATGTCAACTTAACCAAAATATAAAATTGACAATTTCATTCTTGACCCAAATCAAACAAGCCTTGTCATTTTAAGTTAACTCATTATAGTATACCGCGGTATTACACTCAAAATATATAATTAGGGTCCTCATTCATATCAATGATCTTCCCCTGAGAGTCAAATCAACAGTTAGGCTATTTGCAGATGATTGCCTACTCTACAGAGCCATAAACTCTCTTGACGACCATTATCAACTTCAATCCGACCTACAATCCCTGGAAACTTGGGCCAAAGAATGGGGAATGTCATTCAATGCTAAAAAATGTTATATTCTCAGAGTATCAAGATCCAAAAAATCAAGCACCTACATCTACCAACTATGTGATACTATTTTAGAAGTAGACAATAACCCATACCTAGGAGTCAACATCAGTAATTCATTGAAATGGAGTAAACACATAAATAAGACTGTTAATAAAGCTCATTCCACATTGGGATTCCTTAGGCGTAATCTACGCAAGTGCCCTAGATCTCTTAAGATTACAGCTTACCAATCTCTAGTACGCTCAGTGTTGGAATATTGCTCATCAATATGGGACCCGCACAGTCAAACGGACATTCTATCCCTTGAGAAGGTACAAAGATCCGCAGGACGATTCATAACATCGGATTACTCACGTGAAAGCAGCGTCACTAAGATGCTTAACGATGTGGGTATAAAACCGCTACGAGAACGCCGGAGAGATCATAGACTTGTATTATTTTACAAAATAGTGAATGAGCTAGTGGCCATACCGAATGACCCTATACTTATTCCAAGTGTTTCTAGAACACGGAAAACTAACTCAAAAAACTATAAACAGATCCAGTGTAATAGTGAACTATTCAGACAGTCCTTCTTTCCAATGACCATTAAAGACTGGAACCAACTTCCAGACAAATCAGTCCTAGCCACATCGGTGGAGGCTTTCATCTCGCATATACGAGATTAAACAGCGCATGCGCACCACCCTCCCCCAGCATAATACTCAGCTTTGAGTGCGTCTGGGTATTAATACAGAAACAGAAACACTGGGCAAAAATAGCAATGCACATGCCAACTTACCAAATCTCGCCCAAGCGAGATTACGCGACTCAGTCATAGAAATATTTTTATGACGCGTTTAATCAACGACATCATATATTTCTGACGTCACACTTTTTTTGTTCTTTTTTTTTTTTTAACAAAATTAATCATACAATTTAGATCTAAATTAAATTAAATTCGGAAAAACGAGATTATTTAATATTACTTTTATCACTTGAAAAAATAAGGTTTTATATTTAACATATCACACGTACCAGCTTCGCTCTACTAGGGAAATGCCTGTTACATATTCATAATACCTATATTACGCTAATTGTGAATAACCAATTACCCATTAATTTTGTTTTAAAAGCACGGCATATACATTACAAACTTAATGTATAAGGCCGAAAAGACTTTATAGTGACAGCTCATTTCAGCTGCCATTTGTAAACAAAGCAAGTTGCAAGGAAGTGACGTCAATCAAAAACAACCTGATATATTTACCCGAAACGAAATTATGGTACACTACTGAAACAAACTAAACTACACGTCCTTGGTGAGTCTTTCTGTGCATTCAGAATGACTGTTCAATAACAAATTGACTAAAATGTCAACAGCAACATCAGTTTAATTGGAATATATTTAATTCTTTTCAGAGTCATTTACTGCTTCAATTTTTAACAGGAAGTTGACAATACAAAATGGAAGAAATTGGGCTTGTTTTACCCGAGAAGGTATAAAAAAAATGAAATTTGTACTATATTCTGATAGCTAAAACACCTTTTTCCATAGAAAAACTTGGTGACAGATGTTTTTTTTAAATTTTTATAGCGCAAGTTTACACAGCAAATTCCATCTATAATAAGAAAACAAACACATGTCGCCATGTTAATTTATGAAAGATCTTCAAATTTTGCAAAATCATGATTTCAAATTCATCAAACTCGCTCACACTCAAGCTTCACAGTACATCGTCTCCCTTTACTTCGGAATGTGATTGCTTAAAGAGACATTCAGAAACAATGATCTTGAGGGCGCGCCGATCTTGAGCAGGACAATCACAATATTCCCAATACTGTACAATTTTCTACTGTCTGAACCATGATTATGGTAAATTATAAACGGATTTCTTCGATTGTGAACAAACTACTGTATAATTGTTATTAAAAACTTGCCTATGTGTTTGAGATCACCTCCGGTTGAATAAAATCCACTGCACAATTAAATATCCCAACCAAAACAAAAGTTCTCTCTTGAAAAGTCTAATGTTTTTGCTTGTATTTTCGACAGTGTCCATCACAACATTACACATGTTACGTGATGAGCTAAACCATCATAATATGTTGAAGGGGGTACAGATTGACAAATTTTGACAATCACGTGTGTTGTAATCAAAACAGCGCACAACCTTTTCAACCGTTTGAGTTTGGGCAACAAAATAGCAACTGAAGACAGACATTGATTGATAGTCTACTTAATTTTTATATCACCGATTATGCGAATACTCGTAAATATAATATTGTTTATCACCCCATAATTTCACCCCTGTATATAATCGTATGGATACATTGCCTTGTGAATTTCAAAACGAAGCCGGGAATTTACATAATAATTGTGTTACCGATCACGCACGATTATAAAATTCTGAACAGTTTGTGCACACCGGAAATAATATTCAGAGAGAAATAGAAAGACATGGAACTATCTGTCGATAATTAAACCGATGTTGATAATAGTTTTTGGTATTTATATAAATGGCCTCGGCTAGTAATTTTGCTGTGGCAAATGTAATATATGTATGTACATCGGCATTTACCTCAGCTACAGCAGATTGCTAAGGTTAATTGACAGGACTGCTTAAGTTCATCAGGAAATATTAAAAATATTCAAGGGTGAGATTCAAGGTCAGTAAAACAAATGCAGTTCAAAAGAAATAATCCCACCAAACTCTCTAACCAAATAATTAATACAAGACGGAAACAAAATACCGGACTACATGCGTATTTATGTTGTAAACGCCCAAACTCAGGGTCTGAGAGCAATAGCTTATTCATACACAAAATTTGAATTGCCGTAAAAAAGCCAAACACCGTTACAATTGACAAGCCTTGCTTTGACCCCCTTATACGAAATGATCTATCCAGATAACTGACGTAATTAGCTTCCATTTTGGTATTTCTCGGTGTCAAAGTTTGTGATGAGTTCAATATTATTATTTTTTTAATTATTATAGCAAAAACTGTCAGCTCTTTATCTAACTAAATCTTACATAATGCAGCCTTAAATTATTCAGTCAGTTTTTTGTTAACAGTGAGGTTTTATTGGTTTAGTATTTTGGGTTTAAATAACCAATTTTTAAAATTTATTTTACAGGAGGAATCTCAGTCTGCTGAATCCCGACCTACTACAGGTCAAGGGTTAAATAATGTTGATCCACTATGTGTTGACATGGAAGACCTGTATGTTAAATACAAGGTAAGTAAACATTTACTAACTGAACTGTAGATAAATTTCGTTTCCTGCAGAATTTGTTTAAATGAAAACAACAACATCCTTTTCTTCTGCTTCATGGCTGATCGTGTTGCATCTGCCCTCATCAAATAGCATGGTAACCAAGACATAATAATTAGTGAATAATGCAATGGAAGGAGCCAGACCAGATCATTTCCACTAACAATTCTGAAGTACAATTTCAAACCAGCTGTCTTCTCGCTAATAGAGAATGATGAATCGTCAGATTTAAGAATCTTGTCAATTGAATAAGCCTAATGGCTTTTTAATTTATATAATACTGGATTTTATAATTACAGAAACTGCAGAGACAGCTAGAGTTTCTAGAAGTACAAGAAGAATATATTAAAGATGAACAAAAGAATTTGAAAAAGGAATATCTCCATGCTCAAGAAGAAGTCAAGAGAATACAGAGTGTACCGTTAGTTATTGGTCAGTTTTTAGAAGCTGTTGATCAGAATACTGGTATAGTTGGATCTACAACAGGTAATGTTATATTTGATTGTAGCACTCATTCTTAATCTTATTTCTAATATCACATCCTCATCTCTCATAAATTTCATTATTTTATTGGGTTATAAAGTTATTACCTAGAGGTCTCTGCTTAGAATCCAACTCTCCTTGTATCAAATCATTGAGAAAATTGTTCAACTGAATTTATTGGGGGTTTTTAGACTCATCTACATGTACCATAATTAGAAACAAAACAATGGATAAGATAAATGATTTTTTATACATGATGACATGAAATAAAGTTGGGTTTTTTTTCAAAAAAAAAAAAGCTAGATAATGAGCCCCATTGTTCATCACAATCTGTTTGAAAATAACCATCTGATTTTGATGGTTTTAAGAGAAATACTAAAGATATATTAATAACTGACCTAAAAATTGTAAATCCCCATAAATTTATATAATTTTATAGTTAATAAGTGTGAATATTTTTCAGGTTCTAATTATTATGTGCGAATATTGTCAACTATTGATAGAGAGTTATTAAAACCATCAGCTAGTGTAGCTCTACATAAACACAGTAATGCACTAGTAGATGTTTTACCACCAGAAGCTGATAGTAGTATTACTATGCTCTCAGCTGGTAAGTATGCAAGTCTAAAACATATTTTATATAGACAGGGTCCAGTGGTCAAAATTGACGATGGCACCCACAGAAATTGCCGTAGTATTTAGCGAAATTACCGTAGAAAATAAATTATGACTATGGCATCTTTAGCCGTGGTAATTTATTTAAGAATACTACAACAGCAATTTGACGATGTTGACACTGAAATCCCTGTTGTATAACTGCGTAATCCACGGCATAATCGAAAGTAGAAATTTATTGTTTTGTCCCTTTCCACGAGTTCTCGTGACTGCATTTTTCTATCGAGTTAGATCTCGAACCACACAGCTAAAAATAGATCGAACGGTGTGGAATTTTGTTTGGCTATTTACCGTGACGTCACATTAGCGGACATACGTAAGCCAGATAGCGACGACACAAGTCGTCACGTGGCATTCGTTCAGTCGTACCATCGTATGGTTACTCAAATAGTTGGAAGTCAAATAGCAGCCAATTTTATAACAATAAATTTCACACCATCTACGCATGTTTTCATCTGTTTGACACTAGTTTATAGCATATGTAAATTGTAAATAAATAAAACACATATCCCCCAAGTCAGCTGACCTAATTCTACCGTAACATCACGTGCTGGTGGCTGGAATGGAAATGTATACGGCTCATCGTTTGGTGTATTTAATCATTTATAAAGTTCAAAACAATTTCCAGAAATAAAGGCTATGAATAATTTACTGGAAAATGTAGCCAAATTAAATAATTAGGTCGGGAAAATATTTCATAATATAATGTCATGCACAAGTGTGAAGTCGTGTTTTGATAATCAATTTACGGTATTACGGATATTTTAGAATCGGAATCCAACACCTCAACTGCGAAGTATTCATTTAAAATGCAAGTTTGGTATGGTACCGTGATACTTATATGTGGTGGAATTCAAGTGGATAAGGATTATAGAATTGCACGAATCTTTGTCGCTCAGCTAAAGCAGATTCGCGGGCTTGCAAGAATTTTTAGGCCTTCTGATTTCTTTGTGGTGACCGAATTCTGTAATAATGATGATGTGTCTGAATAGACATTATAAATGAAAAGATTAAAACCCTGTGCTTTTAGTTTATTTATTATTCATAGTTTTTATCAATCAAAGTCTCCCAGTTTAAAAATTGCGTAGTGACAAAAGTAAATTAAAAAGTTTTGCCTTAGTGTACATAAAACCTGCCGTTGTGAAGAAGGAATTACTGTGGCATTACAAAATTTTACAGAGAGCTTTGTCCATTATTATATTCCAAAACTTGGAAAGTCAAATAGGAAACTAAGATTTGTGTTGAGTCTTATGCCCATAATATTAATTTATTTGTTATTTTTTAGATGAGAAACCTGATGTAATGTATTCTGATATTGGTGGTATGGATATACAGAAACAAGAAGTCAGAGAAGCTGTAGAACTGCCATTGACACATTTTGAACTGTATAAACAGATTGGTATTGATCCACCACGAGGTGTTTTAATGTTTGGACCACCTGGTTGTGGTAAAACTATGTTAGCTAAAGCTGTAGCACATCATACAACAGGTGGGATATAGTATACTATAATTTTTACTTTTAGTAATTTTGATGGGGTCATGATCCATGATCAGGTATGTTAATGCCTACACAGAAAGTGTAATGATTCATTCAGTCACGGTAGTAAACAGTTATGTCTGTGAAACCCTTAGCAGGTTGAATTCAAAAGAATGTCTTTTTGTTAACAGATACGATTATCATGCAATATTACGACAAAATATGTTAGATAGAGAACTCCATACAAAAAATTGTATCGGGTGTTCTAAAAAGAAAGCATATCCTGCTACAAGCATGACACCCATCCAGCTGGCTGAAATGCTGGGTTTAAGTTTATGTTAACTACACGGCCAAAGATAGCCATCAGAGTAACTAGCCAAGTCCTTTAAATACTAAAGTACAACTTAAATTTGTGAACTCTGGAAATAAGAACAAGCTGAAATTCCTATAGATATGGGGGGATCACGGTGGCTAAATGGGTAAGTCGCTGGCTCGCTAGCCTGGAGATTGGGTGTTTGATCCCTGCATTGGCCGAGAAAGTCCATCCAGATTTTCCGGCGTGGTTCCCCCTTGTCAGTGATGCAGGAAGGAGGGCCTGACAAGAACAGCTGTTTGGATGGGACGAAAAACATAGGTCCCGTATACACATTGGCATGCACATTTTGAGATCCCTTGAGACAGTTGGAATTCGATATAAGAGTAGGCTGTAGTGCCGCTGTCCGGGCAAAATTTCCCTCATAGCACACTGTATGGAGTATGCCCATCTTCATTAGCCCAGTTCGCAGTAGGACGTTCAACTCCATTTCATTTCCTATAGATATGCCGGTACAGTTTTCATATAACCATACTGAATATTTTATTTTTGTTTTAGCTGCATTTATTAGAGTTGTTGGATCCGAGTTTGTACAGAAATATTTAGGAGAAGGACCTAGAATGGTGAGAGATGTTTTCAGACTTGCTAAAGAAAATGCACCAGCTATTATTTTTATAGATGAAATAGATGCCATAGCAACCAAAAGATTTGATGCTCAAACTGGAGGTAAGTCCTGTTCATACATCTGCTCATACATTTGATCACTCTGTTTACCTTTCAGATGGTAGGGAAAAAAATTGTAGCTCTTGTAATTAATTGAGTTGTATACTGGATCAAGGTCCCCTGGACAAACTCCCCTACCATCACACTATAGTAATTGTCCCAGATGATGCTTAACCAAAGTTTTTAAGAAACCTGTATTCTTTTTTTATCACAGCTGATCGGGAGGTACAGAGAATTTTATTAGAATTATTGAATCAAATGGATGGTTTTGATCAAACTGTTAATGTCAAGGTAACTATTTATGTTTGATTTTATTCCAAACAAATAAAAATGAACATTCTCCACGGTTTATATATTTCCTAAAATGATGAACACACACTTCAGGTCTAATTTCATAAAAATCAATTGGGCACCCTCTTATTCTTGAATGGTAGTTGAGTGGTTAGGATACTGAACTCTTGATAAAGTTTTGAGTTTTGAAACCAAAACTATCACAGAAGGTATGGAATAGAAAATCAACGATGTAAACAATGATGGTTATCTAACTTGAGGATTAGTTTCTGCAGTGGCAAAATTCCAGGTTTCAGTTCCATCAAATGGTTTTATATTTTTGCAGGTTATCATGGCAACCAACAGAGCAGACACTCTAGACCCTGCACTTTTACGTCCAGGTCGTCTGGATAGAAAAATAGAATTCCCCTTACCTGACAGAAGACAGAAACGACTGATATTCTCGACTATAACATCAAAGATGAATCTAAGTGAAGAAGTAGATTTAGAAGATTATGTGGCCCGACCTGATAAAATTAGTGGTGCCGATATCAATGCTATATGTCAAGAGGTGAGCAGAAAATATATAGAGAGAAAGAAACGGGGCTTAACATCCACTTGACACAAACTAGGTCATTTCAGGACTAACATGGTTCAATTTTATTTCAATAATTCGCTTGCATATAGTATCTTTAGCAGTGGGAGGACCCGGAGAAGACCCACAATCAAAACCTTGCCATTTGGACTCAATGACAGACCTCATGTTGCAATGCACATGTGTTAACCATTCGGCCACCCTGCAGAAAATATATAAAAACTTGTCCTTCTAACTGCTTTGACTTTTGTACTGTTCAAAACAATATTTAGTATGTTCCAAGATCACAATAATATCACTCCAATTAAGTCCATATAATTTTTTTTATTCTTGTTCTCATTTAAAAAGGACAACATGACACGTTTTAATTAGAAAAAATAAAAACCACCTCAATGATTAGCGCAGTCATATTTCCTGGGATGAAGGATGTTTATGGTTAAAACTGGATTCAAACATCAAGTATACAAGAACATGATGAAATTAATGTGATGTTTGTAAGAAACTATTTAGTCACAGTGATCCTTTGACAAACCAAAAATAAAGACCTCCCTTTCGTATCAGATTTATTGTCTGCGAACCAGAATAATTTTTTTACTTGGAAACTTCAGATAACTAACATTTTCTTGTGGACTTTAGTAGTGTGCTCAAGATTTTTTAAGTTGATTATAAATATTAAGGCATGAATACACATTGACACATAATTAATAAAATTTTACACAATTGTATGAAATCCTTACATATTTATTTGTATTTTTGTAGGCTGGTATGCAGGCTGTTAGAGAGAATCGCTATGTAGTGCTAGCTAAAGATTTTGAGAAGGGCTACAAGAATAACATCAAGAAGGATGAAACTGAACATGAGTTCTATAAATAAATTTGATGTTTCTTATTATATTATCTTTTCCAGTTAAGCTTCAAATAAATTCATCTATAAGAATAGTTGGTGTTTAATTTTTATTCTAGACTAAATTGATTGACCCATTTTTTTGATGTCCACAATGGCTTTTATCATCTGGGTGGTACCACCACATACAGATCTACCCACCCATTTTACCTCTTTATAAACTAGATTGTTCTTCCCTTGGCTCAGTAAGACGTTGGCCCACTAACCTGGAGGTGTTTTCTCACTGCGTTGGTCGAGAAGGTTCATCTGAATTTTCCGACATGGTTCCTCCTTGTCAGTGGTGCAAGACCGAGGGCCGGGCAAGTGACAACATATAGTCGTGCATGTAAAAGATCCCCTGGCAGTTGGAATTCAATGTAAGAGTAGGCTGTAGTGTCGCTATCCGGACAAAATTTCCCTCATAGCACACTGTATGGTGGAAACCTGTCTTCATTAGCCTAGTCGGAGCAGAATAGTAGGACGTTAAACCCCATTTCATATCCTTCCCTGGTATTAAGGAGAGTGAGACATGGGTTTCGTTGCGTCTCGTTGCATAACAGTATGACTTGCCTGGACAAGGATCGAATTTGATTGCTGCAAAGAATTGAAATGCATCTTGATTTTGAAAACCTCATCTTACTAAATATGTAACACTAAGAAAAAATACATCTAAATATATTTCCGCTTATTGTTACTGAATAGTAGGATTTCTGTTAACCTGATGTCGACCAAATTGAGACTGTTTTGTTGCTGTTATATCTCAGAACCCTTGACTGATGGAAGTCAATGAAGAGAAGGTGGACACGCCACTGTCTAGGCAAAATTCCCCTCAAAACACACGACTTGTATCATCGGGATATTGTGATGCAAGTCAAAGGAACAATAACTATATGTATAAAGTTGCAATGATACTGGGCTTAAAAATATCACAAACTCAACATTGCAGCAAAAACTCTTATGTGTGATTACTAACAATGAAAATCATTAATGTCAGTCCCTTGAAAGTTGAAATTTGATATAAGAGTAGGCTGTAGTGCCGCTGTCCGGGCAAGATTTCCCTCATAGCACACTGTATGGTGTATGTCTTCATTAGCCCAGTTCGGAGAAGAACAGTAGGACGTTAAACCCATTTCATTTCTTTTCCTCCTTGTGACAACCCAAATAATTCCCAGCATAACAGAAAAAAAAAATTGGAAGAACTTAAAAGTATTACAAAATATTGGACTACTGGATGGAGAAGAGTGACAACAATATACCCCATAAAGTGGACATGTGGACATATAAAAATAAAAGTGTTAAATGTCTTGATTTCTTAAATTATAAATAATTGGCTAAGAACTTATTCTCACCAAAAATTTTTGAAACAGCAATGACCATATGCAGTGCTCACTCTGGGTTTCATTTTTTTTTCCGCCAATGTTGCATTTTAATTTACTAGCCATATATTTTCTCCGCCAAAATATAGAACAAATATCTATTACATTTTTCATTATTTTGTTTTACATAGTACATACAATATACATATGATATTACAATTTTACAATATCCTTCTCTGCTGCCAGATAGAATATTTTATCGCCAAAATTATATTTTTTCGCAATTGGCGGCAATGGCGATCGACAGCGTAAGCGCTGACCATATGACACTAGACTTAAAGCCAATAAATCTTTCAAGAATCACAATCTTGAGGTTTATAAAGTTTTTAATTAAAGATGTATGATCAATCATTCTAGTTTTTCTGGATGAGGAACATAAAACTCTTTACACTTTGCAAGTCTTGATTTTATTTTGTTAATAATAGCACTATACAATACATTTCTCCATGTCATCATCCATTGATTTCATAATCATGTTGTTTATTTAATGAAGAGGCTTTACCTCTCTGAAGCTGTAAGATTTCATGGGCATTGTATATAAATGTAGATTTAACTGTGTAAATCAAATGCCAAAATATAAAGAAATAACTTATTTACCTTTGCATTGCAAGATTTGCTTTTTCCTTACACTATAACTTGGGCTAGTATATAGACATGATTATCCTGGTAAATTCATAGCAAGGAATTTACATCACATTTAGAGAATAAGACCTTGTTGAAATGTTTATTGTAAATCTGTATATAACATCAAGTAAGATACAAGTGAACTGTTTGTTGTCTGTTAGTTGGTAAATCTGTATATAAATCCATACTAAACTCACTGTCAGTATTCACTTTCTTATAGTGAATTATATGATTCTTTAATTTCTGAAATATTCATAAATACATGTTTATTGCAGACATCTATTATTACTAAGAAACCATTGTTGGATTTCTGGCTTAGTTGTATGACTTCCGCTTTTCTAACTATTACTATACAGTGTATTTCAATCTTTGTGCCCTCTTCTGTTAACTTCAATTTCATACAAGTGTACAATATTTCTGGTAAAATTCCAATTGTTAAGAAAATGCACGAAATGTACCTTCATAAATGTCATACTTTTGAGATAACTTACTTCATTTTGAATAGTTTTTACCCAGGACCACATATTCCTTCTAAAGCTTGTATTTTGACTATCTTGTGTAAAATATAGGAAACGATTAACATGATGTACAGCTATAAGATATGGTACAGGAGTTCTGATTGGTGTAATTAATTGTGATGTCAGATGTGTAAAATAATGTTGTAATAATGACGCATCTGTTTCATCAGGTTCCAGATATCTCTCTATAGGTAACAACAACTGAAAATACATCATAATATTAATTATAATCATTAACATTACTGAATAAAAGATCCAAATATATTTTATAGCGTATAATAAAGTCTGACCACAGTAAACATAATAGGTTTATACAACTCGCACAATGCACATTTTCATCAGTTTTAGCCTATGCGAGTGGATTTCCTTTTTAATGTCCATGAATGTGATTTGAGTGATATAGGAATCCCTTGGAAAATATAATATTGTAAAAGTTTTAGGATTATCAGTCCAAAAATGGTGCAATTCCGTTCAGACTAAAATTGCACTGACCATACTGCTCCTTATGTAAATAGTACACTGCCATCCTTCTTGGACGCTACCCTGCAAAAGGCATTGTGTCTTTATCATGGAAACGAGATCAAATGGACCTTTTATGTAATCTCACATCTCCATTCCAAGCTGGTCTAAGCCTACTTTTTGGCTTTTTCTGGCAAGTTTCTTAGGAAACACTTGTCTGCGATATAACCCAAGATGGAAGCGGACATACAACCCCAACAAAAGAACGATATTTTGATTTTGTTTTCTTATTTAAATGTTAAATAATCAATCTGAGTATATATCAGCATGGATTAAGCCGTGAAAAATTGGATATTTTCCGGGGGAGAAAAAAAGGCCAATAAAGCATCATTACTTTAATTTATGCTAATTTCACTGATATAATTATGGTAGATCAGCAGGGAATGAAACAATCATGTATAGAACAGGGCAGAATACTGCTGTATGGTATTATACCTTATCAAAATGAAATGTATATTGCACAATCATACCATGTTTCACCATAAATACCATTCAGTTCTATAACATACATCATTCCCATAATTAAAACAAATTTTAAAATTAAACAAGTACCTCTTGTACAGAAACTAGTAAAGCTCGTAAAGCATCATGATGTTCTCCCCATAATAACAGACGTAGGTCTATAGAATGACATTGTTGTAATGGTATTAATAAATAACTACCAAAAACAGAATCACCAAAAGATACAGCAGAATATTGTTCTAACAGAGATTGATAGCTGAAAAAAAAAAAAAAATGCAGAGTACAGTTTCAGATTCAAAATGTAGTCTGTTGATACAAGTGAGTAAAAATATGTAAATAAAAGGTAAAAGATGTAGGTCCTACAACAGACATAGAATATTTTTGTAAGTAAAGCGGGATTATGTCACCTGCAACTACTTGCAACTTGAATCTCAGAAGGCTTTATGTTGACAGCAATCACATCCAACTCACCCCATGACACCAAACTAAAATCAAAGGAACCACATGATAGTCATGTGATTAGTACAAATTGGCGACACTACCCTCAAAATTTATCAATAAATTTCTTTGAGGACGTGTCATAAAGGCATAGCCTTAAATACTTACAGATCAAAGAACGAAGCTAAACCAGGTATAGTTTTTGTAAAATCTATTTGAGGTAATAATACAGGTTTTGTATATTCTCTTAATAAAGCTGCCAGGTAACTTCTGATAGACTTTTCGAGAAATAAATTATTACCTACAAAAAATATCAAAATAAAAAAAAAATTAAAGACTGAAACAATCTTAATGACATTTTTTTTTCCTACTTAAATCTCTAATAGATGTCTTTCTGTATAACACAATTATATACATTACATATCAGCACCTCTGTACAATGTTTATAATAATATGACTTCATTGAGAATCCAGAAATTCTTCTCTTACTGAGGGTAGTTACAACAAATGGTCACATTTTGTAGATGCTTATAGAGAATATAGAAGTTACGTTTATTAATATTATCCTTTTATTTGGTTCATCGCTAGAATAACCATTTTAAGAAGAGCAATAATCAAATTATTTGTAGAATTTGAATTTGAATGATATAGAATATGCCCCAATACTTTTATCATAATCTTTTAGGAAATAAATTCTTATAGACAGATAATTTCTGTATTCTGTTCATATTTTAGTACAGATATTACTGAATGGTAAATTTGAGAAGGAACTTGAATTAGTTCACTCTGCACATTGTGTTTTACTTACCAGCAAGAAATGTACACATAATCCTTGATAATTTCAAAGTAACAGAAACAGGTCGTAATATTTCAGGACGTTCACATTCTAGTAGAAAAATCCATTCTAGAACACTTCCAACCATTCTGATATTCTGGGCTGGCATGTGATCTTGATAATGAGAGCCACTAGAAAAATATAATATACCAAAACAATGAAAAGTTCAACATGTATCTGATCAACATGTTGTAAAATTCAACTAACCCAGTATAGCTAACATGTTATAAAATTCAACAAACACATGGCTAACATGTTATAAAATTCAACAAACCCAGTATAGCTACCATGTTATAAAATTCAACTAACCCAGTATAATTGACGACATGTTGTAGAGTTCAACTAACCCAGTATAACTGATGACATGTTGTCGAGTTCAACTAGCCCAGTATAACTGATGACATGTTGTAGAGTTCAACTAGCCCAGTATAACAGATGACATGTTATAAAGTGCAACTAACCCAGTATAACTGATGACATGTTGTAAAGTTCAGTTAACCCAGTATAGCTAACATGTTATAACAGTTCAACTAACCGAGTATAACTGATGACATGTTATAAAGTGCAACTAACCCAGTATAACTGATGACATGTTGTAAAGTTCAATTAACCCAGTATAGCTAACATGTTATAACAGTTCAACTAACCGAGTATAACTGATGACATGTTGTAGAGTTCAACTAACCGAGTATAACTGATGACATGTTGTAAAGTTCAATAAACCCAGTATAGCTACCATGTTATAACAGTTCAACTAACCCAGTATAACTGATGACATGTTGTAGTAAAGTTCAGCTAACCCAGTATAGCTAAACATGTTATAGACTTCAACTATCCTAGTATAGCTGACATATAGTTGAGTTCAACTAACCCAGTGTAGCTGAAATGTTATAGAGTTCAACTAACCTGACAGTGGACATGTTATAGAGTTCAACTAACTTGAAAGCAGACATGTTTTAGAGTTTAATTACTAACCTGACAGCGGACATGTTGTAGAGTTCAACTAAAGGTAAAAACATCCAATCATGTGGTAATAAAGTTTCATCTATTCTACCAGTTAATAAGCTCTCTGTCTTCCTGGTATTATTATTATATCTCTCTCTATATAAAAAAAATATAGATTAACATAACACTCATTTCTAAATCAGGATTTACATTAAAGTCAAAATAATCCTGGACTACATTTTAATGTTTTGGTTATATTAATCTGAAGTTCAAACTTGGGATCATGATACAATTTATAAAACAATATATCAACTGGTGTATATTGTTTTATAGAAGAATTTATGGAATGAATGATAGATATACAAAGCTTGTTTTATTGTCTGTCAATTTGAGGTCATCCTTGCTTGTTTATACACTAGTTAAACAGAACAGAAGATATACAAGTGCTATGTTACAGCTTTGATGGTACAAGTGTTTGCTGAAAACATCTTCAGTTAGTTTTTAGATTATGTAGAGAAGAGAGTCCTCTCTTTTCTTGAATCATCCAACTGATAGATTATTATTGTCATGAGAAAATGTTACGGTTTTCATACATGAAAAAACAAAATACTAAACGGATTATGATAATAACCATACCTTGATTTTGAGCTCTGTGCTTCTTTTCCACTGAATATTGTAATATATACTGATTTTATACTTCCTGATAAAAGATTATTTCTGGCTGATTCCATTAACTGGCTTGTAATTAGAATTATCTCCTCCTGAGTGGCACTCTTTAATTTCTTTACTTCAGTCAGTTGTAGATCCGCCATTGACTGCAAACCTTCATCACTACTTCTTGCTTCACTGATGATATATACATATACATCTTTTAAACAAGTACTACAGTCTTACATTTTGATGGCTCGTGTCAATTATACCGACCAAAATTATTTCTACTTTTTCAAACAATGAAAATGATTTAAAAAATACAAACCATCAACCACAGTACTATCTAATATATGCTGATGTTATTTTAAGTTTGTCTTTATGAGGAGTGAAAACAAAAGATTACATGCCGAACAGTAGTTTATGACTCTGTTCAGGTTTGGGTTGTATCAACATATGTCAATTTTAAACACAATTTCAACAAATACAAACCTGAGAAATTGAGGTGAAAATGTAATATAGGAGAAGAGATCATGTATTAAATATTCATCACCATGTTGTAATCTTGTTAACAGTTGTAATGATGCATGGTGCATTACAGACATGTTACTGGATTCCTGTATATACAAAATACAAAACAAAATGTGACTTAATCTAATTAGTTCAGCTGCCACATTAACGTGCACCATTTTATGCATACGAGACAACCATTTTTCAAGAGATAATCAAACCCAAATCAGTCTTTATTCTATAAATACATCTTGGGCAAGAAAACTACCAAGCTAACATGCCTGGTCGGATTAGTTTAAAGATTTGCATTTCATTTTTAAATAAGGTAAATTTCCGCTACAAGACTATCGGACAACGATAAGCAGATCAAGTGTACAAAGCATGTTAAATTTGGTCATAGCGCACAATATAACTGATTAATAAAATATTTACATACCTTCAGTGAACAGAGTTTTAAGATCTGATATTGGAATATATTTTCATATTTAGTAAAATAATTGGAATAAAGAGCACCAGGTTTATGCTGACAAATCTTTCTCATATAACTAATAACATCTTTGTCATCTACAATATCAGGAAGCATCTACAAAAGCAACATAACTTGTTTAATCATTTAAATTTAAACATTAAAAAAAAAAACAGTTAATAAATCCACCACAAACCCCATATTTAAAAATATGAAAAGAAAAAAATAATTGAGGATGTCAAAGATTGTTTAACTTAAAAATTGGAAATATCAAAGTTAGTTGGGTCAAAAATACCCAATCAGGTACGAAAAGGAAAAAATAGTTAATCATGACAGAATATAGGGTGACCTTCGGTTGCACGGATTTCGTACTATAGTCGAACCATCTGCATGCGAATGGCATTTAGTTCAACCAGTGGTCGTGACCAGCCGTACCATGTGATAAAGCACGGTCGGGATAGTTCAAAGATGGCTGACAAAACTGACACTTGAGAAGATTTTCTGAAAAATATAATAAAATTGCCGATTGCCGTTGCGTTATTTACACCTTGGTCGGTATTATATTGCCCATGTTAACACCTGAAAGTTAATGAATAGGCATTGTAGTAAGATGTTAAATTTGATTTTTTTTCGTATTTTTTTGATGAATTTGACAGATTAGGATCTTATTCGAATATATATAGGCACACGACAAAAAACTGTACGTGTGAAATGATCTTGGTTGGGTGACATAAATCCAATGAAAAATATTCTGATATTGACTAATCCTATTTGTAACTTTCACATCACAGTATGGAAAATTAATCAGTTTTTAAAAATACATGAGTAAATAGGAGAAAATATAGCAGGCGGAACAACTGACATGGTCGCCGTCATATTGAATAGTCAATGGCTAGGGCCATTTGCGTTTGGGTGCTGGTTCAGACTGTAGTTGCGACCATAGTCTACATCCGAAGGTCGCCCAGTAAATCAGGTCATGTGACAATGTTTACAGCAATATTTAGTAGTAGGAAGTAGAACCTTATAATTGTAAATTTGAATATAGATACCTGTTTGATAATTCCCTTATGTAATCTACATAAACTTGATATCAATCTTAAATATGCAGTTAGAAAACCAATTGGTGTGAATGTCTTTAATATAGGTAGTGTTGTATGAATAAGTAGACAACTAGCACCATAACTTGGTAAACAGCTAGACACTTCTTCATGTTTTAAAACATCTGATAGGATATTAGAATATTCACTGAAAAATAAACACAAAACAAAATTGTAAATACATAGTAGTACTACCAGCAAAATTTTAAGCCTGGGGCCTGTTTCACGAAATTTAACTAAGATAAAATCCAAATTTTAGTAATTTGATTGGATAATATTAGATTGATTTTAGTGCTTAGCCAATTAAAATTGAAGTATCTACTAAAATTTGGATTTTATCTTTAGTTAAGATTTCGAGAAACAAGGCCTAGGTTATCAAGTTTTCAGGGTCAGGGGGAAACAATTAAAATGGGC
Organism: Patella vulgata; assembly: GCF_932274485.2. NCBI lineage: Eukaryota > Metazoa > Mollusca > Gastropoda > Patellidae > Patella > Patella vulgata. Next base: position 33,712,717 of record NC_065883.2, read on the forward strand.
AAATATTTGCCTGAAATATCAATCTAATAGTAATGAGAAAACTTAACACATAGATTACATTTAAGGTTTCGGTGTAAGGTACATTAACTCCACATAGAACTGATGTGCAACAATTCCAGCTAGTTTGAATAAAACTCTGACCTGTAGAGAGTTTACAACATTGTGAACAGATATAAGGATGAAGACATAATATTTGAAATTTGGATGTGCAAAAATAGATGTTAGTAAATAAAACAGTATGATGGAGACAATATAACACATTTGGATTTTGTACATTGATTTTATACATTAACGAATAGGAAGAATTGATATAATTTGATTTTAGAACCCTGTTTTAAACTAACTGTGAGTGGTCAGAATTATCTTGTTCTGATAGAAATGAAATGGGGTTTAAACTATTACTGTTCTGTACTAACCAGGCTAATTAGGATCGGCAAACATCATGCAATGTGCTATGACAGAATGTGCTATGAACTACTTTTATTTCAAATTCTTTTACAAATGAACGCCAACGTGTATACAGGACCTTGGATTAACTAGATATTGTTCATTGTCAGGCCCTCCGCAGTCCACTCTGCACCACTGGCAAGGGGTGACCACATCGACTAACACTGAGAGTGAACCCGAGACCTCCTGGTTAGCAATCCAGCACCATACTCACTGAGCCACTGTGGCTCCAAGCTCTAAATGACGACAAGTAGAATTAAGATGATTGGTGGTGATTTTAAGAATGATTTGAATACATATATTTTACATTATATATATATACCTGATATTAACAAGAATGTGTCTAAATCCCAGTGACTTCCAAAACGGTGTTAACACTTCTTCACACAACTTTTCGATATGTTTCAAAGTGTCTACTGGATTGTAACCAATCTAAATTTAAAACGATTATATTATAGAATTTTAAATCAATCACATTTAATAAATTAAGTCTATCTGTAGATCAGCAATCACTCAATAACAAAACAGAATTGAGATAGGTTTGAATGAAAGGAGTACAAACACATATCATGCTCAGCATACTTCATTTTCCCCTAAGGTAAAAAGAGTTATATGTATATATTTTTTATTGTGCTAATTGAAGAATGTATATAAAAGAATACATCATCTATAAGAACTACTAGTTAAGTATATCTACCTGACTATCTGCTCTATAAAAGTAGGATGCCATAAAGTTTGTCAAACATGTTACCATCTCTAAATCTATTTTCTGAAATTATCAAAAATATTGTTTTTCAAATTGATTCTAATGTTCATGCATGTACTAAACTGACAAATTTCTCAAAATATTGTACATTACATTTGCCCCTGAATTAAACAGTAATGTATTGACACATAAAAAGATTTATAAAACCAAAATATAGTCGATTCTGGGTGAAACCAGAATATCATGTTTATCACTAATGGTAGGAAAATTCCTATTGCATCATTTGGCTTAGTAACCAAGCTAAAAACATGATTTTTCATATAATCAGAGGTCATAATCCAGGAAGTTACGAAAGGAATCAAGATCTTTGGATTATAATCGTACATTTCAAGTTTCATCAAAATCAGATGTGTACAAGGAGCGGCCATTTTGTCCTGCAGTTTTGGTCTGATTTTCACAAAATTTGAACTAAATCATCATTAGGGTGTAACAATGATATATTCAAACGTTTTTTTTTTTTAAATCAGATCAAAATTGTGACCTCTAGAGGGACCATAAGCTTAAAACACGATTTTTCGTACAATCAAGGCCATAATTCAGGATTTTACGATCTTATATGCGTGAATATCCAAAGGAACCAAGATCTTTGGGTTATAAACATGCATTTCAAGTCTCATCAAAAACAGATGAAAATGGTGACCTCTAGAGTGTCCACAAGCTAAAAACGTGATTTTTCAGGAGCCATAATCCATGAAGTTTCTATCCGATACATACTAATATCAAAATATTTCATGTTTCGTCAAAATCGGATAAGAATTGTGACCTGTAGAGTGTCCACAAACAAATTGTGGATGGACAGACGGACGGACAGGGACTACGACAATATACGTCCACATGAAAATGTGGGCATATAAAAATATATACACAACGTGAGTCCTAAGAAGAGAATTACAAATATAACAAGAGACAATAATAGACAATCACAAGGCTAATAAAATATGTAGCAGAAGAGAATTTGTGTCACACGCTGGATGTGGGGAGTTTTTGGCTTAGTGGCTTTCTACATCTAGTCAGCAACTCATAGCACTGCATGGTGTTACAACTGTCATCTCTCCATCTCATCTTACCCAATGCCTAATGTCAATATATTTACAGCAATTACAATTATCCTTTATAAACAAATTCTACAGACTGATTTTAACAGGAAAAACAAATACATATCATTAAATGTGTGAGGTCAGATGAAGTATTTGTGTATTACCTGAAATTGATAGTTATTACCGATGTATTGTAAATGATGTGTTAAACATGGTAATATTGTATCTACAACACTAGATATATTACTCCAATCTAATATACTATCATCACTCTCCATCTCCTCTTCTCTAAATAAAACACAAAACAATCATATATAAACTCATATAGATGCTTTACAAGCTTTCTACTTTTATACAATGGGAAGAAATGATGCTGTACCTTTATGTCCCCCAACCCCACCATATAGATGCTTTAGAAGCATGTGCTTTCTACTTTTAAACCATGGGAAGAAATGATGCTGTACACTCAATACCCCCCCCCCCCTCCCAATGATTTTAACTTGTAATCTTCTATTCTGATAACATTAATGAAGTGTCTTTTGACTAATAAAGTGTCTTTTGGCAAATGAAGGATCTTTTGACAAATGAAGGATCTTTTGACAAATGAAGGATCTTTTGACTAATGAAGTGTTTTTTGACTAATGGAGAATCATCTGACAAATGAAAAGACTTCTGATGACCAATGGATAGTCTTCTTACAAATGGAGAAATTTCTGATAAAGCTTGTAAAGAATAATTCTGACAAACTTACTGGTTATTAAAAGAAGTAGATATTTTAGGAAGTGCAGCAACATGTAAAACTGATTCTAGAGTTGATATCATTACAGTATGTTCACAAGGTTTATTGTTTAATACAGCTTGTTGTGATGATTGTAAATTCTTCATAAATACAGAATACAGATTTCTGAAGAAAATGTGAAATAAAACTATGTACATAAAATTGAAGCAAAAAAATTATGTTAGCATGATATAAAGTTGTTATTATCCTTACCAGTGCATGCATATACAAACATCCGTTTCGAATTGATTTTTTGTCGGAATGTTGATAAAGTAAGCTATAGTATTGTTATAAATGCACAACTGCATGTAACTCTTAATAAATGTTTGTTGTACATGCATATCTAACATTAGTTGCGGTTTATCTCAAACAGAATTTTCATGGTAAAATGTTTCCAATTTTTCTAGGCAATTCCGAAATCACAAAATACTTTGTTGAAACGATTTGAAGGTTACACAAGTATGATAACACTTTCATATTTTTATGTATTGCACCAATTTACTCAGCCAGTGAAAATTATTATCATTCAATAACTATAACCTGATGAACTGAGGACAACTGTGGATATTATATCAAATACAGTATGTGATTTTTAAATATGTAGGCTAGTTATTGGACTGGAAAAGAATTGAGTTCAATGTCTCAAACACAATATTTCAGTCATTTTGAGATTAAAAGGTGTATTTTTTCCTATTATCATATGTGTAATTTCCATCTACTCTTCATCAAATTCCAACTGCCAAGGGTTCTTTTACATCCATTTTTTGTCCCATCAGAACGACTAGACACACTTTCCTTGTCAGTCCCGCTAATGCCACCCCTAGCAAGTAAGAACAGGGCTTGAAAATTCACAAAGGTTCTTATCACCACAAGCCGGCATCCAAAGCTCAGACACCCTAGTTGAGATGTCATTGTCCCCTGGTTCGTTCACTGTGGCACAATATTATTTATTAATGGTAATTAATTAATAAGTTTACTTACAAATATAATTCTCCAGCTAGACCATATGATAAACAAATCTTCCAAACAATATATGATTGTTTCTGTAAGTTTACAGCAACACTTTCTGGTAATTGTAGATCACTGGAAATGCAGAAAAAACACAAGAATTTAATAACCAGTAATTTTTTTATAATATAGTTTAAGATGATATTATCAAATACAGTAAAAAAAAACATTTTTTGCAGTATGGAATTCTGTTCTATTGCAGGAGCTATAAAGGTGTAAAATGTGACTAAGAATTGTTCGATCTGGACCAGATCACAGTTAAAACTTTTCAAACAAAAATGACACATAAAATAAATGAGGCCTGCTTACAGTGTTATTAGCATTTCTTGCATCAAAACAATCCAATTATTAATTTTGTTACAGTATATTAACACTGTAATAATATGTATAGAGCTTTGAGCCAGATCTAATTTTAATAAAACAGACAAAAATTATCATTTTAATCATTTACCTGGCTGGTACAGCTATATACCTTTGTAGCACATCTTGTAAATTATACGTTGACATCTGTTTAAATGAAATAAATATATGATGCTGTTAGTATATTATTATACACCAAACCCTACCTAATTTTCATGTATTACTGGTTTTATTGTTAACCATCAAGATATGCCCACATTTTGTAAGAGATAGATAGAGAATAAGCTAAAAACGTGATTTTTGGTACAATCAGGGACCATAATCTAAGAGGTTATGGTATGAAGACTGAGATCTTTGGGATTAAAGATATATTTTAAGTTTCTTCAAAATCAGACAAAAATTGTGACCTCTAGAAGGTCCACAACCTTCGTATTACATACTTGTACACAATTTGCATACAAGGAGCAGCCATTCTATCAGACAATTTCGCTTCAATTTTCTGGAAATTCAAACTCCACCTTCATTATGGTGGAACGGTAATATATTTAAACGTTCTTTAAAACCTGATAAAAATTGTGTCCTCTAGATGATCCACGAGCTAAAAATGTGATTTTTCGTACAATCAGGGGCCATAATCCAGGAAATTATGTTCAGATATGTGCAAATATCCAAAGGAACTGAGATCTTTGAGATATAAACATGTGTATGGCGCTATTGCGTGTCGCACATGCAGCTCAGTGGTTCTGTTGGGGCGATAAGTTCTTCATCTGTGAACATACTCTCAAAGCATGTCAAGTGTCCATGACTATTTATCATATCACAACCTGCATAGGTATTTGCATTTCAAAATCCCCTACTTTTTTTTGAAGAGTATAGTTCGCAGTATTTATATTTCTGCTTTATTAAAATTATTTCAATCTGCAAAAAAGCAATGATTCCTTTGGAAAATCAAAGCATTCGTCAAGAAATTGAATAGAAGCAGGGATAATTCTAACGGTATTGGTAGGGTGGAAAAGTGAGCGAGAAGTCACATGACGTAAACAAAGCTCTTTATCGGCATTTGCTAACTTCATGGAATTAACACTCTTGAGAGATTGTAACGTTATTTATTGCTATTTATTCATCATTAAACAATAAAATATCGAAAATAACATAAAAAGAAAGACATTTTTTAAATATTTATGTTAAATATCATCCAGAAAAATCAAAACCGCGGTATGTTTGGTTTTTCAATATTTTTCTGAAGACGGTATTTTTGACGGTTTTTATTTCTATGATGGTTTTATATCGAAAAACCGAAATATCGCCCAACTCTACTTGTAGAGTGTCCACAAACAATTTGTGGACAGACGTACAGGGGCGATGACAATATATGTCCACATAAAAATGTGGGCGTATAAAAATGTAAGAGCTCTGTGGATTTTATAAGAAATCAACAAATAGAACTGACATTTAAAAAAATTTCTTACCCTGGGAAAATATTCAAATTAATCAGAGTTTCAGTAATTTATTCAAATCACCAAAATGGATGTCTCTAACATTCATTTAAATCTGTCTGTTAGATATATAAATTAAAATTGTAATTACCAATATTGCTGTCATATTTTTTCCAGCCTTGCAAATGGCTGCCATAAACTTCAAGGCTTCTGGTAAAGGATAACTTCTGGCTTCAAACATCTGTTTTTCAGATTCTATAATGAAGACCAAGAAGAAATATAAAATGGTTAGTACGATTTAATTTGGGTAAAATATAAAATGTTAAACATACATTATGCTAGAGCTAAATCTGCCTATTGCAGTTCTTTCATTAGGCCTGAAATGTTATCTAAATTATTAATTAGACATTAATTAACTTGTTCAGATCAGAATCAACTCTCGATGTCAATGCTAGCCTGCGTTATTTACTGGATTATGATCAGATCTGCTGCTCAACTTTCACTCATGATTTAATCATGAAATGGATAATCGAGACTGTTTTTATCGGACCGACTTTAGTAATGGTGATCGAGGCTAGGCCGAAAATTCAAGCGCTAAAATCTTGGTTAAGAGTGGATCAATTTAAATGAAGGTTTCAGCAAATTCCCTTTACATTATCTAGTTTTTAACTATTATAGTGAAAACTTTCAGCTCTTTATCTAATCTCCCATAATGTATCTTTAACTTCACCAGATTATATATGTTGATATGTTTTGTGCGCTAGGTGACTGCCTTTCTTCTTAACAAATATTGGATCGACACAATAAGCCCAAATTTAAACTAAATATTAGTATGTTATTGTATAGAGCTTGTACCATCACTAATTAGAATAACACATTATCAACCATATTCAGTTAGTTAATTTAGAGATATAACAAAAAAGGTTGTGATATTAAAAAAGATAAATGATTCCAAATTTAGTTAAATCATTATGCAATCAGTGAGTAAAGAAACATACCTAAAGAAATCCATGTTGATGGTAAAAATTTGGTAAAAATATACTTCAATATACCAGGGAAATGGACAATCTATGAAAAAAGAAAAATTGGGATACTGTTTCTAAGATAATCACACCGAATCAAAAAATTAGTACACAAAATGCTTAAGAAAGTATAAGGGAGATAACTCTTCTAATACCTATTATCTCCCCTTAGACCACAGTCATCAGTACTGAAATAATAAGTAAAATGATTTTTTAACCAATATAATAAAATAAACATTATCCTTACCTCATAAGCTGTTGAAGGAGAATGATAAGCTACACGAGTTAGTATAGATAATATCTGAACAATTGTGGGAGCTGATAGATTTTTCTCCACCAGTAAATACTTTAATCTGGGTATCAACATCATTCTTGATACCAATGCCTAAAATAAAACAATTACCTCATCTAACACAGGTTGAGACTAAGTATAAACAGGTGTTTATTGTCCACAAGCAGAATATTGCAAAAAGTTAGTCCCAAGCATATCACTTTGATGATTCATAGATTTAACCATATTTTATTCACTAGATACAAAACAAGTCAATGGCTCATATAAATACTGTAACCCAGCCAGACTATTATAACGGTTCATATATAATCACAAAAATCTAATTACTTGCACTAGATCCCTTCTAGCCATTTGATCGTCTGATTCTTGTGGTTTTTCTTCATCATTATCATCCGATGTTACATCATCTGGTGGTGGACATATTAAAGACGGCTGAACTAGACCTTGATACCAACAATATATACTATCTAAACAATTCTGAAAATACATATGGCATTTCACTATCTATTATTCATCTTTAATATTTGTTTTATTACCTATTTTCATTTATTCAGTATTTATTTCCATTATTCAGTATTTATTTCCATCATTCAGTATTTATTTCCATTATTCCGTATTTGTTTTCACGATACATTTCCATTAACAATTTCTATTTTCATGATTCATCTTTATTTTCATTATCTATTTTTATTTTTTAAAAAATGACTAGATCTATAGGTATTATCAAGCTGAAAAAGGGACAGTGACTTTTCCCTATTTACTGATCTACTGAACTGACCTGATCAGTGGTATTACAGATTAAACTATAAACACCAAATACAGCAGCCATCTGTATACTTTCATTACTGTCATCTAACGCCCATCGTAATAAAAATATAATACCAGCATTTAATACAGTAGGTAGAATAGCAGTTTTTATATACTCAGCATACTCTCCTTCTTTACACTGAAAACAATTTCAAATATTCAATATTATGTGACTAAGCTTGAATACTGGCATGGTCACCCTTAAAATCCACTGCATAATCAACAGAATGGGATTTTATTTCAACAATTTTTGTTGTTCTTTGTAAATAATAATAATAAAGTTGTAATATAATTAGTTTTACCTTTATCAATATCTTAGCCAGGAGATTTAAAGCCAATGCTCTCTGTGGAATATTAGAACTTCTTGCTAAATGAAACAGTTCTTCTAATGAGTAACCCGCTCTCTTCAAAAAAAAATATGTTATAAAGCAATAATCAGCTTACACAAATAAATTATTAAATGAAAATGAAATGAAATGGGGTTTAACGTCCTTCTGTTCTGCTCCTACTGGGCTAATGAAGACGGGCATACGCCATACAGTGTGTTATGAGTGAAATTTTGCCTAGTACTATGGCCTACTCTGCCAAGGGATCATTTACGTACACACTAATTTATACTCGGGTCCACAGTTTTTCGTCACATCCGAACGACAAGACAGCTGTATTTGTTAGGCCCTCCATCCAATTATTAAATGGACAACAAGAGAGAATAAAAGTCAGATATCAAGTTTAAGACGATACACAATCAATAGAACTCTTACCAAAATAGAAATAATGGTCCAAGTGGCCATTTGAAGTTTACATTACTATCTGTGAATTGGTACTGCCATCATCGTTGGACAGCAAATTTGACATATATATCTGAATTTGATTTCTAAGCCATTAACATCCACATTAAGAGTTTAATCTAATCTATATTTTCTGTTTTAATTTTGTAACCTACTATTCAATAACACTTTCCAGTTCCATGTTTGTCTTACTGAAACATTTATTTGTCTTCATTAACCGGTAAGTTGCTAATTTTTAACGGTAAACAAAAATAATATAGATTTTTAGAAGATTTCATACCTCTGGTTCATCACCATGGTGATGTAAACCTTTGTGTACAGGAATACTTGCATCCGCTACTATAAAATTACCATCTAAATCAAATCTTGCTTGCTTCCCCTGAAATAAAACAATATCATAGTAAGGGAATTCAATTCATCTTGATACCTACACTGATAGATTTTATCAACATACGACTCCACATAATTCACAGATTGTCCATTTATCACTATATAAAGAAAAATCTTTTCTTATACTCACCACACAATTGAAAATTGTCAGAAATTTTAAACAGTCATAAGAGATTATTTCCTAATCATATAACAAAATATATGGTACATACCACACCATCTTCTGTTTTAATATCGGGTAATTCTTTTATCCATTCTAATTTATCATATTCTATATTCTCCATACTCATCCAACCTTTCTCACGTTTTACTGGAATATCATCATCTGATATAAACACAAAACAGTTAAAAATTTATAATCTTTCAAAATATTGGACATCAAACTGATCAGCATGACATCTTGGCAAATATATAAACAGTCCTCCATATGGCTACATAAAATAGCATGCAGAAGTGTAAAGGTCTCCAATTCTTCCCAGACTAGTTTGTATTTCTAAGTTTGACTCCATATAATGTGACATCACACATAGAACTATACTGGATGAGATCTTAATTGAGGCTCATGGATCAAAAAATCCAATACAAAACTCTGCAGTAATTGAAATGGCTAAGATATTTAACTTCGAAGTTGAACTGGATTCAGGTTGAAATGTCTGTGATAAATAAGCTTATATAGAATCTTGAATTAGATTTATTACAATCAAATACACGATAAATTACAGTACTCATCACCTGTAAATTGAACTTGTTTCTCTGTTTTAACCACAGATTCACTTGTTTTTATTGATGATGTATCCATTGGAATCTCTTCTTTCTTTCCTGTAGATGTTTTATCTTTTTTCAAGAAGGCAAGTACCTTAGGATCTGTCAAGACAAAAATCATTAAATATACACATTATAACCTGTCAGTATAATCATTAAAATTTTCAAAATTCGAAATAGAAACAGCAGGGACATCCAAATATGTAAAGCAGAATTAAGTTTAAACTTCTGTGCATGGCTTACAAATATCAGAAAGGTGAAGCGCCAGACTACTTGCCCTCATTTTTTGTTTCTTATGACCCTCCAAAGAAATCTGTGGTCCTAACATGAACTACGTCTTGTGGTACCTAACTTTAGACTTTAGTCATTCAGTTCTAGATGCTTGTCATACACTGTACCAAACCTATATAATTCATGACCCTTGACCATATATAATTCATAATCTCTTGACTGTTTAAAGAAGCAGTTAAAGTCTATCTTTTTTCGACTGCTTATTAACATTAACTGTGTTTTTATCTTGTGATAAATATGTCTTAAGCATTAACTTTGATAGATCTGTGCACAATATAAGAACTCACTATTATTATTATTATTATTAAATGCAGTGTTCAAATTAGGAACATTGATTACAAATTTTTGAAATACCAATTTCATAAACCAATGAAATTGAATAGCAAAACTAAAAAGCAAATTATCACTTATTTTAAAAAGTTTCACAAGAAAATATTTTAGCAATTCAAATCAGATTTTGTTTAGCATTTGGTGTATTTTGGACAGCACTTGGGATACAATACGAACATTGTCCATAACCAGTAAGTGACAGAATGGGACAACAGCATTATAAATACACAAAGATATCAGCGTAATAAAAACATTTCTTACCAATACTTTCAAATAATTTTTTCTGTTCTTCAAGTATTTCTGTTTCAGTCATCTCACCAAGTTTAGCAATATTTTCTTGATGAATTTTCTTCACTTCTTTTTCAGCAAACGAAACACTTAATCCTGATCCTCTCACAATACCAGGCATTTTAAATCCTGTATCTTAAAAAAAAATAATGATGAAAACATTATTAATGTGTAACTAATTATAGGTCAGCATAAAGAGCAGATGTATCTTTTCTCATTGAATTCTTAATTTATACCAGGTGCAGATGTTCAAATATATGGCACACTTTCATTACAGTTTTGCCGTCAGAGTTGTGATGGGAACCATGCAATAAACACTTTTCATGGGGTTGCTGCGGACTACTCTGAAAGTTTTGATTAAGTGCTATGTTTTCAAAAAAAGCCTATACGAGGGTGGGCTGAAAATTTCTAAGTCTGAATAGGATAGATCGATTGGGTTGTAACAAGCTTTTGCCACTAACAAGTACAATTATTGAATGAATCATAGACATAAGAACTGCAACTGTAGTGTTATTGTCTTCGTACCAGAACCAAATGAAGTCATCAGAAATGGATAGAACTGGCTATAGTGCAGTCATCAAATAGCTGTAACTGAAAGGACTAACCCCAACACAGATACATGCTGACATGGTCCCCACTTTAGGGTATAATGCCCCTTCCTTTTCCACAGTAAATAAGTGGGCTGTGGAATTAAAGCAAGGCAGCATGAATGTTGATCATGACCTGCGTCCTGGAAGGCCATCAACAGCAACCATTCAAGAAAACATTACTCAGGTGCATGACATGGTGATGACTGATCGACGATTGACCACTCGACATATTGCCAGTGTTGTAGGCATCTCTCATGAGAGGGTTCAGCAAAATATGGCCAACAAGTTAGGAATGAGAAAAGTTTCTGCAAAGATTCCTGACGTCCTGTGACAATCTGCGCCGTTTTGAAGCAGATCCTGATAATTTTTTGGGCCAGATTTGTAACCATGGATGAGATTGAGATCGTTTCCAAAAATGAAAAAGGAACTAGCAGGTCATCATTTGCCTAGTGATGATGACGGCATGTCAGATGTTAACCACTATTTTTAGGGTGGCTTAAAATTTCTTCCTGACTGGCATCCAGGCCTTGCAACATCGCTGGCAAAAGTGTGTACACCACGGAGGGGAATATTAAGAAAAATATACGAAAAATATCAAATTTGTACAGTTCTTTCACAGATACATGTTGGCTTGGAACTTTTCAGCAAGCCCCCGTAAATCTTAGATCAATACATCTTCTTTCCTCTCTCACACTCACAATTTGTTTCGTCAGTTTCTCATTACAAGGTGAGGTGGATGGCTGAATGGTTAACATGTCCGCGTTGCATCATAAGGTGTGTCATTGAGTCAGTGGCTTGGTTTCTATTTCCCGCTTGTACATGACAAGGAATTGGGTCACCTGTCCAACCCAATGGGTTTTCTCCACGTCCTCGGTTTCCTCCCACTGCTAAAGACCACTACGCCCAAGCAAGTTTTTTAAAATAAAATTGAACCATGTTAGTCGTGATATGACCTAGTTTGTGTCGAGTTGACTTTAAATCCCCATTTCTCTCTCTCTAATTACAACATTTTGATCTGTAAATAATGATGATGTTTCATAGTGAAAGGTGACTTTTTTCATGGCAGGGTCGCAAAACTACAAAAGGTTTCAACCACTGAACAGACACATGTGAGAATAGGAATTTATTATGTGGGTGGTTCACCCAGACTTTGTACTATTTGTTTTATGTTTTGTTACATTGTCAATTAGAATAATAACATACCCATGGTTTTTGTTACATCTTCTTCCATGGTTTCTTCTCGTGTAGTTTCGGTTTTAACAAACTGTTGAGCAAATATACTTATTCTCTCGCCAGATGGTTTCGTCTGTAAAGCATGAAATGAAATGTGGTTTAACACCCTACTATTCTGTTCCGACTGGGCTAAAGAAGACAAGCATATGCCATGAAATGTGCTATGAGGGAAATCTTGCCTTGACAGGGTCTCTACAGCCCACACTAATTTTAAATTCCAATTGTCAAGGGATCTTTTACGTGTATGCCAATGTGTACACAGGACCTCTTGTTTTCATCACATCCGAACAACTATACATTGTCCCTTGCCCTCTGTCCTGCAACACTGACTAGGGGAAACCCACTGGAATATTCGGATGGATTTTCTCGAACACAGGACCTCCAGGTTAGCGAACCAACATCTTACTTGGTGAGCCACCGTGGTTCCCAATTTTTAAAGCAATATAGCGAATATCTGATTAAAACATAGATTTTATTTCATTTCGTTTTTTATAGTTCAAATTTTCGTTTTATTTGTCTGCACTACACTAGGATCTGGAAGAGTTGTTACATAACCTTCGTTCCGGATAGCGTGAGGGATTAGCCAATGAAACCATCTGTTACGACGACTTCTTGGTGTACGATGCACAGAACTGTGGGTAAACCACTAGAAACGTCAATGCTGATTGATTAATCAATGTCTGACATCATAGGGTCAAAAGCCGCTCCAAATACAACTGGTATCTTCATGTAGTGTAGGCCATCGAAAGTATAAAAAAAAACCGAAATATAGATCTGTACTTTAATCAGATTGATATACCGAGGGATTTTTTTTTTCAAATTTAAAACTGGTCAAATTTGGCTCATATTTTCTGTAATGGCACACCATTAAACCAATGGGTCCATAGTTCTGATACAGCTCTTCTGATTGTGTGACAGTTACCGTTTAGGACTGTGCAACAATAATATAATATATGCAACAAAATTTTAAGTTCTGCTACAATTTTTGCCACAATTAAACCTTAACATGGAACATAAATTTATTACACACATCTTAGTTGGAAAGTAAAAATTCACAGAACCTGTTGCACTTATCCAGCAAAATATCTAAAGTTGGGCTAATCCAGACACAAATCAAATGAATCTATGTTTTATACACAGGAAAACAATATACAATAAGGTTTATATAAATTGTAAAAGGAGTAAATAAACACCATATTTACTTCTACAGTATCAACTTGTCTGTGATAAACTGGTGGAAAGGCATGACCAGATTGTTTAGGCACTGTAATCACCATGTTTTTAGTATCTCTTTCCTTCATAAAATAAACAAACATTCTACCACTAAAATACATACAATAGAAAGATAAATAATTCATATAAAAATGAAGGAGGTTGATGAATATTTGAAGCAGAACTTGTGTATGTCTTGGATCTTGGATAACCCATCAATTGGTGACTGATAAATCATGTCCGTTAGTCATATTTTCAAAAATCTAAATTTTACCAAATTTTCTTACATGAATTTATAACTAGTATAAACTCTTATTTTACTTTGTATGATGTGTCTACATGTATTTGTAATTATAAAGTATTGGAAATAAGTAATACTGAAGATAAAAATATTAGTACAACGAGAGCATCGCTAACGCTGCAATATACGTCCACATTCCAGCTTTGATTATATGGTTCTTTTTAAAATGAAGAGAATGAAATATGAAATGGCTTTAATATGATCAGAGGCAAAGAAGGCTAGGCGTTGGGTTTGTTTTGCCAAATTTACAGACAAAATACTAACAAAAAAGTGGATGTGACACTGCCCCAGGAGGTCGAGGCAAGCATCAAAATAAATAGTTGCTGTCTTTACAGTATAAGGAATAAATATGCAAAGTTCCAAGATGATCCATTCAGAATTGCAGGGTTGGATATGGAACAATATAAATAGGTACCACCCTGATATTGAAATGACAACATCAATAGTTGCCGTCCTTAGGGTATAAGGAATAAGTATACCAAGTTCCAAGATAATCTATTCAGAATTGTGGCCTTCTGGCGCTAAAGGCAAAAATTGGGCGTGGCTCTGCCCCTGGGGATCGGGGCATTCACCAAAATCAATAGTTGATGCCCTTATGCCCTTAGACTATAAGGCATACATATGCCAAGTACCAAGTTGATCAATTCAGAATTCCGGTCGGTAAACAATAAACACAAAAACTAGGCATGGCTCTGCCCCTGGGGGTCGGGACATGCAGTTGTCGGCCTTAGGCTATAAGGAATACATATCCCAAGTTCAAAGACAATCCATTAAGAATCGTGGTCTGTAGGCAACTCACAGAGACACAAAGAAAAAATGGGTGTGGCTCTGCCCCTGGGGGTTGGGCAATCACCAAAAAACAACAGGGGGCATCCTTAGGGTATAAGGAATAGGTATGCATGGTTTCAAAAGGATCTGTTAAGAATTGCGGCCAGTAGGCGACACAAAAGGCACACAAACATTAGGCGTGGCTCTGTCCCAGGGGGTCGGGCATGTACCAAAAATAATAGAGGTCAGCCTTAAGGTATAAGGAATAAGTATTAACAAAGTTTTCAAGACGATCGATTAAGCATTGTAGGCTGTAAGTGACATACAGACACACAAAAGGAAAATGGGCGTGGTCCTGTCCCTGGGGGTTGGGCATACACCACAAACAATAGGGATGTTCCTTAGGATAGAAGGAATAAGTCTGCAAAGTTTCAAGGTGTTACGTTAAGAAATGCGGTCTGTAGATGACAAACAAATAAATACAAGAAATGGGCGTGGCTCTGCCACTGGGGGTCGGGCATGCACCAAAAACAATAGGGATCATCCTTAGGGTATAAAGAATTCATATGAAATTTTTTCAAGACGATCGATTAAGAATTGTGGCCTGTAGGCGACACACAGATACACAAAAAGAAAATGGGCGTGGCTCTGCCCCTGGGGGTTGGGCATGCACGCCAAACGATAGGGATGTCCTTAGGGTACAAAGAATAAGTATGCAAAGTGTCGAGATGATACGTTAAGAATGCGGCCTGTAGACGACAAACCAACAAATACAAGAAATGGGCGTGGCTCTGCCCCGGTGGATCGGGCATGCACCAAAAACAATAGGGATCATCCTTAGGGTATAAGGAATAAGTATGTAACGATTCATGATGATCACTTAAGAATTGTGGCCTGTAGGCGACACACAGACACACAAAAAGGAAATGGGCGTGGCTCTGCCCCTGGGGGTTGGGCATGCACCCTAAACGATAGGGATGTTCCTTAGGGTACACAGAACAAGTATGCAAAGTTTCAAAATGATACATTAAGAAATGTGGTCTGTAGAAGACAAACAAACAAATACAAAATATGGGCGTGGCTCTGCCCCTGGGGGTCGGGAATACACCAAAAACAATAGGGATCATCCTAAGGGTATAAGGAATAAGTATACAAAGTTTGAAGAAAATCGAGTAAGAATTGCGCCCTGTAGGCGACCCACAGACACCCATACATACACACATACACACACACACACACCCACACACCCAGACAGGGGCGACGGCATAATGTAGACAAATGAATGTAGACAAATAAAAATAGATCAAATTCCATGTTGGAGACCTTACCACTATCTGGGTGAGGAAAGCTGATACATTGTTGTCTTTATCTGAAAAAAAAAATACCTCAACTACCATCAACCAACTAAATAGAGGATATTTGTCGTTTTAGAGTGAATAACATATTTTATTTCATCGAGAAGCAAGAAAACTTATATTTTCACGAATGCGTAGCATGAGTGAAAATATAAACGTTTTCTTGCTTAGAGATGAAATAAAATATGTTATTCACGACGAAACGACAAATGTTCTATTTATTTTATGATTTTACAATCATTTTAGGTAAAAACAACATGGACTACTTTAGCCAGTGGAATAACACTTTTATTTCACTGATAAAACGCGGTCTTCCACTACTGATCATAAAATAAATTGTGATATATACAATACAAAAGCATGTAAAACACAACTTCCTTATTATGCTCTATTTAGCTATCATAAAATTGAACTCAGTTTCTTTACCATTAATTATGTCTTTGTTATCTCCAGCTGGAACTTGATATAATGGATCTCTACCAGCTTTAAATCTTGACTTGGGCTTAGTTTTCTCGAAAGTTGGTATTTTAGATGGTAGAACTGTAAACAAGAAAAATAAAATCTTACAACCGGTATCAGGTCTTTTCACTTTCATCAGAATTTTGCTACATACTGTACATATATGAGAAGGGCCAAAAACAGTAGTAATATTCAGCTGATCTTGCTACATACTGTACATGTATGCCATGGGCCAAAAACAGTAGTAATATTCAGCTGATCTCTCTAGCACAGCTGTATGTCTATAACTAAAATGAAAGGCCTGCAGAGTGATTTAAGACTGTTAAGATACAAAGTCAATAAAGTGACTTAAGACTATCAACATAAATTGTTTTGAAAAAATGAAATGAAATGGGGTTTAACGTCCTACTATTATGGTCCGACCGAGCTTATGAAGACAGGCATATGCCATAAAGTGTGCCTTGCGGGAACTTTTGCCTTAACAGTGGCACTACGGCCCACTCTTATATTGAATTCCAACTACCATGGGATCTATTACATGCATGCCAATGTGTACACAGGATCTTTTATTGTCAATCTATCTGAATTACTATACATTGTCCCTTGCCAAGCCCTTTGACCTGTGCCACTTACAAGGGGAAAATCCCTAAAAACTTTTCCAGTTTATTGTAAACATTTTGTTAATTCCATGTATTATTATTAACTCAATTATTTTTGTATAATTCAACCACAGTATTAGTTTTCACAATGAAGATGTACGTGGTGGAATTTGTTAGTATTAGTTAGTATTTGGTGACTGGTTAGTCCTGCCAGTTGGGCAAATCGTCCTGCAGTTGCAATGGGATTTAGTGATAAGTGCTGGACATAACAATTTCTCATACACTAATTATAAATAGTATCACAAAATTACCATTGGTATCTTCAGTTTTAATCTCATCTGGATGAATTATATTTAATGATTTTCTTTTATCCCCAGTTTTACTGTCAGTGGCCTTGACATTAACAAAACAAGTACTTGACTGGCTTGATGATTCCTTCTTTTGATTTGCAAGAAATTCTTGCTGAAACTGCAACAAATCTTCCTCTGTTTCGCCCCGACCTGGTCGCTTTATATTTGACATCTTGAGATTTTGTCATGCGTACAACTGTGTAACATTACTGTTTCTAATATTCGATTAAACGTCTAAAACAGGGATATTTTAAACAAGCATAACAATAAATGATATTAATTCTGAAAATGTACGTTTTGTGGGCGCTGACATCTTGAAATATCCCGGATGATAATAAAACCTCGTATAACCAGACATGTCTATAGACCGCGGCATCTAAAATCGGCTGGTGTTCATAGCATAAATCATAGCATAAATTATGTCGACTCCATACAGTAATTTTGTAGAATCAAAATGCAAGTATAACATCTAGACTATAAATAATGAATAAATCCCTATTTTGTATTTCTATTTTTCATTTATAGCTAAACATACTCGGGGAAAGGCAAGGAAGAGACGAATTAATGAAAGTGAAAGACAAATGAGTGGCTTGATAACCAAAGAATCTACATGCGCATGAAAATTATTTCCGGATCCGATTACCATAGCGACGTTTACACCTGCGAGAGACATTTTCAACAAAATATCTCTCTACCACCTAGCCTACTGAAGAGTCTTAACAAAAATTAAAAATAGGTAAAACATTTATTTTTGACAAATATTGGTAATGCAGTTGGTATGTTTTTATTATTATTCTAAAAATATAAATCAGATTCTTACTCTTTCTACTGCCTATCTACCGTATTTGTCTATGATATGTAACTAATTATTTGGCTTCGCTTGTTCCTTTCCAAATGGTTTCGGGATGGACGAATAATAAGTCCTCTGGCTGACACAGTGGCTGTTCTCTCAATATCGTTCTATCCCCAAATCTGTTAATATTTTCCACCTTAATTCTTTATTGTGCAGCAACCAAAAGTGGGTCATTTGTTTTCTCACCACCGGACACAAATTTATAATAACCCAACAAACACTATTTTCCAGTAGAATTTTGGGATTCAAATATCAAAAACATAAACATAATATGACTGAATTCAGAATTGGTCCGCCAATTACTGTCTGAACCTTTCTATTTTATAAACGGATTTCTTCGATTATGAACAAACTATTTAACTTTGGTTATTAATAAACTTACCTGTGTGTTTGAAATCAACTCCGGTTAAATAATATCCATTGCACAATTAAATATAACAATGAACAAAGGAAAATTACGACAAAAAATAGTAATTAAGGGCTCCAAAATAGCCTAAAACAGAGGTGGGGGTAGGTAGAGCAGATTTTTCATATTACACTTGCAGCTTAATATAACATTTTAATTTCCACCCATCGTTCATTCTAAGTTCTTTCAAATACTGCACAAAAAAGAAATTAATTATTTTAAAAAATAAGACTGAAATAATAACAAACGTCAACTATTGAAGTAAATTGACTTCAGTTTCTTTGGACACTGAACTAGTGAAACAAAAGTGCACTACAGTTTGTGTTAGTTTTCTGCACATTTAACAGAAACCATCCACCATAAAGATTAATTTATGTTCTATTTTTCAGGTAAAAGATGGCTGAACCACCATTAACAGATCTAAAAGATGGAAATTCTGATGCAACTGAAACCAAAACTAGCAAAAGTCCTGAAATTTCTAAGACAGGTTCTAGAAATGGATCAGCTCGTTCACAAAAGAGTCATGGAAGTAAAAAAGGGAGAGATTTTATCCCGTCCCCTGCTGTGTCTGCCAAAGATAATCCTGCTGCCGATTGGAGAAATATGAGAAGAATTATTGCTGAGGATCCCGAATGGTCATTGGCTACAGTTCCCTTACTTGTTGAACTCTGTATTAAACATATCGTGGATAATTTTGAAAGTATGAATTTATAATTTTATGCTTTTAATTTCACTACCAGAGTACCATATTTAATTTTGTGCGCAAATTACCAGAACTAATAGATAGAAAGACTGTTGATAAGCTAACAATTGATTTTGATTTCAAGCACCAGTTCAATCAAATAGAATAAGAACTAATACTTAAGTTACTACGGTAAATAGTTGAGTTTTTATTCTGTATTTTAATCTTTGATTAGTTTGATAATATTGTTTTTTTTTGTTTTATAGATAACTCCAAAATTCTGAATGATTTATTACAAAAGCACCAAAATAAAGTGTTGGAAAAAATTTCTAGTGATCTACCACTAAAGGTGACAGCTAATTTAGTTGATGATGAAGGATTCTGGAAAAGATGTTGTAACGCCCGATGGGAAATTTGTGATGTGCTAGATTTTGGAGGAAACTGGAAAAGGATGTTTTTTGAAAAGAATTTACAAGAAATTATTGAACATTTTGTACCTGAAACAACTGACCCAATCCATTTAAATGAGACCTTGGCCCTGTCTGCAAATTATGTGAAGAGACTAGAAATAAGACAATTACTGCCACCTGTACGCGAAGCACCAAAAGGTCCCGATTTTGATGATGCCTCAGATGCAGGTAGTGATACCGGGGATGAACCAGAATGTGATCATTTTAATTTTACCCCAGTACTAAGTCTTTTACCAAATTTGGAACATTTGAGTCTGACTTATGGTGTTCGTGATTGTGGTATGAATTTTGAATGGCAGTTGTTTCAGTTCACAGCTAGAGACTGTTTACAGTTAGCTCAGAGTGTTGCTGCCCACAAACATCTACAAGTATTTAAACTACACAGGAGTAAAGTAGATGACGACAAGGTTCGTGTGCTGATCAGTCACATCCTTGATCATCCTGGTCTCATAGAGTTAGATCTCTCACATAATGTAATTGGCGATCGTGGAGCCAGGGCGATTGGTAAATTTATCAACAACCACAGTAGGCTTGTTCGATTAAATCTATGTGATAACCAAATACGTGGTGCTGGAGCACAAGCCATCGCACATGCTCTAACTAAAAACACTACAGTTGAGCATTTAAATCTGAGATTAAATAGATTAGGAGATGATGGAGGACAGGCGATATGTAGGTCTATGTTGAAGAATAGTACATTAAGAGAGATAAATCTGGGCAGTAATGATATGGCTGAACCAACAGCCGCTATATTGTCACAAGTAGTGATGCAGAATTCAACCATTTTGTCAGTTGATTTATCTTGTAATAGACTTGGTCCGGTTAGTATATACTATAGTTATTTCTTTTACTTTTTCTGGGCACACATTGTATAAGATACATATAGATGCTAATATTTACACCCTGTAATCACCAGTCTTCTTCTCTGCATCCAATTTTTAGTATAAACTTTATCTTGCACTATCCATTGCAACTCGATATACTGGGAGGAATAAGAGGGATAATTTGAAATACATGGATAAATATGAAACCTGTCACAAAGTGACCTCAGGTTCTTTAACTTACTTGCCCCCTTTTCCAAATTTCCAACAAACAACACAACTAATTAATTTATTTTAAATATGTATATTGTACAATCAATTTACATATACAATTTAAGAGGTTTTTACAAAATTAAATGCTTTAAAGTTACAGTTCATTCCGGCATTTAATACTCTGTTGCTTTAATTCAATCAATCCTTCTGGTTAGCATTCAGATTAATTCTCTGTCTTAATTCCACCATCCCAATCGCGTAAGTTGGTTTTTTAAAACATTTTAAACCCGAACACAAATTCTCGGAAAACACAAAACCTTCACATGTCACAGATCTATTTCCCGGATTCACCTAGACTCCCTAATTGTATTAAAACTTCACCAAGATTGAAATGTACTTCACCTAGACTACATGTGTACGATTCACAAAGTTCACCAAGATTAAACTACAATATGATTCACAAGGTTACCCCTGGGTTGAAATACAATTTATATCGGTCACCTAGACATTACCGGTTAAATGTTATTTCATCAAGGAACGAGTTCATCCCATTTAAATACATCGTATTTAATTACCAGGTTCTAAGCATCTAAAGCCAGTCATTGGTGTTACCGTAGATATTGAAAAACAGTCATGTCTGGTCCTTTAAAATCTCTCTGATCTAAGTAGAGAAAACAGCCATGTCTATATATCCTGTAACTTATTTTAAACCTCTCTGACAAACTTTTCTAATTCCTACACCAAGAAACTTTTAGTCACTCAAACATCCAATCAGAATTATGCACCACCTGCACATGCATCACAATCCAGACACGTTCATTACTTTACACCCTCATTACCTAACTTGCTCAGACATACCAACAATCGTTCTGTAAAAACAACGCATATACATTGAAAATAATTAAACTTTATTAACTAAAACCTGTACAACCCTTAATAAATGTCTTTAAAAGAAATAAATATTCCCTTTAGCCATGTACCAAATTAATTAGGTACCCTAAATCACAGAAATAAACCATGTCACAATTATACATAGCAAATTAACATACCAATTGTGACAAAACCTGAGTTGATATTTATTTTCCTTAATAATTTGGCTGTAATATTGTTACAGAAAATGAGTTCAAATAAAATTGTTGATTCCATTAGGTTTAATGTGTTGAATGGTTTTGTGAAATGCCATTATCTCTTCGTCCAATTCAAAATTATAAATCAATCCATAGATCCATTGTCTCGTATTGATTATGCAAACAGTCTGCTCTTCGGACTCACCCAAACACTTAAAAATAAATTACAGATAATCCAGAACATCGCTGCCAGGATTGTAACAAGAACTTCAAAATATTCATCCATAACTTCAGTGTTAAAGTCTCTTCACTGGTTGCCTGTCGAACCCCGGATTCAGTATAAAGTTCTGTCATTAGTGTATCAATGTCAAAATAATCTTGCTCCCTTATATTTGTCTGAACTTTTTACAAACTATCCAAACATGCGCTAAGGTCACATGGCAAAAATATACTTGCTGTTCCCAACACAAAACTAAGACAATTTGGTGGTAAAGTTTTCAGTGCTGCTGCACCTCGCCTTTGGAATCAGTTACCAGTAAACATTAAAGAATCTCAGACTTTCACAATCTTTAAGTCACAACTAAAAACTCATTTGTTTAAACTCTTATTATCCAGATTAGAAACAGATTGTTTATGTGTGTTTTTAATGGCGAGAGACTCTTTAAATGTTGCGCTTTGAGCATGCGTATATGGATGGATTATTAAGCGCATTACAAATATACATTATTATTATTATCCATTGCTGAAATAAATCAATCGTGTGCCTCAATCAACATGTTAAACCAGAAATGAAACTAAATTTTAATATACATTTAATAGTATTGAATATATCCCATCAATATTCAAAGTGCCCTGGCTCCTTTAAATTTTTTATTTCTATGCTTTTGCTTGTTTGTAATCTATATTCTCTTATATTATAGGATGGTGGCAAACAACTACAAGAAGGTATGGAGGAAAATACAACAATTACAACCATGGATCTAAGATTGACAGAATGTGGACAGGAATCAGAATATTGTATTAATCAAATTTTACACAGAAACCAAGAAGCAGAACGAGAGGCAAAAATCAAGAAGATAGAAGCGGAGGCCCCACCACAGAAGAAAATTGCAGAACCCCAGGCTGCTCATCGTTATAAACCTCGAATAACCCATGCTTAATATTATAACTATCACCAAAAATTCTAATGTTGTAAACGTTTTGTGTTTGAAATCAATAAGTTATATTGTAAGTTATAGTTAAATTTATTTCTTGGAATTTAACATTGGATACATAGTAAGGACTGAATATCAGACTATATGAAGTAAGATGGTTTTGTATAACTCATTAAAGGAGAAAGCAATGTTTTTTCTACATACCTTGTCAAAATATCTACCAGTATTTATGTCATGTAGAAAAGTATTTATTGATAAATTATTAAGTCTGTGATAATTTCAAATATGAAATAAATTATACATTTTCAAGTTGAATGGATATTTTTATACGCCCACATATGGTGGAGTCCACAATGTGGACACTCTACAGGTCACAATTTTCATCCAATTTTGACGAAACTTGAAATATAGGTCTGTCTCCCAAAGATCTTGGTTCCTTTCGATATTGGCTTGTATCGGACTATAACTTTATCAATTGTAGCCCCTGGTTGTAGGAAAAATAACATTTTTAGCTTGTGGACACTCCTGATTTTGATGAAACTTGCATTGTACGTGTACAACTAGTTTAATGTCTTACTGTTCTGTACCAACTCGTATAATAAAGACGGGCGTACGTCATACATTACTATTTGAGGGGGGGGGGGGGGGGGTTGTACATGTACAACTAGTATGTTTCCCCTTGCCTGTGGCTCACTAATCAGGAGGTTTGGGGTTTGATCCCTGTCATGACCTAGACAGTTCCCCAAACTTGCCAGCGTTGTTTCCCCTTGTCAGTGGTGCAGGAAGGGGGGTGGGGGCAGCGTCCAGTTATTCAGATGGAATATAATATTGAGGTCCCGTGCACATAAAAGAACTTTAAATTCGAAATAAAGAGTAGGCTGTAATGTATGGCGGCGTATGTACATCTTTATTATGACGATGATTTTTTTTTCTCTTCATTACAATTGCCCCTCAATTACAGTATTATTTAGATTTTGAAATATATGTATTTTAGTGAGAAAATTACATATAGATGCTTTGTTTCAATTTAAATATTTGTTAGGAATTTAGCCCCAAATCTAATCTGATTTAAAAGTTTACGTAGAAATACTGTTTTGGGAGAGCTTAATATGCCTGCCCGCCCGCCTCCCTGATTCGTTGAACCAGCCATTTTTCGGGCAGTGTATTTCAATTTTTCGGACACAAGCTTCAGAGAATGGAGAACGCGACCATATCTCATAGAAATATAATTGTATGATTAATTCAAAATAAACAACATCACAGCTTTGTGGAAAATTCATTTTAGTTAATGATTCATTCATTCAGAAAATTTGGTTGACAAATTTTTCAGGCATATTGGCTCAGCCCCCCCCCACCCCCACCTGAGATTATCCCCCTACTCCATGTAGCCCCTTACCTGTTGTTTAATCCGATTCAGTTTGTTGAATCAAATTTTGTTTAAACTATTATTTTCTCTCCCATCCGAGCGACTGGGCATTGTCCTTCCAGCCCACTCCCATCCCCTACCACTGACGAGGATACCGCACCGGGGTTGTCTTGTACATGTACATAGGAAAATGTGATTTTCAATAATTGATTTACTTCAATATATAATTTTTGTCTTAAATCTATATTTGTTAGCAAATTACACAATTTCAGTTTAAATGTTTGTAATTCGGCCTGAAATATCTGAACTAAAAGTTTACAGCTAGCTACCTGTAGTAAAAATAACGTAGGGTCTAATTGAAAGGGTATATTGGAGTGGGTATATTAGGCCTGCAGCCAAAATTTCTAGCTTGCTTAGAAACACAATTCCGCTACATGGTCCTCCCAAATAAACAAACTATACATGTTTGGAAAGCTTTGAACACTAGGAACACAAATCCAGGGAGTTCCAAGCAAAAAGTTTGCAATAACTCGATTTAGGGCCAGATGAAAATTGTGACAATTGTCAAATAAATGCTATATTTATACTAATAATTGTGAAGTTGACATAAAATTAAATATTGGCGAAAACACCAGGTGCCTTCATCATAGGCACAGAATATGCTATTGGTTAAATTTTGATTTAAACCAAAATGCAGAAAACATAATGGACAAGGGAACATACCGAATTTTGGAAATCCATTAACGGTAATAGAGAGTTATCTCCCTTTCTGTCAAATGTTTGCAATTAGTAACAGTATTTCAGGTGCGTGTTGACTGCTAATGCTGTATGACACACAAGGCCATGTGTGAGCACACAAGCCCAATATTTATGCGGTCACAGGGGACTGCAAGTGTTGGTGAGCGGGTGTTTACCCAGATATTATAGGTGGAGCGCTTAGTCTGATGAGCAAGGAGATACGTTTGACATTGGTTGAGCAATATGTCATAATGAAGATGTACATACGCCCGCCATACATTAGGTCTACTCGAATGTAAAGTTCTTTTACGTGCACGTCAACGTGTTCACGGGACCTCAGTTTTATATTCCATCTGAAAAACTGGACGCTGCCCAGCCCCCCCCCCCCCGCTTCCTGCACCACTGACAAGAGGAAACAACGCTGGAAAGTTTCGGGAACTGTCTAGGGTCAACACAGGAATCAAACCCCAGACCTCCTTATTAGTGAGCCAAGGACAAGGGGAAACATACTAGTTGTACACGTACAATGCCCCCCCCCCCCCCACACACACACACACTCAAACAATAATGTATGACGTAAGCCCATCTACATTATACGGGTTGGAGAACAGTAAGACATTAAATTCCATTTGATTTCTTTTTTCTTCATTACAATGTTGTCACTCCTATTACAGTATTATTTAGTTTTGGCCATATCTATTTTAGTGAGAAAACTAAATATCTGTAGATGCTATGATTCAGGTTAAATATTTGTTAGACCTTTAGCTTCAAATTCTATCTGGAAAAAAGATTGGACTTATATAGGCCCTTGTCTGTAGTTAAATCCCTTGACTGTTATCAATATTTTCCATAAAGGGAGATAACTCCTTTTACTATAAATTGATGTCCGAAATTCTGTATGTCACCTTGTCCATTTTGTTTTCTGCATTTTGCTTTATATCAAAATTTAACCAACAGCATATTCTTTGCATAGGATGAAGGCATCAGGTGTTTTCGCCAATATTTAATTTTATGTCAACTTCACATTTATTAGTACAAATATAGCATTTACTTGACAATTATCACAATTTTCATCTGGCCCTCAATCGAGTTAGTGCAGACTTTTTGCTTGGAACTCTCTGGATTTGTGTTCCTGGTGTTAAAAGCTTTCCAAAAATGTATAATTTGTTTATTTGGGAGGACCGTGTAGCGGAACTTCACGCTAGAAATTTTGGCTGCAGGCCTATATGTTTTAGTGGAAAAAATCTCGTGGTTTCAATGCGATTTACAAAACTACGGACATAGTCTGGCCTCCATTACTTCATAGACATATTGCTCAACCAATGTCAAACATATCTCCTTGCTCATCAGACTAGGCGCTCCGCCCATAATTTCTGGATAAACATCCGCTCACCAACCCTTGCAGTCCCCTAGCTGTGACCCCATTAACGATATAAATATTGGGCTTGTGTGCTCACTCATGGTCTTGTGTACACAGCATCAGCAGTCAACCGCACATGAAATACTGTTACCAATTGCAAACATTTGACAGAAAGGGAGATAACTCTCTATAACCGTTAATGGATTTCCAAAATTCTGTATGTTTCCTTGTCCATTATGTTTTCTGCATTTTGGTTTAAATCAAAATTTAACCAATAGCATATTCTTTGCCTAGGATGAAGGCATCGGGTGTTTTCGCCAACATTTAATTTTATGTCAACTTCACAATTATTAGTATATAGCATATTATTCTTGACAATTATTACAATTTTCATCTGTCCCTAAATCGAGTTGGTGCAGACTTTTTGCTTGGAACTCTCGGGATTTGTGTTCCTGGTGTTAAAAGCTTTCCAAAAATGTATAGTTTGTTTATTTGGGAGGACCATGTAGCGGAATTGTTTTTCTAAGCAAGCTAGAAATTTTGGCTGCAGGCCTAGTGTGAATATATCACAGTTATACACTAATGATGGTTGAGTTTGTTTTTCGTGAAAATCAGAAAAAAATGACGGACATAATGGCCGCCTTCTGTACGCAAATAGTGTATAAAAAAAATTTAAAAAATGGTATATCAAGGTTGTGGGCTCTTTAGAGGCCACAGTTTTTATCCGATTTGGATGAAACTTTAGATATATGTTTTTATCCTAAAGATCTTGGTTACTTTAGATAATTACACAGATTCGAACGTAACTTCCTGGATTATGACCCCTGATTGGTCGAAAAATCGCATTTTTAGCTTGTGGATTCTCTAGAGGTCACATTTTTTTCCGATTTTAAAAACCGTTTAAATACATCACCATTCCACCATAATTGAAATTTCGGGAAAATCGGAATGTAACTGACCGACAAAATGGCCGTTCTTTGTACGCAAATTGTGTATAAGTATGTAATACATAGGTTATGGACCTACAAGAGGTCACAATTTTTATCTCAGTTTGATAAAACTTAACACATATCTTTATATTCCAAAAATCTCAGTCTCTTTTGATATTTGCGCATTTCAGACCATAACTTTCAAGATTATGGCCCTGATTGTTCAAAACAATCGTTTTGGTTTTTAGTTTGTTCTCTATCCATCTCTTGCAAAATGTGGGCGTATCCTGCCTGGCAGCCGCTGGTTGTTTTTAGCTTGTTCTCTATTCATCTCTTTCAAAATGTGGGCGTATCCTGCCTGGCAGCCTCTGGTTACTGAAAAAGGAAACGGGGACCTAGAAAGGTTGAATGATGGGTTGAAAGCAGGGCCGTAACTAGCTCACAGCAACTAAAAGGGGGGGGGGGGTGCGGGGGCTGAAAGTGTTCTCAGGGGTGCTGTAAAATTGACGGACAATGTATATCTATTGTTTTTATGGTCGACAAATTGTTCACAGGGTGGGTGGGGGCGAAACTTTTTAAAGGAGGGGCTTTGCCCCCCCCCCACCTAGTTACGGGCCTGGTTGCAAGTCTTCTTTAGTCAAGTCAATTGCATGAATTTGAATTGCTAAAAATGGTACTGTACACTGGCAGGGATGGACTAAGGGTCGGGTTACCCGAGTGTGGCCTGTTAAAACAAGATTATTCGGGTCCGACATTGAACCAACGTAAAGAAAATGTATCACATCCGGTGCATCTCTCCAGTGCACATGAAACCCCAAGTGGGCTATAAATTATAAATATATGTTTTTATTTACGTCGGCATTGTTGATATTCGTGCCGCCGATACGATCCCCGATGCCCTACTCTGGGAGGTGTGGAGATTTGTTTTACTCACATAAATTCTCTTGACAGTCCTGCATTTGGTATTAGTTTGATTATAGAACTGTGTTATATATGATCTGTGGTTTGATCCTTAAATCTATATATTTGTTAAAACCAGCTCAATTTTTGTCATGGTCGCTGAGATGCAAATAAGATAAGAAGGGCGTGTGATTGTTGGCGAGACTGTAGGTTAGGGTTGGGATTAGCGTTAGCCCTGTGACGAAAAATTGAGCTGGCCTTATCATTTAGCACTAACTTTTGATCCTATACAGTTTGGCCTTTGAATTAATATTTTATTTATCTTTTAGTTTTCTGACATGTCTATCTATAAAGCATGTTGAAACTGTTTAACCGCCTTAACAATTCATTGACGAACTTCGGAAATAACAATAACAAAATTGATGGCTTTAAATTAAATGATTTTAAGCCTTAACTTAAAATCCGTTATCAAAGCGTTGAATTTTAGCGTAGTTACGGTAATTAAATGACGTCGACGTCACGTGGTTGCCGTCTGCGTTCATCTTATGTTTGACGAAGTACATGCCAGACAAGTATATCGTTTACCAGTTCTTTTGATATTTACAAAGCGAAGCTTATAAATGCTAGAGAGGTTTTCCCTTTTACTCTTTAAGTAACCACCAATTTCGGTAAAACGCTGTTAAAACCCACCCAACCCTCCCAATTGCAAAGGATACTTTCTTTGTGGTTTTTGTTTTCGTTTCAGGCGTTCCTTATATATATGGTTTTTGGTTTATATAAAAGATGGCATACTCAGCTGCAAATCCAGAATATTTTCGACGTCATCGGATATCTCAGTCTGATTTCTGCTTCCCAGAATCAAACTGAACTATATGGTATCCCATAAATGCATGGATTGGCCTGCCTTTTATGACCATCTGTCGGCGACCAATGTAGTTTTATGAATGAGTAGATTGATAAATTATGGAATTGAAACAGATATATTGAATTGATTACATGGATCAGATATACATGGAAGATTTAGTGGAACAGTTTTGATTTGACAAAGTAAAATGAAAATGTGATGAACTTTTAAATTATGAAATAGATAAACTCTAATCAATGATTTAATATATTGAAATGTACTATTTGGCTATGACCATTATTGCCAATAAATATTATTCCTCTTAGAATTGTCTTTGATAACAGATACCTACGGCAATAGAATATCGGTTGTAGGCTACTTGAATTAATATGTAGGATGTGACTTGTCAGTTTGTATGGTACTGGTAGGATATATTAAATTATATAACTATATATCAAGAGCGGAGTTTAAAGTAAATATTTCATTCAGCGATAATAAAAGCCGATATCTATCGCTTTTTTTTTACAATTATATTTTCAAATTATTTCATATTTAAATTAGAATCTTCTAAAATGTGTCGTTCAGAAAACTCCGTATCGATTCCGTAAAAGCCGAAACGGAATATTGTCTATTGAGACGTTACACGTAAACGCACAGTCGCGTTATCATTAAAGGCGAATGCGGGCATTTTAGGTTTACCTATCACAAAAAGCACAAAAAATCTAACATGAAATGTAGCTCGTTCTTTGTTCGTGGGGGTTTATGCCCACTTCCAACTAGGGGGATATCGCAGACAAATGTTTCCCAAGAAACTTGCCAGTCGAAGCCAAAAAGTAGGCTTAGTCCAACCGCATGATTCTCCATTTATACAGATGTCGTGTGCCATATTCTGGAGAGAGCAAAGATACGATATTTTGCCGCGAAATCTTTTGTAATAGTACACATAGGTCATTAAATACGTTCAAGTAGATAGGCTTGAATGCCCCTTAATGTTTAACTTGAGGAGTCACGACAGAAATTTAATTTGGGCATTTGGAAATTAACGCGCATTATTGTGTTTTTGGGCATGATGTAATACATTCGTAATTCTATGGTTATTTTTGCAAAGCACCTATTAGTAACTATGATAGTAGATTGTATTTATTTTT
Source organism: Patella vulgata (assembly GCF_932274485.2). Classification (NCBI taxonomy): domain Eukaryota; kingdom Metazoa; phylum Mollusca; class Gastropoda; family Patellidae; genus Patella; species Patella vulgata. Next base: position 33,743,337 of record NC_065883.2, read on the forward strand.
TTTATGCTAGTTGATTTCAGTATCAGTAGGCCTATCTTTAACTATGGCAAGAGGCCGAAATGGTATTAGTACGTGGTAGCAATGGCACCACCATTGTAAGTTTTAAGAATTGTTCATACAGATTAAATTTATCTAGTGAAGGAATTGTTTGTTCACATTGTATAAAGATATGTTCCCTTAAAGTTTGAATAATATAAGGTGTATAAAATCTTCTTATCTCCATCTTTGCGTAGACTCAAACTTACTTTCACATCTTAATTTTATTAATTGTACCAAACTAGGCATGGTGTGGATAATGTGGATGAATTAGTTGATTATTATTCTTGTGAAAGAAAGAATTGGGCTGGCCAAGGATAGTCTTTTATAAATTGGATGTTTCAGCCGTTGCAGCATACATGTATATTATTTGAATATCAAAATTTCCAGTTTGGAACAAGAGGATCAACTGGTACCTTAAAAACAGATTGATAAATTCAAGAGCGTTACAGAGGAGTAATCTCACTTACAGCCATATCTTGATGCTCTATTTCTCAGCTTATCAAGCCTGTGGTTAAAATCGGGCACTGGTCTCGCTGCTATCGAATATGCTATTTCTTTCGTGCCCAACAGAAATAAAGAACAACCAGCTCCTAAGAAAAAAGACGTTACATTTATCCAAGGACAGCTGACAAAAAGACCAAATGTGCAGTTCTATGTTTTAGATTTGTACGTTTGAGGAACAAGATGTAACGATATTGATTTGTGAGGAATGAACTGAACATACCAAACAGTAAATAAGAAATTATCTCTGGTAATTGTTTAATTTGTGTTGAGGTAGTGTTAGATCCCACGTGCTTACGTATAAATTATTGCATGATATATTAAATATTAAAAAAAAAATGTAAATTTGCCAGAGATAAATAAATATGATCAATAAGTATTATTTCTGTATTACTACAAGAATAATAAGAACAGATCTGAAAGACTAATTTTTAATTGTCACCTCATGACCAAAAGTTGCAGATTGTACCAAAACCATACATATTAATCGTTTTTTTAAAAATTATTTAAATAAGCACAGAAGGTAAGTCTGATTGTGGTCCAAAGGCTAAAGGTACCGCTATTTGCATAGAACGTTAATCGCACGAAACTATTTTACTTTTTTTTTCTGGGGATGGAAGAGATGGAAGTTGTTAAAATGAATATTCGTTCCACCTCCTTAGCAACTCATTGACGAACTTTGAGCTTTACATGTAGAAAATAATGGGGAAATAACTAGAAAGTACTTGAATTAAAAATGTAAGATGTGACTTGTTAGTTTGTATTGTAGGTAGGCTATAGTATAAAACTATAACGTCCGGGTAATTTAGTAACTATAGCATGAGCGGAGTTAACATTGCACTAATAACAGTATAATATTTCATTCCGCGATGATTAAAGCCAATGTATCGATTATTTTTGTAATCATATTTTCAATTTATTTTATATTTCAAGTAGAATCTAATAAAGGTTATACACCTTTATAACGTTACCTACAAAATGTCTCGTTCAGAATGATTCCGTAAATAGCCGAAATATCCCGAATTGACGGGATATTGTCCATTGTGACGTTACTCGTTAATCATAGCGACGTTATCTTTAAAGGCGAAAGCAGTCATTGCATGCTATTAAAATAACACGCATTTACTAGTATTTACTAGGCCAAGTAATATATATTATACTACAACTAAGTAAGTATTTGTAAAAAATAGATGACACAGTTGTAAGTAGAATTATAATTACTATTATTTACTATACAAAGCCTGGAAAGAAAAAAGAAATGCATTCGAGGGTGGAAGGAAACTACCGGCGTATACTGCGCATTATCTTTGCAAACATGAAATTATTTATGATATGAAATTGATTCTGCTATTAATAGAAACATAATTTTCTGGACTAGATTTCTTAATATAAAATTTCGGTATTGGTTTATGCTAAATTGAGTTATTAATCTTGTTTTTGGGACAGTAATTTTTTTCTATCTATTAATTCGGGAACTATATTTATCAGATGTGATAATATAAATTTAAATACTGTATATCGTTTCAGTAAGCTTATATCTTACCTCTAAATTAAAATAATTATGTAAAATACATTATGTTAAAAAACAACATCTATAATTATCTATCTATAATTATCAAGATTTGGATCACTCTATCAATTTATTATTATAGACCTACTATTAAAGGCATATTTGGTCTAGCCATGGGTTAATTATTATTGTCTCAACAAAAACAAACAAAAAAGATAAAAAAAAAAAAAAAGACAAACAAAAAAAAAACCGTAACAAATAAAATGTAGCAGCGCGATTACCTATTTATAAAGATTTCGTGTGCACCAAGCGAAGCTATATTCTGGAGAGAACATGTAGCCCACTTTTCCAATTGTGGAATACCTCTTAACTAGGTTTGGGAGTCTCTACCGGAATTTGATTTGTGTATTTTAAATTCTTAAATTCTAAGGTTACTTTTTCCAAGCGAGGTGGTCAAATGTCACTGCCCTACTCTTGCAGCTATTACCCAAGCTAACATTGTATAAACGATATCCAACGTGTATAAAATATACAATGGATCGTATATTAATTTTAATCTTTCTTAATTTCAGTACATCTATCATTAATTATGGCAAGAGGCAGAAATGTTAAAGCACGCGGAAGTAATGGCACCACCATTGTAAGTGTATTATACGAATTGTTAAAATAAATTACCACGACCTGGTGATATAATTGCTTGTTCAAAGTTTATTAAGATACTATAGATCCCCGGTTTCGCCAGGGACGCAAATTGGACCGAATCATGGCCTAAAACATTCACAGTGTCATGCTGGTTAATTTTGTACAATATATAATGTCGGTGACGAAGAGTGATGAACGAACATACACACATAAAGAGTCCAGGGGGAGAACGATCTAAGTCACATTTTTGTCTTGTGGGTTTAATTCAAACTTCTTAATGATGTTTAATACGAATCTTAATTACCAGTACAACTGACTTCCACTGTTCAGCCAAATTAAGGTCAAATAAAGGGTACGATGGACTTGCATTTGTTCGGGAGGCCATTTCAGAAGGGCCTTGGTTCGTTTTTACCTGAAATTGATTGTTCCACAGAAAGCTTATACAATTTGCTACCAGATGGCGCCATCGAAAGGCAGAGATTTATTTAAATGGATTAGAACGCCTGCTAGATTTTAAAATTTAAAGATAAAATGGATATTCGAGACTAATTCAATGTTATATTATTTAGACATTTATTAACATAACAAGTCCATAATCAACTCTCTATAGATTGCCCAGTACCGTCATAGACAAGTTAAACTATATCTTCCACCCATAACTTCTCTCAGAATAAAGTAATTTGAATGAAATTTTAAATATATTCATCTTTCATTGTCTATTTTAGAACTATTATAGCGAGAACTGTCAACTCTTTATCCAAATAAAGTATCTTTAAAGTTTGGAAAGGCCAAGGTGTATAAAATCGTATCATCTTCATCTTCCCACACAAAGCAGCTTAGTTTCATGTCTTCGACATTTCGCATCTTATTTTTGACACATTACATTTGATACATTGGAGATACATTAGATTTTTTAATTAAAAATATTTCTTTTACCAACAGCGCTGTGGCATATTTTCTTCATGCTGTCTTAAACCCCAAACGACAGACGACCAGGACGAAGAAGAAAGTTATAGCGGTAGGTCGGTGACCACGGAGGAGACACCAGCTCCCATTACAATACGGGAAAGGATTAGGCGATTGGTAAGTAGGATTAGGCGATTGGTTAATTTACTTATTATCGTTACGAGAATGATAAATTATTAGATTATCAGATTAAAGTGGGAACCATTCTGGAATTACATTATTTAATTTTGTACACAATTTACACCAAATCCGCCGTTCAATGCCCAAGTTGCTAAAGGAAAGAAGATGTATTTTTTTTTATTTTAGTTTCTCAATAGAACTGGTAGGGGTCACGTAATCAATGTCAGATCAGCTGAACCATCACGACCCTCTACAGGTAATTGTATTGTTCATTATATCAATTGACTGAAACAGAATGTTAAATCTGATTGGTGACCATCGTGTAATCAAGAAAACAAATCATAAAAAAATATATTATGTTGCAAGTCGCGTAGTCTTCTAGATGAAATGGTAACGTAGATGTCATTAGATTTTAAACTCGAGACCCTATGTTACATACACAATTAGACCTAGTTATACTTTAAAATCTCCCTGACACTAATCGCAGCCACATTGCACATGCAGTGAACGTCCAAGCATTTCAGGTCTGTAATATGATCATATTCTGTAAACTCTCTGTCAGTGTCACATCAGATAACGGCATGAAATCATTATAAACTTTAAATTTAAATGACCATTACTTCATTTTGGATTAACCAATCTGAATGTGTTTTCGACTACGCGTTTTCGGTATGAGTAAGCCTACTTTTGGTTATGTATGGCCTTAAACATAATGCGTGTTGTTCCTTTGTGTATGTTATCCCTTTAGGTATGTTGTCCCTTTAATTTACTCTCTTCATATTCTTTTTGTATTTTGTAGAAAATACGCCAGTGGCTTCAGTTCAGCCAATTGGGATTAAAGGTAAGCTTGTAAAATATTTCACTATCTGTATGTTGTAAATATGGTATCGGTATTAATAGTAGATACCACACTGATCAACAGTTAATATTGGTGTTTTAGAAAGGGTAAAACGTACAGGTCCTGCACAACAGATACCTAATAAATAAAGCTAATATTTGGCCTTTATACACTGTTATTATATTGGATATTTTCGTTTTCAGAGGAAAATTCGCCACCAAAAGAAGAAAATGTCGTTAAAAACAGCAAACCGTAAGATTTTTATAGTTATTATTACAGTTTTTTGGCATGGTTTAAATTGTGAATATTTTTACGTTTCTATCCCAGGCTCAGATAATATTATTCTACCAGGCCGATTGAAAGACCCACAATCACGCACATAAAACAAAATGAATCTGTAATTAATTATGTAATTATTGCATTTATTCATTATTTACCTGTTTACTCATTTATGTATATGATTATTTACATTATGTAATCATTATATTTGTATTATGTAATGATTATACTTACATTATGTAAATATAGTAATCATTATATTTACATTATGTAATCATTATATTTGCGCTATGTAATCATCATATTTAAATTATGTTAACCATTATATTTACTTTATGTTAATCATTATATTTGCATTATGTAATCATTATATTTTCGTTTTGTCATCATCATATTTACGTTATGTAATCACCATACATGTATTTACATTATGCTAACCATTATGTTTACGTTATGTTAATCATTATGTTTACATTATGTAATCATTAGACTTATCCGTCTTCATTAGCACACTCGCACCAGAACAGTAGGGCGTTAAACCCCATTTCATTTCATTAGACTTACACCTTTTTATATTTAGTAAAATTGATGTTGTGGATGAGGCGCCTGTGGTATCGCCTGTCCTTTCAGAACATGGGACAGATGACATTAGGACACAGTAAGTTATTTACATGTATCTGCATAATCACCAACATTTGTGGCTGTGTAATTATTAGGCTAATTAGTGTTTACTTAAGTATGGTGTATGTGTATGTATGATTTATCCATGTAATTATTCGACTTTCATGTTGTTTATCTATGTAATCATCAGAGCGTCTATCTTATGTAATCCTAATCTTATTCTTAAAGTCATTATATTTAATCGGGGAACCATTATATAGTTATGTGTTGTTTTATATTTAGCAAAGCCGGTTTGGTGGCCGAGGCGTCAGCGGCTTCATGGGCTTCACCGGTGTCAGAAAATGGTGTGGATGATGCTGACGTGTATATTCACCCGTAAGTTACATTCACGAAACTAAACAGATGTGTCTATATGTTTTATACTGTAATGAATATATTTTTATTCAAATGATGATTCACGCCCACCTAGTGAGATAAGTCTTAAATCGACAATACTTTCTATTCTCTTTATGTGTGTTTATGTTTGTACTTTTAAAAAATGTATTTTTATGGGCTCATTTAACTCAAAATAGTATATATCTTTCATAATGCATCTTTAATTACATAATAACAACAGTTTTTAACTCAAAATAGTATATCTTTCGCTTTTGATATTTAGTGCTTTAATCACCGTAAAAGAAGCACCCGTAGTGGAGCCAAGAAAGACCCCGAAAAAACAGCACGAGGGTGTTATATTCTGGGAGGGTAAGACCAAATTTAATATTATAATTAGTTCATGAAACTAATTATCATATTGTAATCCATGCATTGTATAAAAAAAAAACATCCGAGAGTTTCAGATACCTGCATATAGCATTAAGTTAATAAGACCAAGAGTATGTCAATCAGGGATTTTCTCTTTAGATACTATGATGTCATCTTCTTTTCAGATGGAAAGAAGCTGGCTGGTAGGACGGTTGAGAGGATTGAGAGGATTGCTGTTCTGGAACGGGAGGTGGCAGATCTTAGTATGTTCTCTTTTTTAAACTATACATATACCTTACTATATTTTGTATATCACTCAATTTACTTGTAACTGTATATTATGGACAAGTGGGTGGGTGTGTTATATATACTATTCAAAAAAAGTAGGGGATATTTGATTTTGGGGGCATAATACTAAAATATGCAAATGACTACGAAAAAAGTCACTATAGAACCTAACAGAAGAAACATTTCCAGTTACATGTGACGCCCAAACGCACCAATAGCTACCGCATGGAATGCAGGTGATGCTTGGGATCATCATGGGGGTCCAACCCAAGATTTGCACGACTCTGACTTTAAAAGTTACAGTCATTGTGGCATTGAATTCCAGGGTGGAAACATCAGTTTAATTGTTTTAGTGACCAGAAAACAAATTTTGATATGCGTCGGCTTACCCAAAATGAAAGGTTACGTGCCCTTGGCATGCTACAGATCGGCACAACACAGGCGGTTGTGGCGCGGACGATGAATGTTTCTCAGTCTGTCATAAGCAGGCTATGGTCCAGATACCGTGATACACAATCTGTACAGGACAGACCACGCTCAGGTCGACCAAGGGCGACAACTCAAGCCCAGGATCGATTTATCCGTACCTTGGCCTTGAGAAATCGTGTCATCACAGCAAATCAGATCAGCGCTCGTCTTCAAACAGACACTGGTGTGAGAGTGAGTGGCCAGACGATTCGGAATCGACTGCATAGGGGTCACCTTCGCGCCCGACGTCCTCGCGTGATCCCTTGTTTGAGAGATCATCACATTCAGGCAAGACGTCGTTGGTGTAGGGATCGTCAACACTGGGATAATCGACGCTGGAGCAATGTGATGTTTTCAGATGAGTCAATGTTCACTGTTGATTTTTTGGACAGACGTAGGAGGGTGTGGCGTCGTCGAAACGAGCGCTTCCAAGACGTTAACGTCATCAGACATGATCGATTTGGGGGTGGTTCTGTTATGGTGTGGGGAGGCATCACTGTTGCTGGAAGAACGGCTTTACATGTTGTTGCAGGGCGTGTTACAGGCCAGTACTACCGGGACAACATCTTGGCAGTCCATGTTGTGCCGTTCGCACGACGTCCTGGCCGCCGTTTCATCTTCCAGGATGACAACGCAAGATGTCACAGGGCCAGGATCGTTAGAGGTTACCTCCAACAACAGAACATCACCACATTACCTTGGCCAGCACTGAGTCCCGACCTCTCCCCCATCGAGCATGTCTGGGACATGCTTGGACAGAGGTTACGTCAACGTCAACAACGTCCTGCCAATGTCCAAGAACTTGCTGCTGCGTTGCAACAGGAATGGGACAATCTGGACCAAAATGACCTTAGACGTCTCATTAGGAGTATGCCACGTCGGATCAATGCTTGTTTGGCAAACAGAGGAGGATTTACCCGTTACTGACTTGGTTGTGATGCTGTGGTAACTTTGCTGTTTGACCCCGGGTATCATTTTACCCTTATAATGGTCAGTCTGTGCCTTACTTAGACTAACGATCATTTGGAATAAATCGATGAATGTGAACTTCATTTCATTTTGTCATTTGTTTCTTCGTCAGTTTCATTAGGTGACTTTAATAACACTTAAAAATCAAATATCCCCTACTTTTTTTGAATAGTATATATACAATAAATAGTGACTCTACTTGTCTCTGAAATTATCTGGTGTCCCGTGCAGGCTTTAGATTCATATTTCTGTCTTTATGTTGTAATAATTGACTTCACACGTTGGGTGTTTTGATTTAGATTCGTTAAGTTCATGATACAATTTGTTTCATTATATACTTCATGTTTTATAGCAACAGAATTTGAAAACAATGTCAAGGAAATAAGTAAGTGTATTATGGACTTATATAAATAGTTTATATTGTATTGTTAAATACTTCACAATGAATGTTTACAATAACTGTGACAAACTATCTTATTTATATTTTGATAAATTAATGGATCTGGGGCATATGTATTATGATAATAAGAATCTTTTTCAGTGAAAAGTCAGGACTTTTCTACATCAAAAATTGATTGATTTCCACCATTAATATCAATCGAATTGTTGTTTAACAAATATTCACCACGAGGGCTTTTCAACATGTAGATATAAGTTAATGCCGTAATAATTGACTTCACACGTTGGGTGTTTTGATTTAGATTCGTTAATTTCAAGATACAATTTGTTTCATCATATACTTCATGTTTTATAGCAACAGAATTTGAAAACAATGTCAAGGAAATAAGTAAGTGTATAATGGACTTATATAAATAGTTTATATTGTATTGTTAAATACTTCACAATGAATGTTTACAATAACTGTGACAAACTATCTTATTTATATTTTGATAAATTAATGGATCTGGGTCATATGCATTATGCTAATAAGTACCTTTTTCAGTGAAAAGTCAGTATTTTGTATTCGATTTATAGATTTCTATCATTCCATCGAATTCTATATCAAAAATTGATTGATTTCCACCATTAATATCAATCGAATTGTTGTTTAACAAATATTCACCACGAGGGCTTTAACTTCAACATGTAGATATAAGTTAATGCCGTTTTATAATATAGAATTTTTCATTTAATTGCTCCATATTTTCACAGATTACTTGGCTAGACAAATGGCTGCATCCCAACCAGAACAACTTCCGTCCAAACAAAAACACCACTCAGTTTCTGAAAAGGTAGATATCAATTCTGTTTTAAATACCCTGAAGTTGAATTTAGACCGATTTAAAAGTATTTTTGTTTCTTTTATTTTCTTACCCCTGGCATTTTGTATCTATTATATAAAATTAGATAAATCTACCATGAAAGAAAAAACAAATTAATATGGGCAATCTGTGTTATATTTGTGACTGTGGTCTGGTGTGGGTTTCCCACATTGTCCTTCCTTTCTTTAGTCTAAAAATATATTTCTTAAAATATACGTGCTACAATTACATAATAAGGAATCGTATATTCTACTAGATACAACAGATGTACAGAACGTACACATTAGTTTTATTTATTTCCGGTGTTAGAAGTAATATAATAATATACAGGATCTGTTTTATATATTAAATTTAAAATAAACAATAAATGACTGTAAGTTTATTTATTATTCAGGATCAACATTTTGAGGGCATTCTGTCTGAATTGCGGCCAGACAGCAAGGTGCCGATACAACCAACACCATTTGTCCCAGGCAACAAAATAAAGCATGCATGGGCCCAGGTAAAATCAACATCATTATTATTATTATTATCATACCACATCAGACATAGGCTAGTTTATTGTAAAATTTGATATCATATTTACAAAATTAAGGGAATTTTACACTACATACATCGGATTATATTAATGATGTGGTATAAGTTCAAATTTTGGCCGCCATTGATAACTGTATTTTATAAATAATTTCAGCCTGGGAAGAAGGGAGTTTTTCGTCGCAAAAATCCACGGCGGTTTGATTAGGTAAAGGTTTCTGCGAAGGTAAGTTTTCTGCGATATCATATAGTTGAAAAAATTAAGTGGTAAAGCATTTGCCCACAATTAAAATGGTGTGTTCAGATTTTATAATTTATTTCTCGGCACGCTTATTAAACTTAAAATTTGTGTTATATATTTTCTTGTATTTCATTTTAATGATTGTTGGTTTTACAAAATGTTTTTTTTCTTCAATTTTTCGTCTGAAATTAAACATTTGTAATATTAAAGCATCCAGTTCACTGGTTAGTAAACGTCTATTCATTGTATTGTTTATCATTGCTAGAGAGAATTCGACCAATCAAATCGAAGACTCTATGCAGAAAATGCTCACCACCACGTTTCACCACTTCCACCCAATCTGTATAAAATTCCCGACCAATAAAATGGCTTCTTACTCAGCTTATCCTTTTATCGGACTTTCATCAGACAGGCAGTCAATATACAGGTTTGTAGAACCAGAACAATAAACACGTTGGTAGACGCAGACCAACCTTTAAGTTGGTGGATGTAGACCGATATACAAGTTGGTGGAAGTACACCAATATACAGGTTGGTAGATGTACACCAATATATACAAGTTGGTGGAAGTAGACCAATATACAAGTTGGTAGACGTAGACCAATACACAAGTTGTTGGAAGTAGACCAATATACAAGTTGGCGGAAGTAGACCAATATACAAGTTGGTGGAAGTAGACCAATATACAGGTTGGTAGAAGTAAACCAATACACAAGTTGGTAGACGTGAACTAATATACACGTTGGGGAAAATAGACCGATATACAAGTTTGTAGAACTAGGCCAATATACAAGTTGGTGGAAGTAGACTAATAAACAAGTTGGTAGAAGTAGACCAATACACAAGTTGGTAGACGTGAACTAATATACACGTTGGGGAAAATAGACCGATATACAAGTTTGTAGAACTAGGCCAATATACAAGTTGGTGGAAGGAGACTAATGTACAAGTTGGTGGAAGTAAACCAATGTACAAGTTGGTAGAAGTAGACCAATAAATAAGTTGGTATAAGTAGAACAATATACAGGTTGGCGGAAGTAGATCAATATACAAGTTGGTAAAAGTAGAAGTAGACCGATATACAAGTTGGTGGAAGTATGTCAATATACAAGTCGGTAAATGTAGATCCATATACAAGTTGGTGGAAGTAGGCCAATATACAAGTTAGTAAAAGTAGGCCAATATACAAGTTGGTAAAAGTAGGCCGGTGTACAAGATGGTGGAACTAAACGAATATACACGTTAGTGGAAGCAGCCCAATATACGTCACTGGAAGTAGTCTAAATAGACAGTCAGTAGAAATGTACCAAATACACAATCTGGTGGAAATTAGCCAGTATATAGGTTAGTTTAACTAATTACATATACAGTCGGTAGAAATATACAAAGTGTACAATTTTATGGAACTAAGCCAGTATATAGGTTGGTGGGCTTAGTCCATTATACAAGTTGGTGGAACTAGTACAATACAAGTTGGAAGAAGTAGACCAATACAAGTTGGTGGAAGTAGACCAATATGCAAGTTGGTGGAAGTAGACCAATACACAAGCTGGTGGAAGTAGACCAATATACAAGTTGGTTGAAGCAGGACAATATACCAATTGAATCTAGGTAATTCAAGATTTTATTGTTTTGTGTATTTATTACTTTACCACGCTAGCAAGAATTTTACAACGACCATCAAGATCGATACTGGCGGTCGCTTCACCCATCTATGGTTTCTGCGCTGACCGCGGGGACACTCGCTCGCGTCCCGGAAATGAAATGAAATAGGATTAAAATCTTACTGTTCTGCTCCGACTGGGCTAATGAAGACAGACATACGTCATATACCACTGACAAAGGGGAACCACACCAGGAAATCCAGATGAACTTTCACGGCCAACGCAGGGATCAAACACGGGACCTCCAGGTTTTACTCACTGATCAGCTTTAGCTCCCTTCTCGTCTCGGTTTCAGTAGGCCATCCATTGCTACGAGGCCACCCATTGCTCACCAATATGTTGTTGTACCATATTTTGAAATGAAAGTTATCTTAATTTATTTTAAAGTCTATAACCAAGTATATAAAGTATATATATTGTCACATTAGACTGGTGTTTTACAGTATATTATCACAAAGAATGTTGTAAATATTGCACACAATTCTGTTTTGTTTGTACATGTTTCTGGTCCTATTAATAAATAATAACAAAAAGTATGTCTTGTTATTTCACCAGATGATCGTAGTATATAGATTAAATTGATGTTGATTGTCGGGTAGTGAATTTCCCATATATGCCGATCTTTTCAGGCCCGGTGGAGTACCCTTTTCTCCAGGTTGTTGCACGCAAGTAACTATTCTATTAAAAACAAAAAGGCTTGAATTTAACATAGAAGTGAGTAGAAGTAAGACTTCTAGAACGTAGACTTTCAGAAGAAGAAAACCCTGCTATGTTCTATACTGTTCCCAGGGTTAAGAGACCCGCGATTGCGAGTGTCGCGATGGATAACTGAACGGTCGATCTTTATTTCAAGTCCATCTCATGTCTGTTGTATCTATGACATATTAGGTAATTAGAAAAACGACGGGATAGAGTTTTATTTATACTCTTTCCTTGTGCCCCTTATCCATCAAATAATTCACTGCTATGGCCAGTTGAAACAAGCGGTTGCCATGTAAGATATGCCCACATTTTGTAAGAAATTGACGGAGAAGAGGTTAAATCAAAAGGGCTATCCTATCATTCAAGAACATTTGATCCTTAACATATTTAATGTTCATCAGAATGGGACAACATGGGTAGCCTCCCCCCTCCACCTGGATTGCCTACAAAATCCGTACATATTTCAGATTTTGCGTGAAAAGCAGGGGCTATAGCTCATATTTAACATTCATATTTAACATTTTGTGTAAAAGGCAGGGGCAGATGCGCAAGCAAATGGAACCCACCCATGAACTAGTGATACTTCATCTACATCGGATAAAATTGTGACCTCTAGATGGTCCACAGCCTGGGTCTGGTATTACATGATTTTATTATACTATTTTCGAAAAGGGGAGTGGCTATTTGACGGGGAAGTTTCGGTCCGATTTTGCGGAAATAATTATTGTGTAACGGTGATATATTTGAACAGTTTTGAAAATAAGATACAAATTATGACCTCTAGAGGGCCCGTAAGCTAAAAACGTGATGTTCCTACAATCAGGGGATCAGAATCCAGAAAGTTACGGTCCAATATACGAGCCAATATCGAAGAAACCCAGATCTTTGGGATATGAATATATATTTTAAATTTCATCAAAATTGGATAAAAAATTCGAACCGCTGGATGGTCTACAACCTGGGGCCTGTTTCACGAAATCTTAACTAAGATAAAATCCAGATTTTAGTAATTTGATTGGCTAATATTAGATTGATTTTAGTGCTTAGCCAATCAAAATTGAAGTATCTACTAAAATTTGGATTTTATCTTTAGTTAAAATTTCGGGAAACAGGGCCCTGGGTATTACGATCAGATCCTAATGTTAAAACTACTGGCAGATTTCGTCAAGGTCACATGTAAACAGGGTTAGGGCAAGTGATTGTGAGTTAGGGTAAGGGCTAGATCTTCGGTTAGGGTTTGCGCTAGCCCTGTTTACATCTCGTGACATTGGCGAAATCTGCAGATGGCCTTAATATTTAGATCTAAACTGAATACATTATGCTTTTAGGGGAGCGGCCATTTTGTCGGGCAGCACGGTCTCATTTTCAGGAAATATATTCGATTGCCTTTTAAAACGGATAAAAATTGTAACCTCTAGAGGGACCACAAGCTAAAAACGCGATTTTTCGTACAATCAGGGGCTATAATCCAGAAAGTAACAATCAGATATGCGCGAATATGGAAAGGGACCAAATATACATTTCAAGTTTCATCAAAATTGGATGAAAATTGTAACCTCTAGTCTAGAGTGTCCATAAGCTAAAAAAAAAAAACGTACATTGTAAGTTTCATCATGCATTATGCATATATTTGTCAAGTCAGCATCACAGGATTAAACCACCAGATATTGTGTTTTTATGGTAAGGGAGTTAAAATGAAATAAAATTTCACTTCATTGCTGAGTAATTTTATTAGCCAGAAATCGCTTAGAAAGCGTCTCCGACGATCTAGATCCCCAATAGCTTCCGGGGCCTAGGCGGCTCCTGGACTCTCACCTAGGATGGTAGCCCCCCCAATCAAGAATTGCTTCCGCCGGCCCTGCTTTTTATTTCATTCAATCCATAATACGTACGAATGTGAGGACAATATTATTCAGAATGAGCGGATTTGATTGGTGCCTTTCCGAGCATGTAAAATATAAATAAAGTTTAAGGTTAAATTTTATAATTTCCTTTAACTTGTTTTGTTTTTGGGCGCGTTTGGTTGATTTAAACGGTAAAAAAAAGTTAAAAAAAAAAAATCTTTAAGATTATTAGGTGATTTTGTGTGGTCTTTTTCATTTGTCGGATAATCTCTAATTTATCGTCCCCTAATCCATGCTGAAATGTATTCAACTTTATTATTTTACATTTAATTAAAGAAACAAAATTCAGCTTGGATTCAGTCCGATAGATATGAAATGCCCGAAAACATTCCTGTTTAGAAGCCGTGGCGTGGCGCTGGGGAGATTGGGTATGGGTAAAGCAACTAGAAAGTGACCCAAAGATAACATTATTTGTGTATTTTTGCAACAGAAATCCCACTATTGAATGTAGAAGCGCGGCACGATCGCGCCACTTGCACCAGGGATTAGGCAATGATCAGTTCCTACATATAAAACAAATATCCTTGGATCAGACCTGACCTTCTAGATAAAAAGAAATGTCAGTCTCTCTTAACAAAACTCTGTAACCTCGATATATACAATTATTGATACGTATAATAACATGCGATATACCCCCCACTTGGAAGGGGGTAAATATAACGGGAAATATTTAGCGGTGGTGGTGAACATGGGATGGAGTGTGTCTGTGTGGGGGGGGGAGGGAGGGACGTGGCGGGCTGGGGGGGGGGGGGATCCGCTCCATCACTATAGCTTTGGATGGGCTGTAAAAACGAACAAATGAATATCTTTGTTCTGCAAGTTTATCATTAAATAATGCACAAAATTATACACCTTAAAACATCGGTGGAGACATGTTCGATTGCATTATCTCGAGCGCTCGACTTAACTATCTCGAGCGCTGATATACCTCTATATAATTGATTAGTTTATTATCAATTAGTCGATTAAACAATTGACTCAGTTTGAACAGATTCATCACTGTCTACACGAAGATGACAATTCATCACGTAAACCTGAAGTAGTGTTATTTTATAATCAAACTAGGCATAGAGTGGATAATGTGGATGAATTAATTGGTTATTATTCTTGTAAAAGAAAGATATTGGGCTGGCCAAGGATAGTCTTTTATAAATTGGATGTTGCAGGCGTCGCAGCATACATGTATATTAATTGAATATCAAAATTTCCAGTTTGGAACAAGGGGATCAACTGGTACGTTAAAAACAGATTGATAAATTCAAGAGCGTTACATATTTTGAGTGATCTCACTCAGAGCCGGATTTTGATGCTCTATTTCTCAGCTTATCAAGCCTGTGGTTAAAATCGGGCACTGGTCTCGCTGCTATCGAATATGATATTTCTTTCGTGTCCAACAGAAATAAAGAACAACCAACTCTTAAGAAAAAAGATGTTACATTTATCCAAGGACAGCTGACAAAAACCATACATATTAATCGTTTTTTTGTTTTGTTTTTTTAATTATTCAAATAACCACAGAAGGTAAGTCTGCTTGTGGTCCAAGGGCAAAGATACCGCTATTTGCATAGAACGTTTATTTAGTAACGTGTAATTTAGTAACTATAGCATGAGCGGAGTTAACATTGCACTAATAACAGTATAATATTTCATTCCGCGATGATCAAAGCCAATGTATCGATTATTTTTGTAATCATATTTTCAATTTATTTTATATTTCAAGTAGAATCTAATAAAGGTTATACACCTTTATAACGTTACCTACAAAATGTTTCGTTCAGAATGATTCCGTAAATAGCCGAAATATCCCGAATTGACGGGATATTGTCCATTGTGACGTTACTCGTTAATCATAGCGACGTTATCTTTAAAGGCGAAAGCAGTCATTGCATGCTATTAAAATAACACGCATTTACTAGTATTTACTAGGCCAAGTAATATATATTATACTACAACTAAGTAAGTATTTGTAAAAATAGATGACACAGTTGTAAGTAGAATTATAATTACTATTATTTACTATACAAAGCCTGGAAAGAAAATAAAATATATTCGAGGGTGGAGGGACACTACCGGCGTATACTGCGCATTATTTTTGTAAACATGAAATTATTTATGATATGAAATTGTTATTAATAAAAACATAACTTTCTGGAATAGATTCCTTAATATAAAATTTAGGTATTGGTTTATGCTAAATTGAGTTATTAGTCTTGTTTTTGGGACAGTATTTTTTTCTATCTCTTAATTCGGGAACAATATTGATCAGATGTGATAATATAAATTTAAATACTGTATATCGTTTCAGTAAGCTTATATCTTACCTCTAAATTAAAATAATTATGTAAAATACATTTTGTTGTTTTTAAAACAACAACATCTATAATTATCTACCTATAATTATCAAGATTTGGATCACTCTATCAATTTATTATTATAGACCTACTATTAAAGGCATATTTTGTCTATCCATGGATTAATTATTATTGTCTCAACAAAAACAAACAAAAAATAAAAAAAAATAAAATGTAGCAGAGCGATTACCTATTTATAAAGATTTCGTGTGCCACCAAGCTATATTCTGGAGAGAGGTGGGGTACCACATTTTGTCTCGATATCTTTATTAATATTAAAACATGTAGCCCACTTTTCCAAGTGTGGAATACCTCTTAACCGGGTTTGGGAGTCTCTCAAGGAATTTGATTTGTGTATTTTAAATTTGTGAATTTGGGGGCGGAAGTGATAAATTCTTAAATTCTGTGGTTACTTTTGCCAAGCGAGGTGAGCAATAATGTCATTGCCCTACTCTTGCAGCTATTACTCAAGCTAACATTGTATAAACGATATCCAACGTGTATAAAATATACAATGGATCGTATATTAATTTTAATGATTCTTTATTTCAGTACATCTATCATTAATTATGGCAAGAGGCAGAAATGGTAAAGCACGCGGAAGTAATGGCACCGCCATTGTAAGTGTATTATACGAATTGTTAAAATAAAACTACCACGACCTGGTGATATAATTGCTTGTTCAAAGTTTATTAAGATACTATAGATACCCGGTTTCGCCAGGGACGCAAATTGGGCCGAATCATGGCCTAAAACATTCACGGTGTCAGGCTGGTTTATTTTTGTACAATATAACGTCGGTGGATTGCGGCGACAAAGAGTGATGGACGAACATACACACGTGAAGAGTCCAGGGCGAGAAAGATCTAAGTCACATTTTTGTCT
Organism: Patella vulgata; assembly: GCF_932274485.2. Taxonomy (NCBI): domain Eukaryota; kingdom Metazoa; phylum Mollusca; class Gastropoda; family Patellidae; genus Patella; species Patella vulgata. Next base: position 33,760,865 of record NC_065883.2, read on the forward strand.
TTTCGCATAAAAGGCTAAACAGACTTGATGCGAACAGAACAACGATTAGGTTTAATTACAACTTACAAATGATGTTTAATACGAATCTTAAATACCAGTTCAACAACTGACTTCCACTTCTCAGCCAAATTAAGGTCAAATAAAGGGTACGATAGGCTTGTATTTGTGCGGGAGGCCATTTCAGAAGGGTCTTGGTTCAATGTGACTCCGATCGTTTTTACCTGAAATTGATTGTTCCACAGAAAGTTTATACAATTTGCTAGCAGATGGCGCCATCGAAAAGCAGAGATTCATTTAAATGGATTAGAACGCCTGCTAGATTTTAAAATTTAACGATACAATGGATATTCGAGACTAAGTCAATGTTATATTATTTAGACATTTATTAACATAACAAGTCCATAATCAACTCTCTATAGATTGCCCAGTACCGTCATAGACAAGCCAAGCTACATCTTTTGACACCCATAACTCCACTCAGAATAAAGTAATTTGAATGAAATTTTCAATATATTCATCTTTCATTGTCTATTTTAGAACTATTATAGCGAGAACTGTCAACTCTTTTTCCAAATAAAGCATCTTTAAAGTTTGGAAGGTCAAGGTGTATAAAATCGTATCATCTCCATCTTCCCACACAAAGCAGCTTAGTTTCATATCTTCGACATTTCGCATCTTATTTTTGATACATTACATTTGATACATTAAAAATAATTCTTTTACCAACAGCGGTGTGGCATATTTTCTTCATGCTGTCTTAAACCCCAAACGACAGACGACCAGGACGAAGAAGAAAGCTATGGCGGTAGGTCGGTGACCAGGGAGGAGACACCAGCTCCCATTACAATACGGGAAAGGATTAGGCGATTGGTAAGTAGGATTAGGCGATTGGTAAATTTACTTATTATCTTTACGAGAATGATAAATTATCAGATTATCAGATTAAAGTCGGAACCTTTCTGGAATTACATTATTTAATTTTGTACACAATTTACACCAAATCCGCCGTTCAATGCCCAAGTTGATAAAGGAAAGAAGATGTATTTTTTTTTATTTTAGTTTCTCAATAGAACTGGTAGGGGTCACGTAATCAATGTCAGATCAGCTGAACCATCACGACCCTCTACAGGTAATTGTATTGTTCATGGTATCAATTGACTGAAAACAAATCATAAAAAAATATATTATGTTGCAAGTCGCGTAGTCTTCTGGATGAAATGGTAACGTAGATATCATTAAATATTAAGCTCGAGACCTACACGATTAGACCTAGTTATGCTTTAAAATCTCTCTAACACTGATCGTAGCCACATTGCACATGCAGTGAACGTCCAAGTATTTCAAGTCTGTCATATGATCATATTCTGTAAACTCTCTGTCACATTAGATAGCGGCATGAAATCATTATAAACTTTAAATTTAAATGACCATTACTTCATTTTGGATTAACCAATCTGAATATGTTTTCGACTACGCGTTTTCGGTATGAGTAAGCCTATTTTTGGTTATGCATGGCCTTAAACATAATACGGTTGTTTCTTTAGGTATGTTATCCGTTTAGGTATGTTGTCCCTTTAAATTACTCTCTTCATATTCTTTTTGTATTTTGTAGAAAATACGCCAGTGGCTTCAGTTCAGCCAATTGAAATTAAAGGTAAGCTTGTAAACCATTTCACTATCTGTATGTTGTAAATATGGTATCGGTATTAATAGTAGATACCACACTGATCAACAGTTAATATTGGCTAGGCCGCTACAATCACTGAGAGAGATGACATCGGTGAGGGTTAATATTAACTTTTTTCTTCTGTAAATTAATTTCTAGAACATTTGTTTGAAGTATATATCTGGATAAAAAATATTTCCTTATGTAAACAATACAGGCGCTATCGAGCCATTTGATAGAGGCCTTTCGACGCGAGTTTTTAAACTTCATCCTCTGAGTTTTTCCATTGTTTTAGTTGTTGAACCAATATCGTAACGATCGAAATGGTTCTTGGCAATGATGATACTGTTATCATACTAGAGCCGTAACTTTGTATTTTAATCACCCTCTTACTGGTTTGTGAACAAGTAATAGATTGTGATATTTGATATTTGTGGTGTTTAGTACGTACAGGTCCTGCACAACAGATACCTAATAAATAAAGCTAATATTTGGACTTTATACGCAGTTATTATATTGGATATTTTCGTTTTCAGAAGAAAACTCGCCACCAAAAGAAGAAAATGTCGTTAAAAACAGCAATTCGTAAGATTTTTATAGTTATTATTACAGTTTTTTGGCATGGTATAAATTGTGAATATTTTTACATTTCTATCCCAGGCTCAGATAATATTATTCTACCAGGCCGATTGAAAGACCCACAATCAAACACACATAAAACAAAATGAATCTGTAATTAATTATGTAATCATTGAATTTATTCATTATTGACCTGTTTACTCATTTATGTATATGATTATTTACATTATGTAATAATTATATTTGTATTATGTAATGATTATATTTACATTATGTAAATATAGTAATCATTATATTTACATTATGTAAATATAGTAATCATTATATTTACATCATGTAATTATTATATTTGCGCTATGTAATCATCATATTTACATTATGTTAACCATTATATTTGAAATGAAATGAAATGAAATGGGCTTTAACGTCCTACTGTTTTGCTCCGAACTGGGCGAATGAAGACGGGCATACGCCATACAGTGTGCTATGAGGGAAATTTTGCCCGGACAGCGGCACTACGGCCTACTCTTATATCGAATTCCAACTGTCAAGGGATCTTTTACGTGCACGCCAATGTGTACACTCGCATCAGAACAGTAGGGCGTTAAACCCCATTCCATGTCATTAGACTTACGCCTTTTTATATTTAGTAAAATGGATGTTGTGGATGAGGCGCCTGTGGTATCGCCTGTCCTTTCAGAACATGGGACAGATGACACGAAGACACAGTAAGTTATTTACATGTATCTGTATAATCACCAACATTTGTGACTGTGTATTTATTAGGCTAATTAGTATTTAGTTAAGTACATGTATGTATTAATTATCTCTCTATATATATATGTTTGATTTATTTGTTGTGTGTAATTGTGTATGTATGAATTATCGGTGTAATTATTCGACTTTCATGTTGTTTATCTATGTAATCATCAGAGCGTCTATCTTATGTAATCCTAAGAATAATACATTATTTATCAATGTAAGCATAGACTTATTCATAAAGTCATTATATTTAATCGAGGAACCATTACATACTTTTGTGTTGTTTTATATTTAGTAAAGCGGGTTTGGTGGCCGAGGCGTCAGCGGCTTCATGGGCTTCACCGGTGTCAGAAAATGGTGTGGATGATGCTGACGTGTATATTCACCCGTAAGTTACATTCACGAAACTAAACAGATGTGTCTATATGTTTTATACTGTAATGAATATATTTTTTTCAAATGATGATTCACGCCAACCTAGTGAGATAAGTCTTAAATCGTCAATACTTTCTATTCTCTTTATGTGTATTTATGTGTGTACTTAAAAGAAATGTTTTTTTATGGGCTCAGTTAACTCAAAATAGTATATATCTTTCATAATGCATCTTTAATTACATAATAACAACAGTTTTTAACTCAAAATAGTATATCTTTCGCTTTTGAAATTTAGTGCTTTAATCACCGTAAAAGAAGCACCCGTAGTGGAGCCAAGAAAGACCCCGAAAAAACAGCACGAGGGTGTTATATTCTGGGAGAGTAAGACCAAATTTAATATTATAATTATTTAAGTTTTAGAATTTATTAGTTCATGAAACTAATTATCATGTCATCCATGCATTGTAATAAAAAAACATCCGAGAGTTTCAGATACCTGCATATAGCATTAAGTTAATATTACCAAGAGTATGTCAATCAGGGATTTTCTCTTTAGATACTATGATCTCATCTTCTTTTCAGATGGAAAGAAGCTGGCTGGTAGGACGGTTGAGAGGATTGAGAGGATTGCTGTTCTGGAACGGGAGGTGGCAGATCTTAGTATGTTCTCTTTTTAAACTAAACATATATCTTACTATATTTTGTATTCAATTTACTTGTAACTGTATATTATGGACTAGTGGGTGGGTGTGTTATATATATACAATAAATAGTGACTCTACTTGTCTCTGAAATTATCTGGTGTCCCGTGCAGGCTTTAGATTCATATTTCTGTCTTTATGTTGTAATAATTGTCTTCACACGTTGGGTGTTTTGATTTAGATTCGTTAATTTCAAGATACAATTTGTTTCATCATATACTTCATGTTTTATAGCAACAGAATTTGAAAACAATGTCAAGGAAATAAGTAAGTGTATAATGGACTTATATAAATAGTTTATATTGTATTGTTAAATACTTCACAATGAATGTTTACAATAACTGTGACAAACTATCTTATTTATATTTTGATAAATTAATGGATCTGGGTCATATGCATTATGCTAATAAGTACCTTTTTCAGTGAAAAGTCAGTATTTTGTATTCGATTTATAGATTTCTATCATTCCATCGAATTCTATATCAAAAATTGATTGATTTCCACCATTAATATCAATCGAATTGTTGTTTAACAAATATTCACCACGAGGGCTTTAACTTCAACATGTAGATATAAGTTAATGCCGTTTTATAATATAGAATTTTTCATTTAATTGCTCCATATTTTCACAGATTACTTGGCTAGACAAATGGCTGCATCCCAACCAGAACAACTTCCGTCCAAACAAAAACACCACTCAGTTTCTGAAAAGGTAGATATCAATTCTGTTTTGAAAATATACCCTGAAAGTGAATTTAGACCGATTTAAAATTATTTTTGTGTCTTTTATTTTCTTACCCCTGACATTTCGTATCTGTTATAAAATTAGATAAATCTACCATGAAAGACAAAACAAATTAATATAGGCAATCTGTGTTATATTTGTGTCTGTGGTCTGGTGTGGGTTTCCCACATTGTCCTTCCTTTCTTTAATCTAAAAATATATTTCTTAAAATATACGTGCTACAATTATATAATATTATTATATAATAATATACAGGGTCTGTTTTATATATTAAATTTAAAATAAACTATAAATGACTGTAAGGTAAGTTTATTTATTATTCAGTTTCAACATTTTGAGGGCATTCTGTCTGAATTGCGGCCAGACAGCAAGGTGCCGATACAACCAACACCATTTGTCCCAGGCAACAAAATAAAGCATGCATGGGCCCAGGTAAAATCAACATCATTATTATTATTATCATACCACATCAGACATAGGCTAGTTTATTGTAAAATTTGATATCATGTTTTCAAAATGTTAAAAAAATCAATTCAATTTGCCTTATTTAAGGGAATTTTACACTACATACATCGGATTATATTAATGATGTGGTATAAGTTTATTTATAACTGTTTTTCTCATCTTGTAAAACTATTTTATAAATAATTTCAGCCTGGGAAAAAGGGAGTTTTTCGTCGCAAAATTCCACTGCGGTTTGATTAGGGAAAGTTTTCTGCGAAGGTAAGTTTTCTGCGATATAATATAGTTGAAAAAATGAAATGGTAAAGCAGTTGAACGCCATTAAAGTGGTGTCTTCAGATTTTATAATTTATTTCCCGGCACGCTTATTAAACTTAAAATTTGTGTTATATATTTTCTTGTATTCAATTTAATTTAGTTTTCATAGCTGTTTTTTTTCAATTTTTCGTCTGAAATTAGACATTTGTAATATTAAAGCATCCAGTTCACTGGTTAGTAAACGTCTATTCATTGTGTTGTTTATCCTTGCTAGAGAGAATTCGACCAATCAAATCGAAGACTCTACGCAGAAAATGCTCACTACCACGTTTCACCACTTCCACCCAATTTGTATAATGGCCTCGACCAAGTTAGTAGACGCAGGCCAATATACAAGTTGGTGGATTTACACCGATATACAAGTTGGTGGAAGTAGACCATTATACAGGTTGGTAGAAGTAAACCAATATATACAGTTTGGGGGAAGTAGACCAATATACAAGTTGGTAGACGTATACCAATATACAAGTTGGTGGAAGTAGACCAATGTACAAGTTGGTGGATGTAGACCGATATACAAGTTGGTGGAAGTAGACCAATATACAAGTTGGTTGAAGTAGACCAATGTACAAGTTGGTGGATGTAGACCAATATACAAGTTGGTGGAAGTAGGCCAATATATAAGTTGGTGAAAGTAGTCCGGTGTACAAGATGGTGGAATAGACCAATATACACGTTAGTGGAAGCAGCCCAATATACTAGTCGATGGAACTAGTCCAAATAGACAGTCAGTAGAAATGAACCAAATACACAATCTGGTGGAAATTAGCCAGTAGATCAATACACAAGTTGGTAGACGTGGACTAATATACAAGTTGGGGAAAATAGACTGATATAGGCCTACAAGTTGGTAGAACCAGGCCAATATACAAGTTGGTAAAAGTAAACCAGTATACAAGTTGGTGGTAGTAGACCAATGTACAAGTTGGTAAAAGTAGACCAATAAGCAAGTTATTATAATTAGAACAATATGCAGGTTGGCGGAAGTAGTTCAATATACAGGTTGGTAGACGTAGTCCAATATACAAGTTGGTGGATGTAGAAGTAGACCGGTATACAAGTTGGTAGAAGTAGGCCAATATACAAGTCGGTGGAAATAGACCAATGTACAAGTTGGTGGAAGTAGACCAATGTACAAGTTGGTGGATGTAGACCAATATACAAGTTGGTGGAAGTAGGCCAATATACAAGTTGGTGAAAGTAGTCCGGTGTACAAGATGGTGGAATAGACCAATATACACGTTAGTGGAAGCAGCCCAATATACTAGTCGATGGAACTAGTCCAAATAGACAGTCAGTAGAAATGTACCAAATACACAATCTGGTGGAAATTAGCCAGTATATAGGGACCCAATCTCTGCATTTAACTGGATGACAAGAACGACAAAACTGCCCTTTGCATCATATAATGTTTAAAACCTAATCCCTGGGTTAAATCATTCCCAGACTTTAAAATAATGTTCTTTCTGGACTACTGGGTCGGGTCATATTAGTCTGTCGTTGACACCACTTAAAGTAAAACCGTGTGACCATGTGTGAATTTATAGAAGAAATTGGCTCAGAATTCAATTTAGTTGAACTGACTATAAATTATGTAGAATTAAAGTCAAGAAAACGATAAATCAGCGGCACTTTAATTGAATTAGACATCAACGGAGAGATAAATTGGCTGAAGTAGGGTTATTACATTAACGGTATATGGCTATAAAGTAAAAAAAAAGCCAACTTTAGTCTTTATAAAAAAAACGAATCGAAATCTCTAATCTAAAGAACCAGCTGATGCTTCTCGACACTTAGCTTAACGAAACACTGGGCAATGTAACCACGTCTTGATGACGTTATACATTTATGGGTACAGAATGGTCTCGTTGAACAACAATGGGGATTGTGATAATCGACCATAAGTAATCATTTGATAAATCTATTTGGTTCACAGAAATTATTCCGGTTTATTGAATAAAAGTAAGAAAAAACAGCTAACAGTTCAAGATGGTGTGAAAGAACTTTGATTACCGATTCTGAAAATTATGTGGTGGAAATTTTCCAGTATATAGGTTAGTAGAACTAGTCCAATACACAGTCGGCAGAAATATACCAAATATACAATTTTATGGAACTAAGCCAGTATATAGGTTGGTGGAACTAGTCCAATATACAAGTTGGTGGAACTAGTCTAATACAAGTTGGATAAAGTAGACCAAGACAGGTTGGTGGAAGTAGACCAATATACAAGTCGGTGGAAGTAGACCAATATACAAATTGGTGGAACTAGATCAATATACAAATTGGTTGAAGCAGGACAATATACCAATTAAATCTAGGTAATTCAAGATTTTTGATATATAAAATATTACTTTAATTGTTTTGTGTATTTATTACTTTACCACGCTAGCAAGAATTTTTCAACGACCATCAAGATCGGTACTGGTGGTCGCTTCACCCATCTATGGTTTCAGCGCTGACCGCGGGGACACTCCCCCGCGTCCCGGAAATGAAATGAAATAGGATTAAAATCTTATTGTTCTGCTCCGACTGGGCTAATGAAGACAGACATACGTCATACACCACTGACAAGGGGGAACCACACCAGGAAATCCAGATGAACTTTGTCGGCCAACGAAGGGATCAAACACGGGACTTACAGGTTTTACTCACTGATCAGCTTTAGCTCCCTTCTCGTCTCGGTTATCTGTCAATTTTATGATTTGTTAATTTTAGGTCTAAAAGAGGATGTGTATGTATTTAAGATTTATGAATGTATTTGAAAGCGAAGAAACGATGGAAGACTTTATCCAATGTTATTGAAATATATTTTGTCACATTAGACTGGTGTTTTACCATATTTTGAAATGAAAGTTATCTTAACTTATTTTAAAGTATATCACCAAGAATAATACCATGAACACTTCAGGGTGAGATTTCCATATAATCCGAAAATTGAATAGTAAATAAATGTATACAAGACAGTATATTATCACAAAGAATGTTGTAAATATTGTACACAATTCTGTTTTGTTTGTACATGTTTCTGGTCCTATTAATAAATAATAACAAAAAGTATGTCTTCTTATTTCACCAAATGATCGTAGTTTATAGTTTCTCTGCGTTCACAGTTTTTGAAATTATTTTATATAGATTAAATTGATGTTGATTGTCGAGTAGTGAAGTTTCCGTATTATATGCCGGTCTTTTCATTTCATTAAATCCACAATACGTACGAATGTGGGGCGGGGCGGGGCGTGGGGCGGTTGGTGGGGGGGGGGGGGCGGGAATGAATGTAGAAGCGCGGAACGATCGCGCCACTTGCACCAGGGTAAATTAGGCAATAACCAGTTTCTACATATACTATTCAAAAAAAGTAGGGGATATTTGATTTTTAAGTGTTATTAAAGTCACCTAATGAAACTGACGAAGAAACAAATGACAAAATGAAATGAAGTTCACATTCATCGATTTATTCCAAATGATCGTTAGACTAAGTAAGGCACAGACTGACCATTATAAGGGTAAAATGATACCCGGGGTCAAACAGCAAAGTTACCACAGCATCACAACCAAGTCAGTAACGGGTAAATCCTCCTCTGTTTGCCAAACAAGCATTGATCCGGCGTGGCATACTCCTAATGAGACGTCTAAGGTCATTTTGGTCCAGATTGTCCCATTCCTGTTGCAACGCAGCAGCAAGTTCTTGGACATTGGCAGGACGTTGTTGACGTTGACGTAACCTCTGTCCAAGCATGTCCCAGACATGCTCGATGGGGGAGAGGTCGGGACTCAGTGCTGGCCAAGGTAATGTGGTGATGTTCTGTTGTTGGAGGTAACCTGTAACGATCCTGGCCCTGTGACATCTTGCGTTGTCATCCTGGAAGATGAAACGGCGGCCATGACGTCGTGCGAACGGCACAACATGGACTGCCAAGATGTTGTCCCGGTAGTACTGGCCTGTAACACGCCCTGCAACAACATGTAAAGCCGTTCTTCCAGCAACAGTGATGCCTCCCCACACCATAACAGAACCACCCCCAAATCGATCATGTCTGATGACGTTAACGTCTTGGAAGCGCTCGTTTCGACGACGCCACACCCTCCTACGTCTGTCCAAAAAATCAACAGTGAACCTTGACTCATCTGAAAACATCACATTGCTCCAGCGTCGATTATCCCAGTGTTGACGATCCCTACACCAACGACGTCTTGCCTGAATGTGATGATCTCTCAAACAAGGGATCACGCGAGGACGTCGGGCGCGAAGGTGACCCCTATGCAGTCGATTCCGAATCGTCTGGCCACTTACTCTCACACCAGTGTCTGTTTGAAGACGAGCGCTGATCTGATTTGCTGTGATGACACGATTTCTCAAGGCCAAGGTACGGATAAATCGATCCTGGGCTTGAGTTGTCGCCCTTGGTCGACCTGAGCGTGGTCTGTCCTGTACAGATTGTGTATCACGGTATCTGGACCATAGCCTGCTTATGACAGACTGAGAAACATTCATCGTCCGCGCCACAACCGCCTGTGTTGTGCCGATCTGTAGCATGCCAAGGGCACGTAACCTTTCATTTTGGGTAAGCCGACGCATATCAAAATTTGATTTCTGGTCACTAAAACAATTAAACTGATGTTTCCACCCAGGAATTCAATGCCACAATGACTGTAACATTCAAAGTCAGAGTCGTGCAAATCTTGGGTTGGACCCCCATGATGATCCCAAGCATCACCTGCATTCCATGCGGTAGCTATTGGTGCGTTTGGGCGTCACATGTAACTGGAAATGTTTCTTCTGTTAGGTTCTATAGTGACTTTTTTCGTAGTCATTTGCATATCAATCATCCCCTACTTTTTTTGAATAGTATATGAAACAAATATCCTTGCATCAGACCTGAGCTTCTATTTCACCAGATGATCGTAGTATATAGTTTCTCTCCATTCACAGTTTTTAAAATTATTTTATATAGATTAAATTGATGTTGATTGTCGGGTAGTGAAGTTCCCGTATATGCCGGTCTTTTCATTTCATTAAATCCATAATACGTACGAATGTGGGGCGGGGCGGGGCGGGGGCGAATGTAGAAGCGCGGCACCAGGGTAAATTAGGCAATGACCAGTTTCAACATATGAAACAAATATCCTTGGATCAGACCTGAGCGGGGAGTGGGCGGGGTAGTATCCGCTCCGTCCCTGCAGCTTTGGATGGGCTGTAAAAACGAACAAATAAATATCTTTATTCTGCAAGTTTATCATTAAATAATGCACAAAATTATACAGCTTAAAACATCTGTTGAGCAACCGAACGACTAACAACTTTCTACTACTAGCAGGCTAATAATAGGCGGATCGGGTGGGTTGAGACATGCTCGATTGGATTATCTCGAGCGCTCGAATTAGTATCTCAAGCGCTCGACTTAGTATCTCAAGCGCTAGATTAGTGCCTTTCCGAGCATGTAAAAGGAAAATAAAGTTAAAGGTTAACTTTTGCAATTACCATGTTACCCGAACATTGTAAAGACCAATTATGCGTTCACAGTCTGATATACCTCTATATAATTGATTAGTTTATTATCAATTAGTCGATTAAACAATTGACTCAGTTTGAACAGATTCATCACTGCCTACACGAAGATGACAATTCATCACATAAACCTGAAGTAGTGTTATTTTATAACCAAACTAGGCATAGTGTGGATAATGTGGATGAATTAGTTGGTTATTATTCTTGTAAAAGAAAGATACAGCTGGCCCAGGGTCTCTCCTCCCGGCTCTAGAAAATTTTGAAATTTGTCAATTCCGAGAACGCTGTTTAGAGCGCCTATAGCATTCCAAATTCCAACATAAAACCCTTTGAAATACATGATAATGAAAGAGATAAAAGCCTGATTATTCACAAATGAATAGACTAGTAAAAAGGTTAAAAACTTTCATCATGAGAGCATGGGTATATATACATGTATACCCCAAAAATGGCAGGGTACCATTTGTATACCCTGGTACCCGGGTTCCGGCGCCCCTGGGCTGGCCAAGAATAGTCTTTTATTAATTAGATGTTGCAGGCGTTAAAGCATACATGTATATTATTTGAATCAACTGGTACGTTAAAAACAGATTGATAAATTCAAGAGCGTTACAGAGAAGTTATCTCACTCAGAGCCGGATTTTGATACTCTATTTCTCAGCTTATCAAGCCTGTGGGTAAAATCTGGCACTGGTCTCGCTGCTATTGGATATGGTATTTCTTTCGTGTCCAACAGAAATAAAGAACAACCAACTCTTAAGAAAAAAGATGTTACATTAATCCAAGGACAGCTGACAAAAAGACCAAATGTGCAGTTATGTGTTTTAGATTTGTACGTTTGAGGAACAATATGTAACGATATTGATTGTTGAGGAATGTAATGAACATACCAAACACTAAATAAATATGATCAATAAGTATTATTTCTGCAGTATCAACCGATTACTACAAGAATAATAAGAACAGATCTGAAAGACTAATTTTTAATTGTCACCGCATGACCAAAAGTACGAAAACCATACACATTAATCTTTTTTTTATTTATTTAAATAAGTACAGAAGGTAAGTCTGTTTGTGGTCCAAAGGCTAAAGGTACCGCAATTTGCATAGAACGTTTATCGCATGAAACTATTTTACTTTTTTTCTGGGGATGGAAGAGATGGAAGTTGTTTTAAGTGAATATTCGTTCCACCGCCTTAGCAAATCATTGACGAACTTTGAGCTTTACACGTAGAAAATAATGGGGAAATAACTAGAACGTACTTGAATTTAAAAAAAAAATAAAGATGTGACTTGTTAGTTTGTATTGTAGGTAGGCTATATTATAAAGCTATAACGTCCGGATAATTTAGTAACTATAGCATGAGCGGAGTTAACATTGCACTAATAACAGTATAATATTTCATTCCGCGATGATCAAAGCCAATGTATCGATTATTTTTGTAATCATATTTTCAATTTATTTTATATTTCAAGTAGAATCTAATAAAGGTTATACACCTTTATAATAGTCCAGGAGCTAATGACAAAATAATATGGTCATCAGTTACAAAAGGTTTGACCCCCCAAATTCGTAGCAGGTGTCCGTACGAGTAAAAATCAGTTGGTCAGATCGGGCACTGCTGGGGCGTATAGCCGCAGCAGCACCTTAAAGTAGGCCCCAGGGGGCCTAAAATTAAGTCATAAGTTACATGGCTGAAACTTTTTAGGGACAATGGTATCCATAGTCGGAGTAAATATTTCACAAATCTAACCAAAATTTCCGGGGCTTTCCCCAAGTCAGACCACACCCAATATCGCCTCGTGGGGCTAATAATATGGTCATCAGTTACATGGCTGAAACTTACCAGAAACAAAGATCCACTCTTGGTAAATACAATTTTCAAAAATCTAACCAAAAATTTGGGGGCTTTCCCCAAGTCAGACCGCTCTAAAGTATGTCTGACCACACCCTAAAAATGGGGCTTTTTATATGGTCATAAGTTACATGGTTGAAATTTACCAGAAACAAAGATCCACACTTGGTAAATACAATTTTCAAAAATCTAACCAAAAATTTAGGGGCTTTCCCCAAGTCAGATCGCTCTAAAGTATGTCCGGCCACACCCTAAAAATGGGTCTTTTTATATGGTCATAAGTTACATGGCTGAAACTTACCAGAAACAAAGATCCACACTTGGTAAATACAATTTTCAAAAATCTAACCAAAAATGTTGGGGCTTTCCTCAAGTCAGATGGTCCTAAAGCCCACCTGGCCACGCCCTAAAAATGGGACTTTTTATATGGTCATCAGTTAAATGGCTGCAACTTACCAGAAATATTGTCCCATGCATGGAAAATGTATTTTTCGAAAATCTAACCATTAATGTGGGGGCTTTCCCCAAGTCAGAACGGCCTTAAAATTGCAGCCCCACCCACTCCCTCTATATAAATCATCTAAACATATTTACATTTAAAATTAAATAACAGTGTTGTAGTATGGTTTATAACTTGGGTCTGGCAGTTCCCATGGTAATCATTAGAACAGTTTATCTCTGTGCCACCAACAATGAACTTTTTTATCTCATAATATAAATATTTTGTACAATATAATATTCTATAGGTGTACATGTATTGTATATTAGTCTTCAGTTACAGTGTCTCATAGAGTACAATTATTTTGTTTTCTTCCACATAACACGTATGCAATTTTTACACTCGGAACAAATTTCATTCATTTTGCAAGTTGAAGCCTAAGAACTCATTACAACATGGAAATTGAAAAAGACGATGGTAAAATCAATCCAATTGGTAATATAACTGAAATTTCCAAATATTCTGAATTAAGGCATAAAGTCAAGCAGTAATATATATAAGCATGTATATAGATTAGAGTAGTTCCAGTACAAATATGTCCATGATTACGGTAGATAAATACATACAAAAATACAAATACGTCAAGTTGGAAAAATCAACCACTCTTACTTCTTTATTCTGGTATACATCATATCGTACGAAGGCTGGTGCTGTCTTCATTATGGCAATGGTGCCGATGTCGGTCGGATTCTTGTTTTTAAGAAAGATACACTACAAAACTGTCAACAAATTTTAGAAATCCGTAAAAAGTCACGTTTGAAGTATGCTGAAATTATGCCCCCCAAAGTTGTATATGAGTTAACAGGATTTCATATGGAATGATGTAAAAGATATACGGAGCTATCTAAAATTCAAAAGAAACAAAATGATGAAGTACAAGAAAATGACAATCCAAATTCCAATCCAAAATTGATGAGATCATGTTTAACATTGACTTCTGCATCCAGTTCCGATTCGTTCGAGAAGGTCTGCCGGTTTTGCAGAAAATCAAACAGAAAACATCAAGGTCAGAAACAGAAAGTAATAACCTGTGTCACAACGACAATCGAAAAAAATATTCAAGAATATGCAACAATTCTTCAGGATGAAAATATGCTTAAGTACATCCAAGATATAGATTTCATTGGTAAAGACATTCTATCATGTAATGTGCAGAATAGAATATCAACGAGAAGTAAGCAGGTCATATGATAAAAGTGAATGACATGATGCTAGGAATATACATACCAAAGCATTTGATGCTTTATGTAGTTTTGTGACTGACATTATTCTGGAAAAACAAGAGATCTACCTGTTAAAAATAGCTTACTGCAATACTATCAGTCATGTTTATTAGAATTTGGTGGCGGAAACTATACAGAGTTAGGTATTTTGCCCAGCGATTTGCAAAACAAGTTGGTTATATAAATTCTTTGGTGAGAATATTTCAATTGACAGTGGAAATAAAAGATGTGGTAATATTGTCTTCAGTAAAGGTTTAAATGTTGATGACGCTGTTCGCAAGTCATCTGACAACGCCAGAGAAACTGAACATACAGTTCAGGGTGTCACTTTCTTTCTCCGATGAGAAATATTCAGTACAAAGAAAATTAAACTGCCTGAAAATGTAACCATACAACATATCACAAATGGTGAAATAGCAGTACCAGACATGGTCTCCGCTTTCTTTACACATCTACTAGTTGGTCCATAATCTAATTGTGGATAAAACAAAGTCAAGAGAATTAATTCCATTAGTCAGCATGCCATTTATTCTCTAACCAGGGGTAGAACTAAGCCACCAAAACACCTATAACTGGGTCTTGCAGTGAAAAGCCTTACAGGCAGTAAAAAGGTTATTGAGATTCTTAATCGTTTGGGACATACATTAAGTTACAATAGCATTGAGGAACTCAAACAGAATTGACATTTACATCCACTGAGCGCAACCAAGAAACACCCATTGGCATGATGGTGTCACCACACCTATCAACTGGGGTTGTTTTTAAAAATTACGATAGATTTGTTGAAATTCTTTCTGGTAAAGACAGTCTTCTTGATACAGTAGGCATTCAACCAATCGCCAATAATTGCATATAAACCAATAAGCCGTAAAAGGAGAAAAGATTTGAAGCATCCATGCACTCACTGGCTTTGATCATACTGCATCGTTTAATAGGAAAGGGGATGCCCGACCTTTAAAATTATTAGAAAAGGCTGTTTATGGCCAGAAAGCCTTGTTTTCTCTCGGTAAAAGCGAATCCATTCTTTCTGGAGTAAATAGTTATTGAAGGATTTGTTTGTAGTATCTATTGGATGCCTAAAAATGGATGTCTTTCTGGTATTAAAGGCATAGAAACAAGCCCTTTGCCGCCATGCTCACAGGTATTAACTTTGAAAATCAAGAGAGTGAATTATATTTGTAGTATCTGGATAAATGCGTCAAAAATAATCTCCCCAATTTCCATCCAGAGAATAGAAGGAGGGTTTTAAATGATGATGGGGTGTATGAATTAAAGTGGTTTGAGGGTGATGTTGCTCCCGTGTTAGTTGAGAGTATTCACATAGATGAAGATAGTGACCAAGAAAGCAAGGACTCCGATGACGAATCAAACAATTCTTGTATGATGATAAAAGTGTGACAGGTTAACTATTTGCGTCACCCAGCCACGCTTACTCACTTATTTTAAATCATTAAAATGTTATGTGGAACAAATATTTACCAATGAAGAGGAAGGATAACTAAAGTTATATGTATTAAAACTATGAATAGATTTTATAATTTCAGAAATTCATCACTGACTAACATTTTTTAAAATCCATTAGGTTGTTATTCATTATCGAAGATCGGGAAAGGCAAAAACTACCGAATTCAAACCAAAGCAACTTATTAATCCAATAAATACTTTCGAAATATTTGTTTGAATTTCCCACTTTGATATAAGATATTGAATAACATTCTGAATCATTGTTGAATGGGTTGCTGTGATGGAATACAGAACGTTTGAAGACATAAATTTAGCATCAGTCCTAACTATCTATTCATGACATTGCTCATTTTAGGATTTCACATAGCTAATAAACATTTGTTCTATTTTTGTGCTATAATTTTGAATCTTGATGCGGATCAACAATGTATTATTGATATTACATTATTATAAGCTTTATATAGAGGGGGTGGGTGGGACTGCAATTTTAAGGCCTGTCTGACTTGGGGAAAGCCCCCACATTTATGGTTAGATTTTCGAAAAATACATTTTTCATGCATAGAACAATATTTCTGGTAAGTTTCAGCCATGTAACTAATGACCATATAAAAAGTCCCACTTTTAGGGCGTGGCCAGGTGGGCTTTAGGACGATCTGACTTGAGGAAAACCCCAACATTTTTGGTTAGATTTTTGAAAAATATGTTTTCCAAGAATGGATCTTTGTTTCTGGTAAGTTTCAGCCATGTAACTGATGACCATATAAAAAGTCCCATTTTTAGGGTGTGGTCGGACATACTTTAGAGCGATCTGACTTGGGGAAAGCCCCCAAATTTTTGGTTAGATTTTAGAAACTTGTATTTACCAAGTGTGGATCTTTGTTTCTGGTAGGTTTCAGCTATGTAACTTATGACCATATAAAAAGCCCCATTTTTAGGGTGTGGTCGGACATACTTTAGAGCGATCTGACTTGGGGAAAGCCCCCAAATTTTTGGTTAGATTTTTGAAAATTGTATTTACCAAGTGTGGATCTTTGTTTCTGGTAAGTTTCAGCCATGTAACTTATGACCATATTATTAGCCCCGTGAGGCGATATTGGGCGTGGTCTGACTTGGGGAAAGCCCCGGAAATTTTGGTTAGATTTGTGAAATATTTACTCCGACTATGGATACCATTGTCCCTACAAAGTTTCAGCCATGTAACTTATGACCTAATTTTAGGCCCCTGGGGCCTACTTTAAGGTGCTGCTGCGGCTATACGCCCCAGCAGTGCCCGATCTGACCAACTGATTTTTACTCGTACGGACACCTGCTACGAATTTGGGTGTTCAAACCTTTTGTAACTGATGACCATATTATTTTGTCATTAGCTCCTGGACTATAACGTTACCTACAAAATGTCTCGTTCAGAATGATTCCGTAAATAGCCGAAATATCCCGAATTGACGGGATATTGTCCATTGTGACGTTACTCGTTAATCATAGCGACGTTATCTTTAAAGGCGAAAGCAGTCATTGCATGCTATTAAAATAACACGCATTTACTAGTATTTACTAGGCCAAGTAATATATATTATACTACAACTAAGTAAGTATTTGTAAAAATAGATGACACAGTTGTAAGTAGAATTATAATTACTATTATTTACTATACAAAGCCTGGAAAGAAAAAAGAAATGCATTCGAGGGTGGAAGGAAACTACCGGCGTATACTGCGCATTATCTTTGCAAACATGAAATTATTTATGATATGAAATTGATTCTGCTATTAATAGAAACATAATTTTCTGGACTAGATTTCTTAATATAAAATTTCGGTATTGGTTTATGCTAAATTGAGTTATTAATCTTGTTTTTGGGACAGTAATTACTTATTTATAAAGATTTCGTGTGCACCAAGCGAAGCTATATTTTGGAGAGAACATGTAGCCCACTTTTCCAATTGTGAAATACCTCTTAACTAGGTTTAGGAGTCTCTACCGGAATTTGATTTGTGTATTTTAAATTCTTAAATTCTAAGGTTACTTTTTCCAAGCGAGGTGAGCAAATGTCACTGCCCTACTCTTGCAGCTATTACCCAAGCTAACACTGTATAAACAATATCCAACGTGTATAAAATATACAATGGATCGTATATTAATTTTAATCTTTCTTAATTTCAGTACATCTATCATTAATTATGGCAAGAGGCAGAAATGTTAAAGCACGCGGAAGTAATGGCACCACCATTGTAAGTGTATTATACGAATTCTTAAAATATATTACCACGACCTGGTGATATAATTGCTTGTTCAAAGTTTATTAAGACACTATAGATCCCCGGTATCGCCAGGGACGCAAATTGGACCGAATCATGGCCTAAAACATTCACAGTGTCATGCTGGTTAATTTTGTACAATATATAATGTCGGTGACGAAGAGTGATGAACGAACATACACACATAAAGAGTCCAGGGGGAGAACGATCTAAGTCACATTTTTGTCTTGTGGGTTTAATTCAAACTTCTTAATGATGTTTAATACTTCCACTGTTCAGCCAAATTAAGGTCAAATAAAGGGTACGATGGACTTGCATTTGTTCGGGAGGCCATTTCAGAAGGGCCTTGGTTCGTTTTTACCTGAAATTGATTGTTCCACAGAAAGCTTATACAATTTGCTACCAGATGGCGCCATCGAAAGGCAGAGTGATGAACGAACATACACACATAAAGAGTCCAGGGGGAGAACGATCTAAGTCACATTTTTGTCTTGTGGGTTTAATTCAAACTTCTTAATGATGTTTAATACTTCCACTGTTCAGCCAAATTAAGGTCAAATAAAGGGTACGATGGACTTGCATTTGTTCGGGAGGCCATTTCAGAAGGGCCTTGGTTCGTTTTTACCTGAAATTGATTGTTCCACAGAAAGCTTATACAATTTGCTACCAGATGGCGCCATCGAAAGGCAGAGATTTATTTAAATGGATTAGAACGCCTGCTAGATTTTAAAATTTAAAGATAAAATGGATATTCGAGACTAATTCAATGTTATATTATTTAGACATTTATTAACATAACAAGTCCATAATCAACTCTCTATAGATTGCCCAGTACCGTCATAGACAAGTCAAACTATATCTTCCACCCATAACTTCTCTCAGAATAAAGTAATTTGAATGAAATTTTCAATATATTCATCTTTCATTGTCTATTTTAGAACTATTATAGCGAGAACTGTCAACTCTTTATCCAAATAAAGTATCTTTAAAGTTTGGAAAGGCCAAGGTGTATAAAATCGTATCATCTTCATCTTCCCACACAAAGCAGCTTAGTTTCATGTCTTCGACATTTCGCATCTTATTTTTGACACATTACATTTGATACATTGGAGATACATTAGATTTTTTAATTAAAAATATTTCTTTTACCAACAGCGCTGTGGCATATTTTCTTCATGCTGTCTTAAACCCCAAACGACAGACGACCAGGACGAAGAAGAAAGTTATAGCGGTAGGTCGGTGACCAGGGAGGAGACACCAGCTCCCATTACAATACGGGAAAGGATTAGGCGATTGGTAAGTAGGATTAGGCGATTGGTTAATTTACTTATTATCGTTACGAGAATGATAAATTATTAGATTATCAGATTAAAGTGGGAACCATTCTGGAATTACATTATTTAATTTTGTACACAATTTACACCAAATCCGCCGTTCAATGCCCAAGTTGCTAAAGGAAAGAAGATGTATTTTTTTTTATTTTAGTTTCTCAATAGAACTGGTAGGGGTCACGTAATCAATGTCAGATCAGCTGAACCATCACGACCCTCTACAGGTAATTGTATTGTTCATTATATCAATTGACTGAAACAGAATGTTAAATCTGATTGGTGACCATCGTGTAATCAAGAAAACAAATCATAAAAAAATATATTATGTTGCAAGTCGCGTAGTCTTCTACATGAAATGATAACGTAGATGTCATTAGATTTTAAACTCGAGACCCTATGTTACATATACAATTAGACCTAGTTATACTTTAAAAACTCCATGACACTAATCGCAGCCACATTGCACATGCAGTGAACGTCCAAGCATTTCAGGTCTGTAATATGATTATATTCTGTAAACTCTCTGTCACATCAGATAACGGCATGAAATCATTATAAACTTTAAATTTAAATGACCATTACTTCATTTTGGATTAACCAATCTGAATGTGTTTTCGACTACGCGTTTTCGGTATGAGTAAGCCTACTTTTGGTTACGTATGGCCTTAAACATAATGCGTGTTGTTCCTTTGTGTATGTTATCCCTTTAGGTATGTTGTCCCTTTAAATTACTCTCTTCATATTCTTTTTGTATTTTGTAGAAAATACGCCAGTGGCTTCAGTTCAGCCAATTGAAATTAAAGGTAAGCTTGTAAAATATTTCACTATCTGTATGTTGTAAATATGGTATCGGTATTAATAGTAGATACCACACTGATCAACAGTTAATATTGGTGTTTTAGAAAGGGTAAAACGTACAGGTCCTGCACAACAGATACCTAATAAATAAAGCTAATATTTGGCCTTTATACACTGTTATTATATTGGATATTTTCGTTTTCAGAGGAAGACTCGCCACCAAAAGAAGAAAATGTCGTTAAAAACAGCAATCCGTAAGATTTTTATAGTTATTATTACAGTTTTTTGGCATGGTTTAAATTGTGAATATTTTTACGTTTCTATCC
This sequence comes from Patella vulgata, assembly GCF_932274485.2. Lineage (NCBI taxonomy): Eukaryota > Metazoa > Mollusca > Gastropoda > Patellidae > Patella > Patella vulgata. The sequence continues at coordinate 33,781,733 of NC_065883.2, forward strand.
CAGGCTCAGATAATATTATTCTACCAGGCCGATTGAAAGACCCACAATCACGCACATAAAACAAAATGAATCTGTAATTAATTATGTAATTATTGCATTTATTCATTATTTACCTGTTTACTCATTTATGTATATGATTATTTACATTATGTAATCATTATATTTGTATTATGTAATGATTATACTTACATTATGTAAATATAGTAATCATTATATTTACATTATGTAATCATTATATTTGCGCTATGTAATCATCATATTTAAATTATGTTAACCATTATATTTACTTTATGTTAATCATTATATTTGCATTATGTAATCATTATATTTTCGTTTTGTAATCATCATATTTACGTTATGTAATCATCATACATGTATTTACATTATGCTAACCATTATGTTTACGTTATGTTAATCATTATGTTTACATTATGTAATCATTAGACTTATCCGTCTTCATTAGCACACTCGCACCAGAACAGTAGGGCGTTAAACCCCATTTCATTTCATTAGACTTACACCTTTTTATATTTAGTAAAATTGATGTTGTGGATGAGGCGCCTGTGGTATCGCCTGTCCTTTCAGAACATGGGACAGATGACATTAAGACACAGTAAGTTATTTACATGTATCTGCATAATCACCAACATTTGTGGCTGTGTATTTATTAGGCTAATTAGTGTTTACTTAAGTATTGTGTATGTGTATGTATGATTTATCCATGTAATTATTCGACTTTCATGTTATTTATCTATGTAATCATCAGAGCGTCTATCTTATGTAATCCTAAGAATAATACATTATTTATCAATGTAAGCATTAGACTTATTCTTAAAGTCATTATATTTAATCGGGGAACCATTATATAGTTATGTGTTGTTTTATATTTAGCAAAGCCGGTTTGGTGGCCGAGGCGTCAGCGGCTTCATGGGCTTCACCGGTGTCAGAAAATGGTGTGGATGATGCTGACGTGTATATTCACCCGTAAGTTACAATCACGAAACTAAACAGATGTGTCTATATGTTTTATACTGTAATGAATATATTTTTATTCAAATGATGATTCACGCCCACCTAGTGAGATAAGTCTTAAATCGACAATACTTTCTATTCTCTTTATGTGTGTTTATGTTTGTACTTTTAAAAAATGTATTTTTATGGGCTCATTTAACTCAAAATAGTATATATCTTTCATAATGCATCTTTAATTACATAATAACAACAGTTTTTAACTCAAAATAGTATATCTTCCGCTTTTGATATTTAGTGCTTTAATCACCGTAAAAGAAGCACCCGTAGTGGAGCCAAGAAAGACCCCGAAAAAACAGCACGAGGGTGTTATATTCTGGGAGGGTAAGACCAAATTTAATATTATAATTATTTAATTTTTAGAATTTATTAGTTCATGAAACTAATTATCATGTAATCCATGCATTGTATAAAAAAAAAACATCCGAGAGTTTCAGATACCTGCATATAGCATTAAGTTAATAAGACCAAGAGTATGTCAATCAGGGATTTTCTCTTTAGATACTATGATGTCATCTTCTTTTCAGATGGAAAGAGGCTGGCTGGTAGGACGGTTGAGAGGATTGAGAGGATGGCTGTTCTGGAACGGGAGGTGGCAGATCTTAGTATGTTCTCTTTTTTAAACTATACATATACCTTACTATATTTTGTATATCATTCAATTTACTTGTAACTGTATATTATGGACAAGTGGGTGGGTGTGTTATATATATACAATAAATAGTGACTCTACTTGTCTCTGAAATTATCTGGTGTCCCGTGCAGGTTTTAGATTCATATTTCTGTCTTTATGTTGTAATAATTGGCTTCACACGTTGGGTGTTTTGATTTAGATTCGTTAAGTTCATGATACAATTTGTTTCATTATATACTTCATGTTTTATAGCAACAGAATTTGAAAACAATGTCAAGGAAATAAGTAAGTGTATTATGGACTTATATAAATAGTTTATATTGTATTGTTAAATACTTCACAATGAATGTTTACAATAACTGTGACAAACTATCTTATTTATATTTTGATAAATTAATGGATCTGGGGCATATGTATTATGATAATAAGAATCTTTTTCAGTGAAAAGTCAGTACTTTTCTATATCAAAAATTGATTGATTTCCACCATTAATATCAATCGAATTGTTGTTTAACAAATATTCACCACGAGGGCTTTAACTTCAACATGTAGATATAAGTTAATGCCGTTTTATAATATAGAATTTTTCATTTAATTGCTCCATATTTTCACAGATTACTTGGCTAGACAAATGGCTGCATCCCAACCAGAACAACTTCCGTCCAAACAAAAACACCACTCAGTTTCTGAAAAGGTAGATATCAATTCTGTTTTAAATACCCTGAAGTTGAATTTAGACCGATTTAAAAGTATTTTTGTTTCTTTTATTTTCTTACCCCTGGCATTTTGTATCTGTTATATAAAATTAGATAAATCTACCATGAAAGAAAAAACAAATTAATATGGGCAATCTGTGTTATATTTGTGTCTGTGGTCTGGTGTGGATTTCCCACATTGTCCTTCCTTTCTTTAGTCTAAAAATATATTTCTTAAAATATACGTGCTACAATTACATAATAAGGAATCGTATATTCTACTAGATACAACAGATGTACAGAACGTACACATTAGTTTATTTATTTCCGGTGTTAGAAGTAATATAATAATATACAGGATCTGTTTTATATATTAAATTTAAAATAAACAATAAATGACTGTAAGTTTATTTATTATTCAGGATCAACATTTTGAGGGCATTCTGTCTGAATTGCGGCCAGACAGCAAGGTGCCGATACAACCAACACCATTTGTCCCAGGCAACAAAATAAAGCATGCATGGGCCCAGGTAAAATCAACATCATTAATATTATTATTATCATACCACATCAGACATAGGCTAGTTTATTGTAAAATTTGATATCATATTTACAAAATTAAGGGAATTTTACACTACATACATCGGATTATATTAATGATGTGGTATAAGTTCAAATTTTGGCCGCCATTGATAACTGTATTTCTCATCTTGTAAAACTATTTTATAAATAATTTCAGCCTGGGAAGAAGGGAGTTTTTCGTCGCAAAAATCCACTGCGGTTTGATTAGGTAAAGGTTTCTGCGAAGGTAAGTTTTCTGCGATATCATATAGTTGAAAAAATTAAGTGGTAAAGCATTTGCCCCCCATTAAAATGGTGTGTTCAGATTTTATAATTTATTTCTCGGCACGCTTATTAAACTTAAAATTTGTGTTATATATTTTCTTGTATTTCATTTTAATGACTGTTGGTTTTACAAAATGTTTTTTTTTTCAATTTTTCGTCTGAAATTAAACATTTGTAATATTAAAGCATCCAGTTCACTGTTTAGTAAACGTCTATTCATTGTATTGTTTATCATTGCTAGAGAGAATTCGACCAATCAAATCGAAGACTCTATGCAGAAAATGTTTCACCACTTCCACCCAATCTGTATAAAATTCCCGACCAATAAAATGGCTTCTTACTCAGCTTATCCTATTATCGGACTTTCATCAGACAGGCAGTCAATATACAGGTTTGTAGAACCAGACCAATAAACACGTTGGTAGACGCAGACGAATCTTTAAGTTGGTGGATGTAGACCGATATACAAGTTGGTGGAAGTACGCCAATATACAGGTTGGTAGATGTACACCAATATATACAAGTTGGTGGAAGTAGACCAATATACAAGTTGGTAGACGTAGACCAATACACAAGTTGTTGGAAGTAGACCAATATACAAGTTGGTGGAAGTAGACCAATATACAAGTTGGTGGAAGTAGACCAATATACAGGTTGGTAGAAGTAGACCAATACACAAGTTGGTAGACGTGAACTAATATACACGTTGGGGAAAATAGACCGATATACAAGTTTGTAGAACTAGGCCAATATACAAGTTGGTGGAAGTAGACTAATAAACAAGTTGGTAGAAGTAGACCAATACACAAGTTGGTAGACGTGAACTAATATACACGTTGGGGAAAATAGACCGATATACAAGTTTGTAGAACTAGGCCAATATACAAGTTGGTGGAAGTAGACTAATGTACAAGTTGGTGGAAGTAAACCAATGTACAAGTTGGTAGAAGTAGACCAATAAATAAGTTGGTATAAGTAGAACAATATACAGGTTGGCGGAAGTATATAAATATACAAGTTGGTAAAAGTAGAAGTAGACCGATATACAAGTTGGTGGAAGTATGTCAATATACACGTCGGTAAATGTAGATCCATATACAAGTTGGTGGAAGTAGGCCAATATACAAGTTGGTAAAAGTAGGCCAACATACAAGTTGGTAAAAGTAGGCCGGTGTACAAGATGGTGGAACTAAACGAATATACACGTTAGTGGAAGCAGCCCAATATGCGTCACTGGAAGTAGTCTAAATAGACAGTCAGTAGAAATGTACCAAATACACAATCTGGTGGAAATTAGCCAGTATATAGGTTAGTGGAACTAATCACATATACAGTCGGTAGAAATATACAAAGTGTACAATTTTATGGAACTAAGCCAGTATATAGGTTGGTGGGCTTAGTCCATTATACAAGTTGGTGGAACTAGTACAATACAAGTTGGAAGAAGTAGACCAATACAAGTTGGTGGAAGTAGACCAATATGCAAGTTGGTGGAAGTAGACCAATACACAAGCTGGTGGAAGTAGACCAATATACAAGTTGGTTGAAGCAGGACAATATACCAATTGAATCTAGGTAATTCAAGATTTTATTGTTTTGTGTATTTATTACTTTACCACGCTAGCAAGAATTTTACAACGACCATCAAGATCGGTACTGGCGGTCGCTTCACCCATCTATGGTTTCTGCGCTGACCGCGGGGACACTCGCCCACGTCCCGGAAATGAAATGAAATAGGATTAAAATCTTACTGTTCTGCTCCGACTGGGCCAATGAAGACAGACATACGTCATATACCACTGACAAAGGGGAACCACACCAGGAAATCCAGATGAACTTTCACGGCCAACGCAGGGATCAAACACGGGACCTCCAGGTTTTACTCACTGATCAGCTTTAGCTCCCTTCTCGTCTCGGTTTCAGTAGGCCATCCATTGCTACGAGGCCACCCATTGATCACCAATATGTTGTTTTACCATATTTTGAAATGAAAGTTATCTTAATTTATTTTAAAGTATATAACCAAGTATATAAAGTATATATATTGTCACATTAGACTGGTGTTTTACAGTATATTATCACAAAGAATGTTGTAAATATTGCACACAATTCTGTTTTGTTTGTACATGTTTCTGGTCCTATTAATAAATAATTACAAAAAGTATGTCTTCTTATTTCACCAGATGATCGTAGTATATAGATTAAATTGATGTTGATTGTCGGGTAGTGAAGTTCCCATATATGCCGATCTTTTCAGGCCCGGTGGAGTACCCTTTTCTCCAGGTTGTTGCACGCAAGTAACTATTCTATTAAAAATAAAAAGGCTTGAATTTAACATAGAAGTGAGTAGAAGTAAGACTTCTAGAACGTAGACTTTCAGAAGAAGAAAACCCTGCTATGTTCTATACTGTTCCCAGGGTTAAGAGACCCGCGATTGCGAGTGTCGCGATGGATAACTGAACGGTCGATCTTTATTTCAAGTCCATCTCATGTCTGTTGTATCTATGACATATTAGGTAATTAGAAAAACGACGGGATAGAGTTTTATTTATACTCTTTCCTTGTGCCCCTTATCCATCAAATAATTCACTGCTATGGCCAGTTGAAACAAGCGGTTGCCATGTAAGATATGCCCACATTTTGTAAGAAATTGACGGGGAAGAGGTTAAATCAAAAGGGCTATCCTATCATTCAAGAACATTTGATCCTTAACATATTTAATGTTCATCAGAATGGGACAACATGGGTAGCCCCCCCCCCCCCTCCACCTGGAGTGCCTACAAAATCCGTACATATTTCAGATTTTGCGTGAAAAGCAGGGGCTATAGCTCTAGAATATAAGGTCTGATTATTACCAAAGTCGAACTGATCCAAGAACTTTTGATCCTTAACACACAGTTGAAGTTCATAGTGAAAAGTACACAAACTTCATTCATATTTAACATTTTGTGCAAAAGGCAGGGGCAGATGCGCAAGCAAATGGAACCCACCCATGAACTAGTGATACTTCTTTTTAAGTTTCATCTACATCGTATAAAATTGTGACCTCTAGATGGTCTACAGCCTGGGTCTGGTATTACATGATTTTATTATACTATTTTCGAAAAGGGGAGTGGCTATTTGACGGGGAAGTTTCGGTCCGACTTTGCGGAAATAATTATTGTGTAACGGTGATATATTTGAACAGTTTTGAAAATAAGATACAAATTATGACCTCTAGAGGGCCCGTAAGCTAAAAACATGATGTTCCTACAATCAGGGGATCAGAATCCAGAAAGTTACGGTCCAATATACGAGCCAATATCGAAGAAAGCCAGATCTTTGGGATATGAATATATATTTTAAATTTCATCAAAATTGGATAAAAAATTCGAACCGCTGGATGGTCTACAACCTGGGGCCTGTTTCACGAAATCTTAACTAAGATAAAATCCAGATTTTAGTAATTTGATTGGATAATATTAGATTGATTTTAGTGCTTAGCCAATCAAAATTGAAGTATCTACTAAAATTTGGATTTTATCTTTAGTTAAAATTTCGTGAAACAGGGCCCTGGGTATTACGATCAGATCCTAATGTTAAAGCTACTGGCAGATTTCGTCAAGGTCACATGTAAACAGGGTTAGGGCAAGTGATTGTGAGTTAGGGTAAGGGCTAGATCTTCGGTTAGGGTTTGCGCTAGCCCTGTTTACATCTCGTGACATTGGCGAAATCTGCAGATGGCCTTAATATTTAGATCTAAACTGAATACATTATGCTTTTAGGGGAGCGGCCATTTTGTCGGGCAGCACGGTCTCATTTTTAGGAAATGTGGACTCAGCCGTAATTATGGTGTAACGGCGATATATTCGAATGCCTTTTAAATCGGATAAAAATTGTAACCTCTAGAGGGACCACAAGCTAAAAACGCGATTTTTCGTACAATCAGGGGCTATAATCCAGAAAGTAACAATCAGATATGCGCGAATATGGAAAGGGACCAAATATACATTTCAAGTTTCATCAAAATTGGATGAAAATTGTAACCTCTAGTCTAGAGTGTCCATAAGCTAAAAATAATAAACGTACATTGTAAGTTTCATCATGCATTATGCATATATTTGTCAAGTCAGCATCACAGGATTAAACCACCAGATATTGTGTTTTTATGGTAAGGGAGTTAAAATGAAATAAAATTTCACTTCATTGCTGAGTAATTTTATTAGCCAGAAATCGCTTAGAAAGCGTCTCCGACGATCTAGATCCCCAATAGCTTCCGGGTCCTAGGCGGCCCCTGGACTCTCACCTAGGATGGTAGCCCCCCCAATCAAGAATTGCTTCCGCCAGCCCTGCTTTTTATTTCATTCAATCCATAATACGTACGAATGTGAGGACAATATTATTCAGAATGAGCGGATTTGATTGGTGCCTTTCCGAGCATGTAAAATATAAATAAAGTTTAAGGTTAAATTTTATAATTTCCTTTTACTTGTTTTGTTTTTGGGCGCGTTTGGTAGATTTAAACGGTAAAAAAAAGTTAAAAAAAAAAATCTTTAAGATTATTAGGTGATTTTGTGTGGTCTTTTTCATTTGTCGGATAATCTCTAATTTATCGTCCCCTAATCCATGCTGAAATGTATTCAACTTTATTATTTTACATTTAATTAAAGAAACAAAATTCAGCTTGGATTCAGTCCGATAGATATGAAATGCCCGAAAACATTCCTGTTTAGAAGCCGTGGCGTGGCGCTGGGGAGATTGGGTATGGGTAAAGCAACTAGAAAGTGACCCAAAGATAACATTATTTGTGTGTTTTTGCAACAGAAATCCCACTATTGAATGTAGAAGCGCGGCACGATCGCGCCACTTGCACCAGGGATTAGGCAATGATCAGTTCCTACATATAAAACAAATATCCTTGGATCAGACCTGACCTTCTAGATAAAAAGAAATGTCAGTCTCTCTTAACAAAACTCTGTAACCTCGATATATACAATTATTGATACGTATAATAACATGCGATATACCCCCCACTTGGAAGGGGGTAAATATAACGGGAAATATTTAGTGGTGGTGGTAAGCATGGGATGGAGTGTGTCTGTGTGTGGGGGGGGGGGGGGAGGGACGTGGCGGGCTGGGGGGGGGGGGGGATCCGCTCCATCACTACAGCTTTGGATGGGCTGTAAAAACGAACAAATGAATATCTTTGTTCTGCAAGTTTATCATTAAATAATGCACAAAATTATACACCTTAAAACATCGGTGGAGACATGTTCGATTGTATTATCTCGAGCGCTCGACTTAACTATCTCGAGCGCTGATATACCTCTATATAATTGATTAGTTTATTATCAATTAGTCGATTAAACAATTGACTCAGTTTGAACAGATTCATCACTGTCTACACGAAGATGACAATTCATCACGTAAACCTGAAGTAGTGTTATTTTATAATCAAACTAGGCATAGAGTGGATAATGTGGATGAATTAATTGGTTATTATTCTTGTAAAAGAAAGATATTGGGCTGGCCAAGGATAGTCTTTTATAAATTGGATGTTGCAGGCGTCGCAGCATACATGTATATTAATTGAATATCAAAATTTCCAGTTTGGAACAAGGGGATCAACTGGTACGTTAAAAACAGATTGATAAATTCAAGAGCGTTACATATTTTGAGTGATCTCACTCAGAGCCGGATTTTGATACTCTATTTCTCAGCTTATCAAGCCTGTGGTTAAAATCGGGCACTGGTCTCGCTGCTATCGAATATGATCTTTCGTGTCCAACAGAAATAAAGAACAACCAACTCTTAAGAAAAAAGATGTTACATTTATCCAAGGACAGCTGACAAAAACCATACATATTAATCGTTTTTTTGTTTTGTTTTTTTAATTATTCAAATAACCACAGAAGGTAAGTCTGCTTGTGGTCCAAAGAGCAAAGATACCGCTATTTGCATAGAACGTTTATTTAGTAACGTGTAATTTAGTAACTATAGCATGAGCGGAGTTTGCACTAATAACAGTATAATATTTCATTCCGCGATGATCAAAGCCAATGTATCGATTATTTTTGTAATCATATTTTCAATTTATTTTATATTTCAAGTAGAATCTAATAAAGGTTATACAACTTTATAACGTTACCTACAAAATGTCTCGTTCAGAATGATTCCGTAAATAGCCGAAATATCCCGAATTGACGGGATATTGTCCATTGTGACGTTACTCGTTAATCATAGCGACGTTATCTTTAAAGGCGAAAGCAGTCATTGCATGCTATTAAAATAACACGCATTTACTAGTATTTACTAGGCCAAGTAATATATATTATACTACAACTAAGTAAGTATTTGTAAAAATAGATGACACAGTTGTAAGTAGAATTATAATTACTATTATTTACTATACAAAGCCTGGAAAGAAAATAAAATATATTCGTGGGTGGAGGGACACTACCGGCGTATACTGCGCATTATTTTTGTAAACATGAAATTATTTATGATATGAAATTGTTATTAATAAAAACATAACTTTCTGGAATAGATTCCTTAATATAAAATTTAGGTATTGGTTTATGCTAAATTGAGTTATTAGTCTTGTTTTTGGGACAGTCTTTTTTTCTATCTCTTAATTCGGGAACAATATTGTAATATATCGAATTCAGCCCTGTACATATTATCATTTTATTGCATTACTTGATTGTTATATTGTTGTTTAAGTCTTAGATTGTTCGTTAAATTATCAGCATGCGGCGGGTATTTTGGTACGGACATATTATTATTATAACGTGATTACCGTCAGTCGTGAAATCAAGGCCTCGTGTAAACAAACCATTTCAAGTAATATTTTGTATAAAATGAACAAGTTTTACTTACTTGTTAGCCTCCCGAATAATCTTCTCGGTATTTTTGCACTTATTGTCAATTATAACATTGCATAGTCCTTTTCCCGAACGTTCAATTTTGCATTGGAATAGTCCTTAGTTACGAATACGAGCACATTTATATATTTCAATACGTAGACGTCCATTTTGTGTCACGTCGTTCTTAACAACGACCTGTCAGATTGTTACATATAATGTTTCTATTAGTCTTCTGGTTATGCTTATTGTACATCATTGCCAAGTATAGTAATTTATCTTGGTTGTTATAATAATTGTATCGGGTTTTAATATGTTTTATGGCCAGGATTGACGTAGTTCAACTGGATTATGTTGTTACCCATTACGTCTTGAATAGTTACGCGTGGTTTGATCACATTTCATAAAATTACGCTGTTGATAGTTATTGTCCGTTTTGTCTGTTTATAATCAATCTCTTCGCTGTACGTATTAAATAATTCCTTGTCAAATTTAAGTGAAACGGACAAGTACCGGACAAGTTGGATTCGTTATTTTAATAGACTATTTTAACGTCGAACACTTCAATTGTCAAAGAAGTGCCGACAACAACAAAAAGGACAATAATTGATTGGTTAATGACGTCACGTGATACTTTAATTTTTCTATATAAAGGGTGATCGAACGTCGGAAGGGCAGATAACGGTTCGTCGTATCCACGGCAAACTACCTTTTTCATAAAGTGATCAAAAGCGGAAAAATCTTTCTTGTCGCAATTACCCGACCAATTACCTAAATAATAAGGTGAGAATCATGCCCGCGGGGGAACTTGGATCTGTAATGTTTCGAATATAAGAGTATTGCTACTATTACCTTCGTTTGTAGTAGCCTAAATATGCCGCCATTAATATTGTCGCCGGGTTAACAATATGTAATAATCACGAACGTTATCTCCCACCACGCCGGACACCCATATTTTAACATGTATATAAATGTATTTCATTGTCATATTATACTTTAAATCCTTTTTCACGTAATAAAGGAACAGGCATATTGAACGTATATTTAGCCTTAGTCGTTACTTACGGGGTAGAGTAAATGAAGAGTTACTCCCCTTCAATCGTGGGGCTAGCTTCCAAGGAACCCGTATATCGGAAGGTTGGGCTGGGTGTTAAATAATAAACGAGGGATGGGAGCGCATAAATGGAACCGGAAAAGGAGGAAAACAACATCACCAGACGCCAACACGGATATCCTGACAAGACCCGCCTTCGGCGATCTTCCCCTCCCATTCCCACATTTAATTAATCGTAGGCGCCGATGCGGACAGGGTGTCGGTAACCTTACAAATGGTGTCAGAAGTGGGACGGAAAGTTTTTTTCTTTGCGTGATACGAACCCAAAGTCTGACCTGTCATAAGTTTAAATTAGCTGTCCGACGTGGTGGAAAGAATTGTTGTATATAGAAACGTGTAAATATGTATATACGTTGGCTGATTTCTATTGGAATACGCTCAATATTCCGAGGGAGTTGTTGGAATGTAATATGAATATTAAACATATGAAAAGTTAAATAATAATATTTAATAATTTTAAATGCTGTTCGCCTACTAGGCCTGCCTTTACTATCACCATTTATTGTCCCAATATTATCGCTAAAATGAGTTTTATAATCTTTTATTAGAGCTATGGCGGAAGCAAATACTCCCTCACCGGACCCCGAAGTTAGTTTTGACCGTAAGGAAAAGCCTCAGGAGAACGATGCGATGGGGCAGGGGGGTATATTCACGGACGAATCGGAAGACGAAGAAGTCGTAGGATCACCTGACGATCAACAAAGGAACGAGGGTCGTCGACGAATGATGCGACGCGATAGAGGAAGAGGCGAAATGGACTTCGAAGAAGCGGATTTCGAGCGTCCAAAACGCCCTCATCAACAAATATGTACCGTAAAACCCGAATCGTTTCACGGTCAGGACAACTGGGAGGAATACGTGTCACACTTTAATGACTGCGCCGAATTGGGATGTTGGTCAGATAGAACTAAGCTTTTATACAAGCGAGGACATTTTATATGAACTTAAGCGCAGCGGAGAAGTGCACGTTCAAGATCCTAATCGGTCGGCTTAGCCAACGATTTGGGAGTTATAAACACCAAAACAGGTGGCTATCAAAATTAGAAATGAGAAAGCGACAACCCGGGGAAAATATTGCCGCACTTGGAGATGATATAAGGCAAATGGCGCAAAGGGCATACTGCGATCTGAATGCAATGGCTCAAGAGGCTTTAGCTTTAAATCAGTTATATAAAATTATACCTATCGATATGAAATGCCGATGTATAGATCGCGATTGTAGAACCGTGCTTGAGGCCGTAGACGTCATCGAAAGATATGAGTCTATGGTTGGGGAGATGGGCGATAGGAAGAAACCCATCGTAAGGGCAATCTCACAAAGTGATGAGACGAGCAGTGTCGTTCGAGGTCAGGATACGCGGAAAAAGGAGGATAAGGCGCAAACTGGTCAGCTCGAGGAAGCTCTAAAACAGATAATGGCGCGTTTGGATCGTCTCGAAACCACTGGGAAATCGTTTTATCAAAGAGATTCCGATACTATGGGTCCAATAACTTGCTACGGCTGCGGTGCGCCTGGCCATATCGTTCGCAATTGCCCGACGTATGATCAAAATTATAGGAACAAACGCGCCCACCATCAGAGAAACTCTGGCTCCTCGGGACACATACAGGGAAACGGGAGACCGTTAACCCGGTAGGCCAAGGGTTAGCGGAGATTAATAGGCCGGAAAGGAGACTGAATACGGGAAATGCAAGGACGGGACACATAGGGGAAACCGATCATACATGGGATAACGCGTTTTACACGAATGGTCGTATAGTGGACAAAAATATAATATTTCTTATCGACAGTGGATCTACGGCCTCTATATTGTCAAAAACTAGTTACGATAGCCTTTCAAACAACAAGTCTACAATGACACCCTGTAATATGAATATACATGATGTAAATGGGAACAGGATTAATGCCTACGGGTTCACCAAATTAAACGTTTATTTCGGAGAGCTATTGTTTGATGTACAATTTATCGTATGCGACATAGAGCAAGACGGGATATTAGGGCAAGATTTCCTCCTCGCCCATGTAAACAAGATAAGCTATAAACGGATGGTCTTGACAGTCGCTGACCATAAGGAGATACGGTGTTGGGTAGGGGGGACGGCAAACATGATTTGTAGATTAGAGGTCAAGGAAACTATTACTATACCCCCGCAATCTGGAGTAATATTACCCGTTGATATACCAGGTGCAAAACATCTTACCGACGAAGGATACGTCGAGGGCGATAATAATCGGAGTGATATCCATGTAGTTTCAGGCGTAATCTCAACCAAGTCCGAGAAACACGTTGTCAATATAATTAACTATGGAGACAATCCGATAACTTTTAACCCTCGCCAAACCATCGGAACATGCGAATCTTTTATCGAATGGCAGCACCAAGAGCGAGTCGCGGCTACTAAAATTTCTAGTATGACTAATGGCGACCCCAACGAATTTCCAGAACATCTAGAAGACCTTTTAGCGAGGAGCTCCGAATTCTTGAACGACCAACAGCGTAATGTCCTTTCCGCACTGCTTCGGAAATATGGACACGTCTTCTCAAAATCCGCGGACGATATCGGTAGGACCAGTAGAGTAACTCACACTATTAACACCGGAAGCGCATTTCCGATACGACAATCTAAGCGGAGATTACCTTTTGGGAAACGGGAAATTGAAAAGGCTGAAATAGAAAAGATGTTAGATAGGGGGGTTATAGAACCATCCAGTAGTGCATGGGCTTCGAATATTGTTCTTGTAACGAAAAAGAATGGACAAGTACGGTTTTGTGTTGACTATCGGAGGCAACACTTTCCGCCGGGAAGAAATATCTGAAAGTCGAGCTTAAAGACTCTATCTTCCGCGACCCCAAAGCTGTTGAGGCGCTCGCCAGACGAATGGCTTCTTTGCAGGGAAGACGATGGGCAGTGGGGGAAACACAATCTCGTGTTTTCCACACTGTTGGACATGAAGACAAGGATTCCTGGAAGGACACCGCTGCACAAGCCCTCGGAATCCAGATTTCCCACCTTGGCGAAATTAATTTGTCTGGGGAGCTCTTTGACCTAATAAGACCTATGACGCCTCTACCCACACCGTCTACATCGGAAATAACTCTGGATCTAGAAGAGGATATTACATTAGATTTTGAAGAAGAGATGATGGAGATCAGGAAGAGGAAGACAGAAGAGGAAGGACAGGAAGAAATTATTGAGAAGAAACGGGTGAAGACAGGTGATGATAACGAGGAGGGCGGATTAGAGGAGGAAAAGAAACGGAGAGACGAGGAGAGATCAGAGAAGGAGAGGGAGGAGCAGATAGTAAAAGAGGGGATTGAGAAGGAAAGACTAAAGAAGGAGAGGGAGGAGGAGATGGTTAAGGAGAAGGTCGAGAAGAAGAGGTTAGAGAAGGAAAGGTTAGGGAAGGAGAATGAGCGGGAGAAGCAGATACTAAGGGAGAGGGAAGAGAAGATAGTAAAAGAGAGGGTCGAGATGGAGGGGAGACAGAATGAGGAGAAGGAGAAGGAGCGGGAGGAGCAGATACTAAGGGAGAAGGAAGAGAGGGAAGTAAAAGAGAAGGTCGAGATGGAGAGGAGACAAAATGAGGAGAAGTTACAGAAGGAGAAGGAGCAGATACTAAGGGAGAAGGAGGAGCAGATAGTAAAAGAGAGGGTCGAGAAGGAGAGGAGACTCGAAGAGGAGGAGAGGTTACAGGAGGAGAGGAAACAGAGAGTCGAGGACAGGTTACAGAAGGGTAGGGAGGAGAAGGAGAGATTGGAGAAAGAGAGGAAACAGAAAACCGAGGAGAGATTGGAGAAAGAGAGGAATGAGAGATTGGAAGAGGAAAGGAGGCAGAAAGACGAGGAGAGATTAGAGAAGGAGAAAAAGAAGCAGGAGAGATCGGAGGAGGAGGGACCGGCGAAAGGAAGTACACCAACACTATGTGAGAGGGCACGACATCTGCTGCGCCGAGGAGGAATGCCCTTATTTCCGGCAGGGCGAAGGGAATGGACCGGGGAAGAGCTCGTTGAACTTGTAAACCCTCCAACTAAGTATATGTGGCCACCACGGGGCTGGAGAACGATGAGTGGCCAAGAAAAGCTACGCCAGTTTGAACATGCTACCACCATATTAGAATTTTGTGCTGGAGTGACCACACCAAAGCCGAAGACAGACCTACTCGTGCTCTATAGCTATTTGGTCCTTCCCGGAACAGCTGATACCACCAAAAATAATAAGGCAGCATATGTGAAGGGTCAGTATCGATTTTATTTATATACAGCCCTTAGGAGAATTGCAGAGGAAAAAGACGCATCTCTACAGGACGAGGAATTGATCCAGATGTTGGAAGAGGCGGTGCGAGGGAAAAGAGTCGAAGACGTCCTATCAAGAATAGACGAGATGGGGATACCTCTAAGACTCGCCGTCGACCATGTTTAAATGTTTTCACAAATTTATTAATAATTTTGCATGTTAAATAATTCGGGAGAATTAAGAAATTAAGGTGGGGGGAGTGTAATATATCGAATTCAGCCCTGTACATATTATCATTTTATTGCATTACTTGATTGTTATATTGTTGTTTAAGTCTTAGATTGTTCGTTAAATTATCAGCATGCGGCGGGTATTTTGGTACGGACATATTATTATTATAACGTGATTACCGTCAGTCGTGAAATCAAGGCCTCGTGTAAACAAACCATTTCAAGTAATATTTTGTATAAAACGAACAAGTTTTACTTACTTGTTAGCCTCCCGAATAATCTTCTCGGTATTTTTGCACTTATTGTCAATTATAACATTGCATAGTCCTTTTCCCGAACGTTCAATTTTGCATTGGAATAGTCCTTAGTTACGAATACGAGCACATTTATATATTTCAATACGTAGACGTCCATTTTGTGTCACGTCGTTCTTAACAACGACCTGTCAGATTGTTACATATAATGTTTCTATTAGTCTTCTGGTTATGCTTATTGTACATCATTGCCAAGTATAGTAATTTATCTTGGTTGTTATAATAATTGTATCGGGTTTTAATATGTTTTATGGCCAGGATTGACGTAGTTCAACTGGATTATGTTGTTACCCATTACGTCTTGAATAGTTACGCGTGGTTTGATCACATTTCATAAAATTACGCTGTTGATAGTTATTGTCCGTTTTGTCTGTTTATAATCAATCTCTTCGCTGTACGTATTAAATAATTCCTTGTCAAATTTAAGTGAAACGGACAAGTACCGGACAAGTTGGATTCGTTATTTTAATAGACTATTTTAACGTCGAACACTTCAATTGTCAAAGAAGTGCCGACAACAACAAAAAGGACAATAATTGATTGGTTAATGACGTCACGTGATACTTTAATTTTTCTATATAAAGGGTGATCGAACGTCGGAAGGGCAGATAACGGTTCGTCGTATCCACGGCAAACTACCTTTTTCATAAAGTGATCAAAAGCGGAAAAATCTTTCTTGTCGCAATTACCCGACCAATTACCTAAATAATAAGGTGAGAATCATGCCCGCGGGGGAACTTGGATCTGTAATGTTTCGAATATAAGAGTATTGCTACTATTACCTTCGTTTGTAGTAGCCTAAATATGCCGCCATTAATATTGTCGCCGGGTTAACAATATGTAATAATCACGAACGTTATCTCCCACCACGCCGGACACCCATATTTTAACATGTATATAAATGTATTTCATTGTCATATTATACTTTAAATCCTTTTTCACGTAATAAAGGAACAGGCATATTGAACGTATATTTAGCCTTAGTCGTTACTTACGGGGTAGAGTAAATGAAGAGTTACTCCCCTTTAATCGTGGGGCTAGCTTCCAAGGAACCCGTATATCGGAAGGTTGGGCTGGGTGTTAAATAATAAACGAGGGATGGGAGCGCATAAATGGAACCGGAAAAAGGAGGAAAACAACATCACCAGACGCCAACACGGATATCCTGACAAGACCCGCCTTCGGCGATCTTCCCCTCCCATTCCCACATTTAATTAATCGTAGGCGCCGATGCGGACAGGGTGTCGGTAACCTTACAATATTGATCAGATCATGACAGATGTGATAATATAAATTTAAATACTGTATATCGTTTCAGTAAGCTTATATCTTACCTCTAAATTAAAATAATTATGTAAAATACATTTTGTTGTTTTTAAAACAACAACATCTATAATTATCTACCTATAATTATCAAGATTTGGATCACTCTATCAATTTATTATTATAGACCTACTATTAAAGGCATATTTTGTCTATCCATGGATTATTGTCTCAACAAAAACAAACAAAAAATTAAAAAAAATAAACCAAACCGTAATAAATAAAATGTAGCAGAGCGATTACCTATTTATAAAGATTTCGTGTGCCACCAAGCTATATTCTGGAGAGAGGTGGGGTACCACAAGTTGTCTCGATATCTTTATTAATATTAAAACATGTAGCCCACTTTTCCAAGTGTGGAATACCTCTTAACTGGGTTTGGGAGTCTCTCAAGGAATTCGATTTGTGTATTTTAAATTTGTGAATTTGGGGGCGGAAGTGATAAATTCTTAAATTCTGTGGTTACTTTTGCCAAGCGAGGTGAGCAAATGTCATTGCCCTACACTTGCAGCAATTACTCAAGCTAACATTGTATAAACGATATCCAACGTGTATAAAATATACAATGGATCGTATATTAATTTTAATGATTCTTAATTTCAGTACATCTATCATTAATTATGGCAAGAGGCAGAAATGGTAAAGCACGCGGAAGTAATGGCGCCGCCATTGTAAGTGTATTATATGAATTGTTAAAATAAAACTACCACGACCTGGTGATATAATTGCTTGTTCAAAGTTTATTAAGATACTATAGATACCCGGTTTCGCCAGGGACGCAAATTGGGCCGAATCATGGCCTAAAACATTCACGGTGTCAGGCTGGTTTATTTTTGTACAATATAACGTCGGTGGATTGCGGCGACAAAGAGTGATGGACGAACATACACACGTGAAGAGTCCAGGGCGAGAAAGATCTAAGTCACATTTTTGTCTTTTCGCATAAAAGGCTAAACAGACTTGATGCGAACAGAACAACGATTAGGTTTAATTACAACTTCCAAATGATGTTTAATACGAATCTTAAATACCAGTTCAACAACTGACTTCCACTTCTCAGCCAAATTAAGGTCAAATAAAGGGTACGACTACGATAGGCTTGTATTTGTGCGGGAGGCCATTTCAGAAGGGTCCTGGTTCAATGTGACTCCGATCGTTTTTACCTGAAATTGATTGTTCCACAGAAAGTTTATACAATTTGCTAGCAGATGGCGCTATCGAAAAGCAGAGATTCATTTAAATGGATTAGAACGCCTGCTAGATTTTAAAATTTAACGATACAATGGATATTCGAGACTAAGTCAATGTTATATTATTTAGATATTTATTAACATAAGTCCATAATCAACTCTCTATAGATTGCCCAGTACCGTCATAGACAAGCCAAGCTACATCTTTTAACACCCATAACTCCACTCAGAATAAAGTAATTTGAATGAAATTTTCAATATATTCATCTTTCATTGTCTATTTTAGAACTATTATAGCGAGAACTGTCAACTCTTTTTCCAAATAAAGCATCTTTAAAGTTTGGAAGGTCAAGGTGTATAAAATCGTATCATCTCCATCTTCCCACACAAAGCAGCTTAGTTTCATATCTTCGACATTTCGCATCTTATTTTTGATACATTACATTTGATACATTGGAGATACATTATATTTTCAATTAAAAATAATTCTTTTACCGACAGCGCTGTTGCATATTTTCTTCATGCTGTCTTAAACCCCAAACGACAGACGACCAGGACGAAGAAGAAAGCTATGGCGGTAGGTCGGTGACCAGGGAGGAGACACCAGCTCCCATTACAATACGGGAAAGGATTAGGCGATTGGTAAGTAGGATTAGGCGATTGGTAAATTTACTTATTATCTTTACGAGAATGATAAATTATCAGATTATCAGATTAAAGTCGGAACCTTTCTGGAATTACATTATTTAATTTTGTACACAATTTACACCAAATCCGCCGTTCAATGCCCAAGTTGATAAAGGAAAGAAGATGTATTTTTTTTTATTTTAGTTTCTCAATAGAACTGGTAGGGGTCACGTAATCAATGTCAGATCAGCTGAACCATCACGACCCTCTACAGGTAATTGTATTGTTCATTGTATCAATTGACTGAAAACAAATCATAAAAAAATATATTATGTTGCAAGTCGCGTAGTCTTCTGGATGAAATGGTAACGTAGATATCATTAAATATTAAGCTCGAGACTTACATACACGATTAGACCTAGTTATGCTTTAAAATCTCTCTAACACTGATCGTAGCCACATTGCACATGCAGTGAACGTCCAAGTATTTCAAGTCTGTAATATGATCATATTCTGTAAACTCTCTGTCACATTAGATAGCGGCATGAAATCATTATAAACTTTAAATTTAAATTACCATTACTTCATTTTGGATTAACCAATCTGAATATGTTTTCGACTACGCGTTTTCGGTATGAGTAAGCCTATTTTTGGTTATGCATGGCCTTAAACATAATACGGTTGTTCCTTTATGTATGTTATCCCTTTAGGTATGTATTCTTTTTGTATTTTGTAGAAAATACGCCAGTGGCTTCAGTTCAGCCAATTGAAATTAAAGGTAAGCTTGTAAACCATTTCACTATCTGTATGTTGTAAATATGGTATTGGTATTAATAGTAGATACCACACTGATCAACAGTTAATATTGGCTAGGCCGCTACAATCACTGAGAGAGATGACATCGGTGAGGGTTAATATTAACTTTTTTCTTCTGTAAATTAATTTCTAGAACATTTGTTTGAGGTATATATCTGGATAAAAAATATTTCCTTATGTAAACAATACAGGCGCTATCGAGCCATTTGATAGAGGCCTTTCGACGCGAGTTTTTAAACTTCATCCTCTGAGTTTTTTCATTGTTTTAGTTGTTGAACCAATATCGTAACGATCGAAATGGTTCTTAGCAATGATGATACTGTTATCATACTAGAGCCGTTACTTTGTATTTTAATGACCCTCTTACTGGTTTGTGAACAAGTAATAGCTTGTGATATTTGATATTTGTGGTGTTTTAGAACGTACAGGTCCTGCACAACAGATACCTAATAAATAAAGCTAATATTTGGACTTTATACGCTGTAATTATATTGGATATTTTCGTTTTCAGAGGAAAACTCGCCACCAAAAGAAGAAAATGTCGTTAAAAACAGCAATCCGTAAGATTTTTATAGTTATTATTACAGTTTTTTGGCATGGTTTAAATTGTGAATATTTTTACGTTTCTATCCCAGGCTCAGATAATGTTATTCTACCAGGCCGATTGAAAGACCCACAATCACGCACATAAAACAAAATGAATCTGTAATTAATTATGTAATCATTGGATTCATTCATTATTTACCTGTTTACTCATTTATGTATATGATTATTTACATTATGTAATCATTATATTTGTATTATGTAATGATTATACTTACATTATGTAAATATAGTAATCATTATATTTACATTATGGAATCATTATATTAATTATTATGTTTACATTGGGTAATCATTAGACTTATCCGTCTTCATTAGCACAGTCGAACCAGATCAGTAGGACGTTAAACCCCATTTCATTCAATTACACTTACACCGTTTTATATTTAGTAAAATGGGTGCTGTGGATGAGGCGCCTGTGGTATCGCCTGTCCTTTCAGAACATGGGGCAGATGACATTAAGACACAGTAAGTTATTTACATGTATCTGTATAATCACCAACATTTGTGGCTGTGTATTTATTAGGCTAATTAGTATTTAGTTAAGTTAAAGTATGTGTTAATTATCTCTCTCTATATATATGTTTGATTTATTTGTTGTGTGTAATTGTGTATGTATGATTTATCCATGTAATTATTCGACTTTCATGTTGTTTATCTATATAATCATCAGAGCGTCTATCTTATGTAATCCTAAGAATGATACATTATTTATCAATATAAGCATCAGGCTTCATTATATTTAATCGGGGAACCATTATATAGTTACGTGTTGTTTTATATTTAGTAAAGCGGGTTTGGTGGCCGAGGCGTCAGCGGCTTCATGGGCTTCACCGGTGTCAGAAAATGGTGAGGATGATGCTGACGTGTATATTCACCCGTAAGTTACATTCACGAAACTAAGCAGACGTGTCTCTATGTTTTATACTGTAATGAATATATTTTTTCAAATGATGATTCACACCCACCTAGTGAAATAGGCCTTAAATCGACAATACTTTCTATTCTCTTTATGTATATTTATGTCTGTACTTAAAAGAAATGTATAGCAACTACTTTTGCTTTTTTAAAGCCCCAACAGGCCAGATTTAACGTTATAAATAGAGAGCATATACATTCAAAAATAATTTTATGACATAAAACCCACTGTACTCCAAACATCAATAAAATCAACCAATTGTCGGGTTACATTGGTTTCTATTGATTTCACACATCGCTATCTTTACCTCTGTTAGTCTTAGATAAATAAAGTATTTGTATACAGACCAGTCCATTGTAAAAGTATTTTTATGGGTTTAATTAACTCAAAATAGTATATATCTTTCATAATGCATCTTTAATTACATAATAACAACAGTTTTTAACTCAAAATAGTATATCTTTCGCTTTTGAAATTTAGTGCTTTAATCACCGTAAAAGAAGCACCCGTAGTGGAGCCAAGAAAGACCCCGAAAAAACAGCACGAGGGTGTTATATTCTGGGAGGGTAAGACCAAATTTAATATTTTAATTATTTCGTTTTTAGAATTTATTAGTTCATGAAACTAATTATCATGTAATACATGCATTGTAAAAAAAATACATCCGAGAGTTTCAGATACCTGCATATAGCATTAAATCAGGGATTTTCTCTTTAGATACTATGATGTCATCTTCTTTTCAGATGGAAAGAAGCTGGCTGGTAGGACGGTTGAGAGGATTGAGAGGATTGCTGTTCTGGAACGGGAGGTGGCAGATCTTAGTATGTTCTCTTTTTTAAACTATACATATACCTTACTATATTTTGTATATCACTCAATTTACTTGTAACTGTATATTATGGACAAGTGGGTGGGTGTGTTATATATATACAATAAATAGTGACTCTACTTGTCTCTGAAATTATCTGGTGTCCCGTGCAGGCTTTAGATTCATATTTCTGTCTTTATGTTGTAATAATTGTCTTCACACGTTGGGTGTTTTGATTTAGATTCGTTAAGTTCATGATACAATTTGTTTCATTATATACTTCATGTTTTATAGCAACAGAATTTGAAAACAATGTCAAGGAAATAAGTAAGTGTATTATGGACTTATATAAATAGTTTATATTGTATTGTTAAATACTTCACAATGAATGTTTACAATAACTGTGACAAACTATCTTATTTATATTTTGATAAATTAATGGATCTGGGGCATATGTATTATGATAATAAGAATCTTTTTCAGTGAAAAGTCAGTACTTTTCTATATAAAAAATTGATTGATTTCCACCATTAATATCAATCGAATTGTTGTTTAACAAATATTCACCACGAGGGCTTTAACTACAACATGTAGATATAAGTTAATGCCGTTTTATAATATAGAATTTTTCATTTAATTGCTCCATATTTTCACAGATTACTTGGCTAGACAAATGGCTGCATTCCAACCAGAACAACTTCCGTCCAAACAAAAACACCACTCAGTTTCTGAAAAGGTAGATATCAATTCTGTTTTTAAATTATACCCTGAAGTTGAATTTAGACCGATTTAAAAGTATTTTTGTTTCTTTTATTTTCTTACCCCTGGCATTTTGTATCTGTTATATAAAATTAGATAAATCTACCATGAAAGAAAAAACAAATTAATATGGGCAATCTGTGTTATATTTGTGTCTGTGGTCTGGTGTGGATTTCCCACATTGTCCTTCCTTTCTTTAGTCTAAAAATATATTTCTTAAAATATACGTGCTACAATTACATAATAAGGAATCGTATATTCAACTAGATACAACAGATGTACAGAACATACACATTAGTTTATTTATTTCCGGTGTTAGAAGTAATATAATAATATACAGGATCTGTTTTATATATTAAATTTAAAATAAACAATAAATGACTGTAAGTTTATTTATTATTCAGGATCAACATTTTGAGGGCATTCTGTCTGAATTGCGGCCAGACAGCAAGGTGCCGATACAACCAACACCATTTGTCCCAGGCAACAAAATAAAGCATGCATGGGCCCAGGTAAAATCAACATCATTATTATTATTATCATATCAGACATAGGCTAGTTTATTGTAAAATTTGATATCATATTTACAAAATTAAGGGAATTTTACACTACATACATCGGATTATATTAATGATGTGGTATAAGTTCAAATTTTGGCCGCCATTGATAACTGTATTTCTTATCTTGTAAAACTATTTTATAAATAATTTCAGCCTGGGAAAAAGGGAGTTTTTCGTCGCAAAATTCCACTGCGGTTTGATTAGCTATAGTTTTCTGCGAAGGTAAGTTTTCTGCGATATAATATAGTTGAACAAATTAAGTGGTAAAGCATTTGCCCCCCATTAAAATGGTGTCTTCAGATTTTATAATTTATTTCTCGGAACGCTTATTAAACTTAAAATTTGTGTTATATATTTTCTTGTATTTCATTTTAATGACTATTAGTTTAACAAAATGTTTTTTTCCAATTTTTCGTCAGAAATTAAACATTTGTAATATTAAAGCATCCAGTTCACTGGTAATAGTAAACGTCTATTCATTGTGTTGTTTATCATTGCTAGAGGGAATTTGACCAATCAAATCGAAGACTCTACGCAGAAAATGCTCACCACCACGTTTCACAACTTCCACCCAATCTGTATAAAATTCTCGACCAATAAAATGGCGTAAATTCTTACTCTGCTTATCCTATTATCGGACTTTCATCAGACAGACAGTCAATATACAGGTTTGTAGAACCAGACCAGTATCCAAGCTGGTGGACGCAGACCAATTTATTAGTTGGTGGATGTAGACCGATATACAAGTTGGTGGATGTAGACCAATATACAAGTTGGTGGAAGTAGACCAATATATACAGGTTGGTGGAAGTAGACTAATATACAAGTTGGTAGAAATAGACCAATACACAAGTTGGTAGACGTGAACTAATATACAAGTTGGTGGATGTAGACCAATATACAAGTTGGTGGATGTAGACCAATATACAAGTTGGTGAACCAATATACAAGTTGGTGGATGTAGACCAATATACAAGTTGGTGGATGTAGACCAATAATAGACAAGTTGGTAGAAGTAGACCAATATACAAGTTGGTAGAAGTAGACCAATATACAAATTGTTTTACCATATTTTGAAATGAAAGTTATCTTAAATTATTTTATAAAGTATATAATCAAGAATAATACCATGAACACTTCAATCCGAAAATTGAATAGTAAATAATTGTATACTAGACAGTATATTATCACAAAGAATATTGTAAATATTGCACACAATTCTGTTTTGTTTGTACATGTATCTGGTCCTATTAATAAATAATAACAAAAAGTATGTCTTCTTATTTCACTAGATGATCATAGTAGAGAGTTTCTCTCCGTTCACGGTGTTTAAAATTATTTTATAAAGATTAAATTGATGTTGATTGTCGGGTAGTTCCCGTATATGGCGGTCTTTTCATTTCATTAAATCCATAATACGTACGAATGTGGGGCGGGGCGGGGCGCGGGGCGGTTGGTGGTGGTGGTGGGGGGGGGGACCAGTTTCAACATATGAAAGAAATATCCTTGGATCATACCTGAGCAGGGGGGGGGGGGGGGGTAGTATCCGCTCCGTCACTGCAGATTTGGATGGGCTGTAAAAACGAACTAATAAATATCTTTATTCTGCAAGTTTATCATTAAATAATGCACAAAATTATACACCTTAAAACATCGGTTGAGACATGCTCGCCTGGATTATCTCGAGCGCTCGACTTAGTATCTCAAGCGCTCGACTTAGTATCTCAAGCGGTAGATTTTTGCCTTTCCGAGCATGTAAAGGGAAAATAAAGTTAAATGTTAAATTTTACAATTACTATGTCACCCGAACATTGTAAATACTAAGTGTGTCTGAGAATGTTTTAGATTAAATTATGCGTTTCACAGTCTGATATACCTCTATATAATTGATTAGTTTATTATCAATTAGTCGATTAAACAATTGACTCAGTTTGAACAGATTCATCACTGCCTACACGAATATGACAATTCATCACGTAAACCTGAAGTAGTGTTATTTTATAACCAAACTAGGCATAGTGTGGATAATGTGGATGAATTAATTGGCAATTATTCTTGTAAAAGAAAGATACAGCTAGCCCAAGATCTCTCCCCCCGGTTCTAGAAAATTTTGAAATTTGTCAATTCCGAGAACGCTGTTTAGAGCGCCTCTAGCATTCCAAATTCCAACATAAAACCCTTTGAAATACATGATAATGAAAGAGATAAAAGCCTGATTATTCAAAAATGAATAGACTAGTAAAAAGGTTGAAAACTTTCATCATGAGAGCATGGGTATATATACATGTATACCCCGAAAAGGGGCAGGGTACTATTTGTATACCCTGGTACCCGGGTTCCGGCGCCCCTGGGCTAGCCAAGGATGGTCTTTTATTAATTGGATGTTGCAGGCGTTAAAGCATACATGTATATTATTTGAATCAACTGGTACGTTAAAAACAGATTGATAAATTCAAGAGCGTTACAGAGAAGTTATCTCACTCAGAGCCGGATTTTGATGCTCTATTTCTCAGCTTATCAAGCCTGTGGTTAAAATCGGGCACTGGTCTCGCTGCTATTGGATATGGTATTTCTTTCATGCCCAACAGAAATAAAGAACAACCAACTCTTAAGAAAAAAGATGTTACATTAATCCAAGGACAGCTGACAAAAAGACTAAATGTGCAGTTATGTGTTTTAGATTTGTACGTTTGAGGAACAATATGTAACGATATTGATTTGTGAGGTATGAACTGAACATACCAAACACTAAATAAGAAATTCTCTCTGGTAATTGTTTAATTTGTGTTGATATTGCATGATATTTTAAATATTGAAAAAAAAAATGTAAATTTTCCAGAAATAAATAAATATGATCAATAAGTATTATTTCTGTATCAACCGATTACTACAAGAATAATAAGAACAGATCTGAAAGACTAATTTTAATTGTCACCTCATGACCAAAAGTACGAAAACCATACACATTAATCTTTTTTTTTATTTATTTAAATAAGCATGAAACTATTTTACTTTTTTTTCTGGGGATGGAAGAGGTGGAAGTTGTTAAAGTGAATATTCGTTCCGCCGCCTTAGCAAATCATTGACGAACTTTGAGCTTTACATGTAGAAAATAATGGGGAAATAACTAGAACGTACTTGAATTTAAAAAAATCTAGGATGTGACTTGTTAGTTTGTATTGTAGGTAGGCTATATTATAAAACTATAACGTCCGGATAATTTAGTAACTATAGCATGAGCGGAGTTTGCACTAATAACAGTATAATATTTCATTCCGCGATGATCAAAGCCAATGTATCGATTATTTTTGTAATCATATTTTCAATTTATTTTATATTTCAAGTAGAATCAACTAAAGGTTACCTACAAAATGTCTCGTTCAGAATGATTCCGTAAATAGCCGAAATATCCCGAATTGACGGGATATTGTCCATTGTGACGTTACTCGTTAATCATAGCGACGTTATCTTTAAAGGCGAAAGCAGTCATTGCATGCTATTAAAATAACACGCATTTACTAGTATTTACTAGACCAAGTAATATATTATACTACAACTAAGTAAGTATTTGTAGAAATAGATGACACAGTTGTAAGTAGAATTATAATTACTATTATTTACTATATAAAGTCTGGAAAGAAAAACAAATATATTCGCGGGTGGAAGTACACTACCGGCGTATACTGCGCATTATTTTCGCAAACATGTAATTATTTATGATATGAAATTGCGTCTGCTATTAATAAAAACAGAACTTCTGGAATAGATTTCTTAATATAAAATTTAGGTATTGGTTTATGCTGAATTGAGTTATTAGTCTTGTTTTTGGGACAGTCTTTTTTTCTTTCTCTTAATTCGGGAACAATATTTATCAGATGTGATAATATAAATTTAAATATTGTATATCGCTTCAGTAAGCTTATATCTTACCTCTAAATTAAAATAATTATGTAAAATACATTATGTTGTTTTTAAAACAACAACAGCTATAATTATCTATCTATATCAATTTATCTATAATTTATCTATAGTTTTGGATCTCTATATCAATTTATTATTATAGACCTACTATTAAAGGCATATTTGGTCTATCCAAGGATTAATTATTATTGTCTCAACAAAAACAAACAAAAAAGATAAAAAAAATACTTAAAAAAAAACACTCAAACCGTAACAAATAAAATGTAGCCGCGCGATTACCTATTTATAAAGATTTCGTGTGCCACAAGTTGGGAGTAATAAATTCTTAAAGTCTGTAGTTACTTTTGCCAAGCCAGGTGAGCAAATGGTATTGCCCTACTCTTGCAGCTATTACTCAACCTAACACTGTATAAACGATATCCAACGTGTATAAAATATACAATGGATCGTATATTAATTTTAATGATTCTTAATTTCAGTACATCTATCATTAATTATGGCAAGAGGCAGAAATGGTAAAGCACGTGGAAGTAATGGCACCACCATTGTAAGTGTATTATACGAATTGTTAAAATAAAATTATCACGACCTGGTGATATAATTGCTTGTTCAAAGTTTATTATTAAGATACTATAGATACCCGATTTCGCCCGGGGCCCAAACTGAACCGAATCATGGCTAAAACATTCGCGGGGCCAAGCTGGTTAATTTAATACCACATATTATGTGGGTGGATTGCGGCGACGAAGAGTGATTGGTGAACATTCACATAATCAACACTCTATAGATTGTCCAGACCGTAATAGACAATATACATCTGCTAACGCCCATAACTCCGCTCAGAATAAAGTAATTTGACTGACATTTTCAATATATTCTTCTTTCATTGTCTATTTTAGAACTATTATAAACTGTCACTTTAAAATTTGGCAAGGCCAAGGTGTATAAAATCGTACCATCTTCATCTTCCCACACAAAGCAGCTTAGTTTCATATCTTTAACATTTTGCATCTTATTTTTGATATCGTGGCGGTTTTTAAATTTCCGAACATGGAGATACATTAGATTTTTCAATTAAAAATATTTCTTTTACCAACAGTGCTGTGGCATATTTTCTTCATGCTGTCTTAAACCGCAAACGACAGACGACCATGACGAAGAAGAAAGCTATGGCAGTAGGCCCGTGACCAGGGAGGAGACACCAGCTCCCATTACAATACGGGAAAGGATTAGGCGATTGGTAAGTAGGATTAGGCGATTGGTAAATTTACTTATTATCTTTACGAGAATGATAAATTACCAGATTATCAGATTAAAGTGGCAACCTTTCTGGAATTACATTATTTAATTATGTACACAATTTACACCAAATTCGCCGTTCAATGCCCAAGTTGCTAAAGGAAAGAAGATGTATTTTTTTATTTTAGTTTTTCTATAGAACTGGTAGGGGTCACGTAATCAATGTCAGATCAGCTGAACCATCACGACCCTCTACAGGTAATTGTATTGTTCATTGTACCAATTGACTGAAAACAAATCATAAAAAATATATTATGTTGCAAGTCGCGTAGTCTTCTGGATGAAATGGTAACATAGATATCATTAAATATTAAAATCGGGACCCTATGTTACATACACAATTAGACCTAGTTATGCTTCAAAATCTCTCTAACGCTGATCGCAGCCACATTGCACATGCAGTGAACGTCCAAGTATTTCAGGTCAGTAATATGATCATATTCTGTAAACTCTCCGTCACATCAGATAGCGACATGAAATCATTATAAACTTTAAATTTAAATGACCATTACTTCATTTTGGATTAACCAATCTGAATATGTTTTCGACTACGCGTTTTCAGTATGAGTAAGCCTACGTTTGGTTATGTATGGTCTTAAACATTATACGTGTTGTTCCTTTATGTATGTTATCCCTTTAGGTATGTTGTCCCTTTAAATTACTCTCTTCATATTCTTTTTGTATTTTGTAGAAAATAACCCAGTGGCTTCAGTTCAGCCAATTGAAATTAAAGGTAAGCTTGTAAAACATTTCACTATCTGTATGTTGTTAATATGGTATCTGTATATTAATAGTAGATACCACACTGATCAACAGTTAATATTGGTGTTTTAGAAAGGGTAGAACGTACAGGTCCTGCACAACAGATACCTAATAAATAAAGATTATATTTGGACTTTATACGTAGTTATTATATTGGATATTTTCGTTTTTAGAGGAAAACTCGTCACCAAAAGAAGAAAATGTCGTTAAAAACAGCAATCCGTAAGATTTTTATAGTTATTATTACAGTTTTTTGGCATGGTTTAAATTGTGAATATTTTTACGTTTCTATCCCAGGCTCAGATAATATTATTCTAACAGGCCGATTAAAAGACCCACAATCACGCACATAAAACAAAATGAATCTGTAATTAATTATGTAATCATTGAATTTATTCATTATTTACCTGTTTACTCATTTATGTATATGATTATTTACATTATGTAATCATTATATTTGTATTATGTAATGTTTATACTTACATTATATTTGCGTTATGTAATCATCATATTTACATTATAAATATGTTTACGTTATGTTAACCATTATGTTAACATTATGTTAATCATTATGTTTACATTGTGTAATCATTACACTTATCCGTCTTCATTAGCACAGTCGCACCAGAACAGTAAGACGTTAAACCCCATTTCATTCAATTACACTTACCCCTTTTTATATTTAGTAAAATGGATTTTGTGGATGAGGCACCTGTGGTATCGCCTGTCATTTCAGAACATGGGGCAGATGACATTAAGACACAGTAAGTTATTTACATGTATCTGTATAATCACCAACATTTGTGGCTGTATATTTATTAGGCTAATTAGTATTTAGTTAAGTTAAAGTATGTATTAATTATCTCTCTCTATATATATGTTTGATTTATTTGTTGTGTGTAATTGTGTATGTATGATTTATCCATGTAATTATTCGACTTTCATGTTGTTTATCTATATAATCATCAGAGCGTCTATCTTATGTAATCCTAAGAATAATACATTATTTATCAAAGTAAGCATTATACTTATTCATAAAGTCATTATATTTAATCGGGAAACCATTATATAGTTATGTGTTGTTTTATATTTAGTAAAGCCGGTTTGGTGGCCGAGGCGTCAGCGGCTTCATGGGCTTCACCGGTGTCAGAAAATGGTGTGGATGATCCTGACGTGTATATTCACCCGTAAGTTACATTCACGAAACTAAACAGATGTGTCTATATGTTTTATACTGTAATGAATATTTTTTTCAAATGATGATTCACGCCCACCTAGTGAAATAAGTTTTAAATCGACAATACTTTCTATTCTCTTTATGTATATTTATGTCTGTACTTAAAAGAAATGTATACCAATTACTTTTGCTTTTTTAAAGCCCCAACAGGCCAGAATAAACGTTATAAACAGAGAGCATATACAACCAAAAATAATTTTATGACATAAAACCCACTGTACTCCAAACATTAATGAAATAAACCAATTGTCGGGTTACATTGGTTTCTATTGATTTCACATCGCTATCATTACCTCTGTTAGTCTTAGATAAATAAAGTATTTGTATACAGACCAGTCCATTGTAAAAGTATTTTTATGGGCTCAGTTAACTCAAAATAGTATATATCTTTCATAATACATCTTTAATTATATAATAACAACAGTTTTTAACTCAAAATAGTATATATCTTTCATAATGCATCTTTAATTATATTATAACAACAGTTTTTAACTCAAAATAGTATATCTTTCGCTTTTGAAATTTAGTGCTTTAATCACCGTAAAAGAAGCACCCGTAGTGGAGCCAAGAAAGACCCCGAAAAAACAACACGAGGGTGTTATATTCTGGGAGAGTAAGATCAAATTTAATATTATAATTATTTAATTTTTAGAATTTATTAGTTCATGAAACTAATTATCATGTAATCCATGCATTGTAAAAAAAAAACATCCGAGAGTTTCCGATACCTGCATATAGCATTACGTTAATAAGACCAAGAGTATGTCAATCAGGGATTTTCTCTTTAGATACTATGATCTCATCTTCTTTTCAGATGGAAAGAAGCTGGCTGGTAGGACGGTTGAGAGGATTGAGAGGATGGCTGTTCTGGAACGGGAGGTGGCAGATCTTAGTATGTTCTCTTTTTTAAACTATACATATATCTTACTATATTTTGTATATAATTCAATTTACTTGTAACTGTATATTATGGACTAGTGGGTGGGTGTGTTATATATACAATAAATAGTGACTCTACTTGTCTCTGAAATAATCTGGTGTCTCGTGCAGGCTTTAGATTCACATTTCTGTCTTTATGTTGTAATAATTGTCTTCACACGTTGGGTGTTTTGATTTAGATTCGTTAAGTTCATGATACAATTTGTTTCATCATATACTTCATGTTTTATAGCAACAGAATTTGAAAACAATGTCAAGGGAATAAGTAAGTGTATTATGGACTTATATAAATAGTTTATATTGTATTGTTAAACACTTCACAATGAATGTTTACAATAACTGTGACAAACTATCTTATTTATATTTTGATAAATTAATGGATCTGGGGCATATGTATTATGATAATAAGAATCTTTTTCAGTGAAAAGTCAGTACTTTGTATTCGATTTACAGATTTCTATCATTCCATCGAATTCTATATCAAAAATTGATTGATTTCCATCATTAATATCAATCGATTTGTTGTTTAACAAATATTCACCACGAGGGCTTTAACTTCAATATGTAGATATAAGTTAATGCCGTTTTATAATATAGAATTTTTCATTTAATTGCTCCATATTTTCACAGATAACTTGGCTAGACAAATGGCTGCATCCCAATCAGAACAACTTCCGTCGAAACAAAAACACCACCCAGTTTCTGAAAAGGTAGATATCAATTCTGTTTTAAAAATATACCCTGAAGTTGAATTTAGACCGATTTAAAAGTATTTTTGTTTCTTTTATTTTCTTACCCCTGACATTTTGTATCTGTTATAAAATTAGATAAATCTACCATGAAAGAAAAAACAAAATTAATATAGGCAATCTGTGTTATATTGGTGTCTGTGGTCTGGTGTGGGTTTCCCGCATTGTCCTTCCTTTCTTTAGTCTAAAAATATATTTCTTAAAATATACGTGCTACAATTACATAATAAGGAATCGTATATTCTACTAGATACAACAGATGTACAGAACGTACACATTAGTTTATTTATTTCCGGTGTTAGAAGTAATATAATAATATACGGGATCTGTTTTATATATTAAATTTAAAATAAACAATAAATCATTAAATGACTGTAAGTTTATTTATTATTCAGTTTCAACATTTTGAGGGCATTCTGTCTGAATTGCGGCCAGACAGCAAGTTGCCGATACAACCAACACCGTTTGTCCCAGACAACAAAATAAAGCATGCATGGGCCCAGGTAAAATCAACATCATTATTATTATTATCATACCACATCAGACATAGGCTAGTTTATTGTAAAGTTTCATATCATATTTTCAAAATGTTAAAAAAATAAATTTAATTTGCCTTATTTAAGGGAATTTTACATCGGATTATATTAATGATGTGGTATAAGTTCATATATAACTGTATTTCTCATCTTGTAAAACTATTTTATAAATAATTTCAGCCTGGGAAAAAGGGTGTTTTCCGTCGCAAAATTCCACTGCGGTTTGATTAGGGAAAGTTTTCTGCGAAGGTAAGTTTTCTGCGATATAATATAGTTGAAAAAATGAAATGGTAAAGCAGTTGAACGCCATTAAAGTGGTGTCTTCAGATTCTATAATTTATTTCCCGACACGCTTATTAAACTTAAAATTTGTTTTATATATTTTCTTGTATTTCATTTAATTTAATTTTCAAAGCTGTTTTTTTTCCCAATTTTTCGTCTGAAATTAGACATTTGTAAAATTAAAGCATCCAGTTCACTGGTTAGTAAACGTCTATTCATTGTGTTGTTTATCATTGCTAGAGAGAATTCGACCAATCAAATCGAAGACTCTACGCAGAAAATGCTCACCACCACGCTTTACCACTTCCACCCAATTTGTATAAAGGCCTCGACCAAGTTGGTAGACGCAGGCCAATATACAAGTTAGTGGATTTACACCGATATACAAGTTGGTGGAAGTAGGCCATTATACAGGTTGGTAGAAGTAAACCAATATATACAGTTTGGTGGAAGTAGACCAATATACAAGTTAGTAGACATATACCAATATACAAGTTGGTGGAAATAGACCAATGTACAAGTTGGTGGATGTAGACCAATATACCAGTTGGTGGAAGTAGACCAATGTACAAGTTGGTAGAAGTAGACCAATACACAAGTTGGTAGACGTGAACTAATATACAAGTTAGGGAAAATAGACTGATATAGGCCTACACGTTTGTAGAACTAGGCCAATCTACAAGTTGGTAAAAGTAAAGCAGTATACAAGTTGGTGGAAGTAGACCAATGGACAAGTTGGTAAAAGTAGACCAATAAGCAAGTTATTATAATTATATACAGGTTGGCGAAAGTAGTTCAA
The DNA here is from genome assembly GCF_932274485.2 of Patella vulgata. Lineage (NCBI taxonomy): Eukaryota > Metazoa > Mollusca > Gastropoda > Patellidae > Patella > Patella vulgata. The sequence continues at coordinate 33,815,802 of NC_065883.2, forward strand.
TATACAAGTTGGTAGACGTAGACCAATATACAAGTTGGTGGATGTAGAAGTAGACCGTTATACAAGTTGGTAGAAGTAGGCCAATATACAAGTTGGTGGAAATAGACCAATGTACAAGTTGGTGGAAGTAGACCAATGTACAAGTTGGTGGATGTAGACCAATATACAAGTTGGTGGAAGTAGACCAATATACAAGTTAGTGGAAGTAGACCAATATACAAGTTGGTGAAAGTAGTCCGGTGTACAAGATGGTGGAATAGACCAATATACACGTTAGTGGAAGCAGCCCAATATACTAGTCGATGGAACTAGTCCAAATAGACAATCAGTAGAAATGTACCAAATACACAATCTGGTGGAAATTAGCCAGTAAATAGGTTAGTAGAACTAATCCAATATACAGTCGGTAGAAATATACAAAGTGTACAATTTTATGGAACTAAGCCAGTATATAGGTTGGTGAGCCTAGTCCATTATACACGTTGGTGGAACTAGTCTAATACAAGTTGGGAGAAGTAGACCAATACAGGTTGGTGGAAGTAGACCAATATACAAATTGGTGGAACTAGATCAATATACAAGTTGGTTGAAGCAGGACAATATACCAATTAAATCTAGGTAATTCAAGATTTTTGATATATAAAATATTACTTTAATTGTTTTGTGTATTTATTACTTTACCACGCTAGCAAGAATTTTTACATCGACCATCAAGATCGGTACTGGCGGCCGCTTCACCCATCTAAGGTTTCAGCGCTGACCGCTGGGACTCTCTCCCTCGCATCCCGGAAAGGAAATGAAATAGGATTAACGTCTTACTGTTCGGCTCCAACTGGGCTAATGAAGACGGGCATACGCCATACGGGTCTTCTGTACTGCTCCGCTGACATATTATGGGAAGCACGCCAGGAAATCCAGATGAACTTTCGCGGCCAACGAAGGGATCAAACACGGGACCTCTATGTTTTACTCACTGATCAGCTTTAGCTCCCTACTTGTCTCGGTTTCAGTAGGCCATCCATTGCTCACCAATATGTTTTTGAACTACAGGTTTCTCTTATCTGTCAATTTTATGATTTGTTAATTTTAGGTCTAAAAGAGGATGTCTATGTATCTAAGATTTATGAATGTATTTGAAAGCGAAGAAACGATGGAAGACTTTATCCAATGTTATTGAAATATATATTGTCACATTAGACTGGTGTTTTACCATATTTTGAAATGAAAGTTATCTTAACTTATTTTAAAGTATATATACAAGAATAATACCATGAATACTTCAGGGCGAGATGTCCATTCAATCCGAAAATTGAATAGTAAATAAATGTATACAAGACAGTATATTATCACAAAGACTGTTGTAAATATTGCACACAATTCAGTTTTGTTTGTACATATTTCTGGTCCTATTAATAAATAATAACAAAAAGTATGTCTTCTTATTTCACCAGATGATCGTAGTTTATAGTTTCTCTCCGTTCACAGTTTTTGAAATTATTTTATATAGATTAAATTGATGTTGATTGACGGGAAGTGAAGTTCTCGTATATTCCGATCATTAAATCCATAATACGTACGAATATGGAGTGGGGCGGGCGGTTGGTGGTGGGGGGGGGATGAATGTAGAAGCGCGGCACGATTGCGCCACTTGCACCAGGGTAAATTAGGCAATGACGGGTTTCAACATGGATGGCGTCATAACTTCATTTGCGTAAGATAATTTTAGTACTGCTCGTTAGAGACAATGGCATTTAACGTCTTACTTTTCTGCACAACTGGATCGAATGAAGACGACCATACGTCAGAAGGCTATGGGGGAATTTTGCCAACTTCCGGGGTATTTTTATGACGTGCTATCAATGGTATCCAGCGGACCAAATCTGATAGTCCCATGTTCGATCCCCAGGTTTTCCGGCGTGGTTCCCCCCTTGTCAGTGGTGCAGGATGGGGAGTCTGACAAGCGACAACGTATAATCTGTTTGATGGGACTAAAAACTGAGGTCCCGTGTACACATGGGCGTGCAAATAAGAGAACCCTTGGCAGTTTTAATTCAGAATTACTGACCACCAAGCTTCCATCAACTGGACTGTCTCCATACTTTTCCACTACCTTTGACAAATCAGTGCCATCGCATGTATCTAATCTTGCTATTTTGATTCTTTTGATAGTCCATGGAAAGACGTAAGCTATACCTATGGACGCCTTCCAGTCTACATATATGAAGATTCACAGTTATATGGAGGAAAAGCTGCTGATCTTGCAGACCAGGTCATTAAGGCTTTGCTGACAAACGCGAAACTGCCCAGTAAACTATTATCATCATTGCTAGCCCGTCATGCGGAGGGCCAATATCAAGCCAAACAATTTCATTAAAGATTTCTGTCTATTACCGACACACCTAACGATGTTGATAGCCCTGCCAGTTGTACCAGATATATCTGAACGAGACACCTTTTTATACGCCCAAATGTTCATGTGGACGTATATTGTCGTCGCTCCCGTCGCACCTATGTATCACGGTGTACCCCAAAGATCAATGTTGGGACACATATTATTTAATATTTTTATAAATGATTTCCTTTATACCTAAACTGGGGTTTAACGTCCACTCGACACAAACTAGGTCATTTCGGGACTAACGCATGGTTCAATTTTACTTCAACAATTTGCTTGCGCGTAGGGGTCTTTAACGGTGGGAGGAAACCGGGGAACCCAGAGAAAACCACGAGGTTAGACAGGCGAGTGAGGTGACCCTACTCCTTGTCAGTACAACCGCGGATTTGAAACCACGCCTGTTGAGACAATGACAGACCTTATGATACAGCGCAGCGCGCACGTGCTAACCATTCGGCCATCCAACCCCCGGATGACACAAGAGTCTACACCTCTGGGTCTACTGTCAAAGGATTAGAACATAAACTTCACCTTGATGCCAATATAGTATTAGTCGGGTGTTATAAAAAACATATGAGACTAAATATGCTTAACAGCACCCCCCCCCCCCCCAAAAAAAAAAAAACAAAAAAAAACGTCAGTACGATTTCAAAATCAGAGAGGCACTTTAATCAAATCATTCTGGAAAACGACTAACTAAATGGATCAAAGCAATTTTTTGTGAACAGTATATATGTTGACACATTAGTGATTAATTCTTCATCACAATTCCAAGACATTACGAGAAGGTTAAGAGTCTGTTCAGTCTATACATCAGTATCTGGTGTATCCACCGCGAGTGTCAATAATAACAGCAGCGCAGAGTCTGTACATGGAGTGGAGCCACGCTAGCCTGGCGCAATCCACCAGCTGTGTTTGGTCTCGGTAGGACATTATTAAGTCTTCTCTAAATTTCATCCCACAGATGTCCAATAGGGTTTAATTCCGGACTGAGGGCTGGCCAGTGCATAACGTTGACACCGTTAATTCTGTTGTAGAAAGTCCCAAGTAACTCTGGCGGTGTGGGCACGGGTGTTGTCATGCTGGAAAACGTTGTTTCGATGACGTGCGAAATGTGGTATGGCGTGGGGCTTGATCGATGTGTTATTTTACAAATGTTGATGTTCAAATTTAGGGCGCCCTTCAAAAGTTGTAGTTACCCTAGCCATGTATGAACATATTTTTTTTATTTCTTTCAGACCCCCCTAACCCCCCTGTACACACCCCCTGAAGATAGTAGGGGTTAAACTGAGGGTGATAATTTAGATTTCATTAAAAATCTTCAATATTTTTCCCTGTATAAACCTCATCTTAACAATATGTTTGGGTTTTCGGGGTCGCTGAGTTCATTGGTCATGTTAAATTTAAGATTTGAAAATCCAAAATGGCGGAAATCAAAGATGGCGGTAATATTTCCACAAATTCCATACGTGTCGATATTTTCTCAGTGTTTAACGACCTATCTAACATTTTACCGTTACATTTTCTTGTCTATAAAACTGTTTATGTATACTTATCTACATACTCACCTATATTTGTCTATATTCTCACCTATGTTTGTCTATATTCCCACATATTTGTTCTTATTGTGTGCTTGCAGACTAAGGTAATATCGTAAGGACCTCGCTAAAACCAAAAGAAACCCGCTCTTATATACAGTTAGGGGAGGAATTGTATATAAAAACAGCTGGATTTGCCAGTGGACTCTTACCTTTCAAAAAACATATCATAACTAATATATGATGTATCTGATGAGATCAACTAGGGCTGGTCAAAGTGGACGTTCTAGTTTTGGCATATGTGCTTCCAGAATACTGGTTATTTTGCAACGTATAGTATATACTATCATTACCAAACATATCAAAAAGAATATACTAACTCTCTACACAAGATTCCAAAATCTCTTTAAAACGAGCCAGGCAAGGAAAAATGAAAAATATAGAGAGAATGTTAGTTTAATGTTAAGTGTTAAATGACAAATATTTTGTTTGAAATTTTTTTTTTTGACGTGTCTACATTTTACATTTCTCTCATTACATTTTACATTTGCGCTCTGCCACATCCCATTTGTCCTTCACGCTTTCTACATAGCATATTTCGCACAGCATCAACTTCAATATGCAAATGTAGGATATCACGTGACTTTTTAACATATACGGAAAACCGGCACACTATAAGGATATTCAAAAAAAGTATTTTGCCACAAAACATTTGTCATTTAACACTTAACATTTGACGTTTTACATTTAACTCTTGCCTTTAGGGTCATTTTGACTTTATCATTATCGGTATTAGAATTTTGTACATTGTACTCTTTACATATAATCAATGAAAACGACATTGTAGCAGAGCATTTAATATTGGCAGTCTTAAGTTTTGTACATTATATGTTTGAAGAACAATAAAAGTATTATATGAAGACCCGATTCAAAGACCCTAAAAGTGTAACATCCCTCCAAGATGTTGAAGAAGAAAAAAACAAACTACCATGGCTAAAAATAAATCTGAAGGGTAATCTAAAGAAAAAAAGCAAGATACTATAAAGAAGCTACGAAAACCGGAAACTGGGATAAGTTCAGAAACTTCCAGGTGAATGTAAATGGAACCTATGTCAAATCGAAAAGGCAGGACAATGTTGGCGTTTCTCCCTTGAAGGAGACTGGAATCCTATCCACTGACTCCAAAGACAAAGCAGATACCTTAGTCCAACAGTTTGAACCGGTTTTCAGCAAGACTACAGGGAAAGCTCCCAACGATAAACTGAAATACCAAAATAAACACATTCCCGAGGTTGAAGAAACGCAAATATAAGCCAAATACTTAAGAAGGGGGTAGGCACATCACATAGAATTACACACCTGTGTCGTTGACAACTGTTTTATGCAAGATCCTAGAGCATATTATTTGCGGACATCTGCTGAAGCACACTGAACAATACAATATCCTCACGAATCTAAATACAACTACTTGTAACAATGGAATCTACAATCCCGTGATAAGAAAGTACAAATGGATATTGCTATACTAGATTTTTCTCGTGCCTTTGACACGGTTCCACACGACAAACCCCTCCAGAAAATTATGGCGTAAGGGGTCTTCTAGTGGCATGCTTGAAAATTCAGCGCCCCACAAGGTACAGTCCTGGGTCCGTTAATGTTTTTATGCCACATAAACGAATTACCAGACACTGTGAGGTCTTAAGTCCGCCTTTTCGCCGATGATTGTTTACTCTACCGAGAAATCTAATTTAGTTATGACCACAACCTACTCCAAAATCCTGATCGAACTAGAATAGTGGACACATTTGTGGGGGCATGGAATTTAACGTCAAGAAATGTTATATACTCAGCACTCGACAGAAGTCTTCATTCTCCTATCAACTCGACCACGCCATATTGCAACAAGTAAACACAAACCCATACCTTGGATTATTTCAAAGGACTTAAATTGGGAAACGCATATAAACAACATCTGCAAGAAAGCAAACTCAACCTTGGGGTTCCTGAAGAGAAACCTGAGAAGCCGTCCTCAAGAAGGCAGTAAACTGGCATATATTTCCCTCGTTCGCTCTACCCTCGAATATGGGTCAGTCATCTGGGATCCGTATTATATCAAAGACATCAATGTCCTTGAAAAAATCTAATGTCGTGCATCTCGCTTTACATTGAAGGGCTACTCTTCTAGAGAAGATGGATGTGTCTCTGCCATGTTAAAGAAGTTACAATTAGACAGCCCCCAAGGTCGCCGCAAACAGGCAAGTCTAGTCTTCCCGTTTAAAATCGTCAGGGGTATGGTCCATGGTGCCGGTAATTAACAAAACAAGCTATTTAACACCTGTTAAAGCAAGAAGACAAATGAAAGCAAAAAAATACCGAGACTCAATTCAATCAAATATCGCCGAAAAATACAACACGAACCGTTACCAAATCAAGAGTGCATCTACCCAAAATTACAAAAACTCTTTTTTATATATATAATGATATCGCGGCTGCAGATTCATTAGAGGGCTTCAAGGAAACGCTTCAAAAACGCCAATAAGGGCGACTCCGCTTTCAGCGTGTTATGCCAAGATTGGCCCTACGCTGTATACATACAGATACAGAAACAGATGTCAATCTATACATACAGATACAGAAACAGATGTCAATCAAAACAACGATGTATGGCAAACAGCCATTTTCCCCCGAAGTCACCTCGACCTCTAGTGGGCACTAAAGGAACTAGAAAGCTATTAAGAGTTACCTCCAATTAACTACTTTGTAATAATTATATAAAATATTATATAATTACTATGACTATCTCATTTCGAACACAAGTTAATAGTTCCAAATTCTTTCACATCTGAGATGTTACCTAAGATTTATGAATCCCATCTTGGAGTAGTAAGGTATAAAAACCCAGCAGAGAATCTCTATTTTGGCCAGGCATGTCAGTTAAAATTTAAAACCGAATATCCAGATGTTTGATGTGCGCTTATCACCACCACGAGTCAAATACAGCAGAACCAGTTATACCATCAGATGTTCCTGGTAGACCATGGGCATATATAATAACTAACTTATTCCAGTGTAAAAGTGAACAATATCTGCTATCTGTAGACTATTTCTGGATATGGCCTGAAATCGAAAAATGTAATGGCACCACACGTTCATCAATAATTATACATTTAAAGACCCAAGTCACCAAATATGATTTCCCGAAATATAATTAGTGACAACGGACAGCAGTATTCCAGTGATTGACTGTTTAAGAAATTTGCTACGATTAAACGCATTACATCGAATAACTTCTTGGATTATTGCACCTGACTTTATAAAGAAATCACATTTGAAAGAGTCAAGTCACCAAATAGGCCTATTGTTTTCCTGAAGAGTAATTAGAAACAATATTTCAATGATTAGTTTAAGAAATATTCTAAAGACTTCGACTAAACCGTTAAACGCATTACATCAACGCATTTTAACGAAATCGCGTACTTGTGAGCCCACTAGAGGTCACATATTTTATGCAACTTGAAATATATGTTTATATATCCCAAGCATCTCCGCGGTCACAGAAGGCTGTGGAATTCTGAATATCGATAAGGTTCGTCCTCTAACGAACCCAATGCTTCAGATAGAATTTGAATAAAATCTAATAAAAAATGCTGCCTTTATCGGGTTCACGGGGTTTTCGGAAAGGGGGGGGGGGGTAACTGGAAATAGAAAGTAGCGGAAGGCCGAAATTCGATAGGATTCGTTCTTTTATGAACAAATTTGAAACAAAATATCCGTTAAGTATTGAAGCATCTATCGCGCTGTTAAGCCAATTGTCGACAGCCAGTATAAAGTAAACTTTTCTATAGATTAAAGATATATTAAAGTACTGGGGCATAGGGGTTCCGAGCCCCCCCCCCCCCCCAACACACACACTTACGACCCAGAAATTGAAAAGTTTAAGGATGAGAAGGATGAGAATGCCTTATGCTTATGTTACAATTGTGATGTTAACCTTCAAATGTTAAATTGTTTAAGTGGCATTTAGTGGCTGAAAGTAGCCTAAATAAACTCTTCAAGTAACTTGTATTCCATATAATTGTGTCATGTGTTATTCTCATCCAGTTACTAAATGCCACTTAAACAATTTAGTTCTAGTATGTGTAGGATAAGGCACGAGACTGAGCATAACCGAAGTCGGGGACTTTATCTTGCTTATAAACCATCTATGTTTACATGTATGCAAAATGAGAATATTCCAGAATTCCCGTAAGAAAAGCCTTATAGCATGTGCTACCTTTGACGTTACTCGAGCAGACATCACTAGCCTAATCGTCGGGTTGCCGGTTAGGGAAACCTTTACATTTTTGCCCTGTATGCAATCCATGGGTGTTTTTCATAGAATCCGGTATTTTTCTAGTAAGATTGGGTGTTTCTACTTTCCATATATACCAAAATTGCCATACTTTTATTGGAAATTAATCTAATAGTCTGGAGGCTCGGTGCGGGGGGGGGGGGGGGGTCCATCAAATGGGCACAAAACCAGACCTAACTTTTCTAGAGTAAAATTTTGCGTAGAATACGATGCCTAGTGGTAATCAGTCCGCTGTTCGGGCGTTTTCGAAATATTCGGGGTCAAGGGTCAAATGGATTCATTTGCACTGAAAGTAAATGCGCAGTCATTCTTGTATCATGAAAATAAGCTGAAATAAAAATGTAAACTTGCTAAATTCACCTTTGTTCTTTGTGATCCCAGAGGTCAAAAGGTCACATTTTCCGTTTTAGCACTGGGAAGATTTAAAGTAATAAATGTCATCGTAAAATATAAAAACTAAAGCGAATCTTGTTCTAATTAATAATAGGAACATTGAAAATGTATCTTTAGGTGGGCTCAGCACCAAACTTTTACTTTGGAACGTCGAAAATGATCTTGCATAAGAGAACCAAAACGCTTCGGAACCTGTTTCAAAAATACGTAAAAACCGTTAAATCAAAATCTCCCGAATTAGTTTTACTACGAATGCTATACATAATGATACTAGTTGTCTGAAAAAACAATGGAATAGTTTCATGGCTGGACTCCAGCCTGCAGGTCGCGTCGCAAAGCCTGGCAAAATTTCCCCCGCTAACATTCCCCAATAGAACATATCCTGTGAACTACTATGTACAATGCCTTCGTCGGTTTTATCCGCGTACATGTTCCGGCGAAAATCATAAAAACTCATAAAAAATTTGCAAACTTTTAATCTAGTCGTCAGATACGTGTTTTCCCGTTACAGATTAACGTCGGTTTTTCTAGACTGGTATTCTCGGAAATCCACGCGGCCTGCAGGCGGGAGTCCAAAACTGAAACTATTCAATTGTTTTTTTTTCAGATAACTAGTATTTATTATGTATAACAATCGTTGTGAAAATAAATCGGAGAGGTTTCGATTTGACAGTTTTTACGTATCTTTGAAACAGGTGTGTTGGTTCTGTTATGCAAGATCATTTTCGACGTTCCAAAGTAAAAGTTCGGTGCTAAAACCCCCTAAAGATAAATTTTAAATTTTTCTATTATTAATTAGAGCAGGTTTCGCTTTAGTTTTTATATTTTACGTTGACATTGTATTGCTTTAAATTTTCCTAGTGCAAAAACGGTAAATTTCCCCTCTTGACCTGCACGGTCACTAAGACTAAAGGTGAATTTAGCAAATTTACATTTTTATTGAAAGTGTGATTACTTTCGATCATTTTCACCTTCTTTTCATAATACAAGAATGACTGCGCATTTACTTTCAATGTAAATGAACTTATTTGACCTTTGACCCCGAATATCTCGAAAACGCCCCAACGGCGGACTGATTACCACTCGGCATCGTATTCTACGCAAAATTTTACTCTAAAAAAGGTTGGGTCTGGTTTTGTGCCCATTTGATGCCCCCCCCCCCCCCGCGCTGAGCCTCCGGTCTATAATAGAGAGTTTCCGCAACCGGTACGAAGTACGAACACGACTTCGTACTTCGTACTTCGTTTTTGACAGGTTCCGCAACCAGTACGAACTACGAACAGGGTTTCGTACTTCGTACTTCGTTTTTGATCCGCCAAAATGCGATGTCCGAAGTACGATAGTTCCATAGATGTCGCCAAGTGTCTTGCGAAAATCAAAATGGCTGCTCGCAGAGAACTTGTCGAAAATTTACTTCTGTTAGGTGAAGATTTAGACGATGGTGCACTACTTTTCCTACAACCAGAGCACACAGAAAGAACATACGACCCCACTAAGCCACAGACTCGACTTGAACATTTTAGTAATGCCCAATGTAAGATTTATTTTCGATTTTTTAAACAAGACATTTATCGATTGTCACAAGCCTTGAAAATCCCTGAAAAATTTGTTTTACCAAATAGATGTGTGGAAGATGGGACACAGAGTCTTTGTATTTTTCTGGCTAGACTAGCTTATCCGAACCGGCTGAGTCATCTCGAACAGCTGTTCAACCGCCCGCAAACTACAATTTCAATGATCATTCAGGCAGTGCTAGATTTTATTTACGACAATTTTCAACAGAAGATCAGTGTTTGGAATCGACCATCTCTCACCAACACTTTTCAGGAGTTTGCGGATGCTGTGCATAGAAAAGGTGCACCTTTACGGAATTGTGTCGGTTTTATTGATGGAACCGTTAGACCACTATGCAGGCCAACCTATTTCCAAAGAGCATGTTACAGCGGTCACAAGAGAGTACATGCAATCAAATTTCAATCCCGAAAATCCTGATGAACTTTCTCAGCCAACGCATTTTAGTTTTCATTGATTGTCATAGTAACGCAAAATTGAAATCGAACATGAATACAAATCTAGTGAAAACAAAATTGATATGAATACAATAACTAGTCAATTTTATCAGTTCTGAGATTCTAGTTAGATTTCTTCATCAAAAATTCCAGCATCATACGAGTATTCTCTGCTTCTGCTTTCCGCGCTCTCACTTCCTCTTCATGTATCTTCAATTTTTGTTTTTCGATCTTCAACTCTTCTCGACGTAATTCTCTGTCCTTTGCGTTTTTTTCAGACAGGTATTCCACAAGATCAATCTTGCGCTTCTTTGATAAGGTTGGGGTCACAGGGCGAGAAGCATCATTCTCTGTGTCAGAACCATTTTCTTCAGTGTCCTTTTCAGCTTTGTTCACATGGCGCTTTAAAGTTTTCATAGCTTCATCACGAATAATGTTGCCCTTTTTATCCAGCTCTGACTTATCACTCTTTATTTTTTTATTTTCCTTACAGTGTTCTTCTTCCATTTCAGTTATCAGCTGTGACCACTCTTCCAATAAATCCATCAGTTCATCATGACTTTCGTCAACACCAGATGCCTTACGAGATTTGTTTTCTTTCTGCTTATGATTTTTCCATAGCGAAATAGCCCTTTCCTTAGTTTGCCGTATAGTGACACATGCCTTTTGATCGGTTTTAGACACTCGTTGATGTTGCATACAACCCGGTTCCACTGATCAGCTGTTGACTTGCCCTTGTTGGGATTTATACCACAAGCTATCACTTCTCTTAATAGTGTAGTATTCACAGAACCATTCACATTGTTGTCCTCGGCGTCAATCATTTTGGTTCACCTGAAATAAGGAATAAATGAAATGAAATGGGGTTTAACATTCTATTGTAGATTCTATTCTACGGGTAGATTTTAAACTTGACATCCTCGTATTTCAACACTAACTTCTTCTGTATTCTTTTTTTTTACAAGGGAATTTGCCCTACAACTTACTATAAATGCCCTGACTATGCTAAATCTGTCTATTGAGGTTTTTTCTGGTTTCAAAAAATCAACTCGGGTGACCTAGATTGATATTGAATTAATTAGACCACCCGCACAATATAATCGGTTAACCGCTATCTATCGATTATCATGACAATGGCACTTGACAATCGGCTATTTCTTGTCAAAACTTCGCTAATATGCAATTTGACAGAAATTTTCATTCTTGCATTATCTTTTTTTAACTATTAGACCAACTCTTTATCTAAATCTTACAAAATGTATCTTTAAGGATTATTTTAAGAGTCGGTTTGGTAAACACCGACATGTCGAGTTGTAAAGGAATTTTTACAAAAAACACAATAATTCCTAATATAAATGTAGGTTTTATCAACCTTGTTAATACGTAATAAAAACGTGCCAATTTGGAGTTAAACAGCACATATTATTTATAGTTCCTAAAAAATGTATAATAATAGATAGTGTCAATATGTATACTGCAGTCACTTTCATAGAAATAAATACACATTTATTCATCACCGATGTTTTATTATATTCATCGCTTTATACATAGTGTGAAAATAATAACACACGGTTTTTGGAGCTAACGAAGAAAGAAACAACTTTAAACCACATGCATAGGAGTCAAAATTATTTTACTTACAAAATAAAATCATATATGACAAGCCACCTGACAACATGAGATCTATAGTGATAATTTTTGTTTCAGTAGGTAAGTGAAATAAGTTTTGTAGTGACCTTTGACGCGTCTAAGTTAGACTTGCCTTAAAATCTGACGGTCTCTGTTTTTTTCTATCATAAAAAATGGGCCAGGATGGAAAAGAAATTACATCAAAAACAGGCCGTTTTTCTCATTCAAAAGAACCACGGCTACAGAGTTTGTGTTAAAAAAGGTTTATTCAAATTTGATATATTTTAAACAACCCTAGATATTACACCTATTTAAAATAGGTAAGTGCTCATCAAATTTTGGACTTTTCATGAAAAGGATGTCCAGTCACGAACTATAATATAGGCTGCCATAATTTTTATTTCCATAGGCCATACTCTTGGGCAGCAACTACTTTTATAATACTAATATTTACGCTTAAGAGGCCTTCGCCGCGGTATTAAAAATTCAACGGTTGCATCAGTGATGAATAAATTAGATTGTATTCGAAAAACTAGACAAATTTAATATGGCAATCCCTCGCCGAGATACAAGATATTATGAGTAGTGTACGTTACTGTATATGGTGGCTTATATATGGCACTTTTAAAGGCGTTCACCAGACGTTCCTACAAGATGACTATTCCAAGTTTAGTGCATTGATTTTCGGAAATAATGTATGATTATTCAGTCTGAGAAAAGTTGAAAGGGGCAACAACGATTTAAATCTATGTAATCCATATCATATACAATCTCATTTACATCCTTTGTTTTTAACCCAGTTATAGCTTCGAGAGTATCGTCTGTTCCACTGGATTGTTTCGAGGAGCATAAGGAATGCAACAAAAATTACGTTCAAGAGGCACATAAAATTAACAGTACACAGGCTGACAAATGCAAGTGAGTAGAAGTATTGGTATCGGGTAGAATTTTATACTTATAGAAATTGCACACCATGATCAACACGATGCCCGGGTGCTTTAAAGGCCGGGTGTTTGTAACCGAACATTTGAAGATGTGATGCTATATAAAGAAACTACAAACGATACCTTTCGTTACTGATCACTATACTTCAATTTAATGAAAATCAAACACGATTGTAGTAGAAAGGCTTTAATGTGAAATGAATGAAAATATGGGGTATAACTGCCAAATTTTCGGCACCAACCGAGCTAATAAAGACGGACCATACAATAGAAGCTGTTTCTTGCCAGGTTTTCCACCCAGTGGGTCTCTACGTTACTGCTTACTTTTTGTGACCCAGGGAATCAAAATGTCGGAAATTTAAATTATTGCTTTCCAAATCATAATAATATTTGCATGTTTTGGCTGATTGATCAAGCAGGTCTTAGCAACAAAATAATTAGTGATCTGACTATACAGTTCAATAAGGCATATTCAAATAAGATTGTGTGCAAACCCCTGTTCATTAACCCGTTCGATGTAGAAAAGTAGGACGTTAAACCCCATTTCATTTCATTTTATGTGCCAGATATGAGACAGATGTAAAGGTCGTCAAACACTCGTACAAAATGCTTTGCTATTACTGGATCAATTACTGGATCAATTCTTCTGGTTATTGGGGGGTTGGATGGCCGAATTCCCCGGTTGTACGTGACAAGAGTAGGGTCGCCTGTCCAAACTCGTGGGTTTTCTCCGGGTCCTCCGGTTTCCTCCCACTGCTAAAGACCCCTATGCGCATGATTGAAATAAAATTAAACCATGTGTTAGTCCCGAAATGACCTAGTTTGTGTCGAGTGGACGTTAAACCCCATTTTTCTCTCTCTCTTCTGGTTATTATTTCTGTTCAAATTGATGTCTCTAATTTTTCATAGATTGATAATAAGAATCATAATTTCAGAGCTTTTGGTAGATATAAAAATTGTTTATTAGTAACAGAATGTTATTATGGTCAGTACAAGGCAAACTCAGACATGGCTTATGTTTTATGCAGTAAGTAAAATATTATTATTATTATTATTTATTCAAGTACCAATTCAACGGTAATGTCAAAGCCGTAGTGCCGCGGTCTAGACAAAATTTCATTCATAGCACACTGTAATGGCGTACGCCCGCCTTTATTAGCCCGGGTAGGGCGGTGGGTCTGGGAAGGAACGGCGTCTAGTCGTTCGGATAGGTTAAAAAAAAGAACACAAAATGGTCCCGTGCATATGTTGATGTGCCTGTCAAAGACCCCTTGACAGTTGGGATTTAAAATAAGCTAGGCCATAGTGCCATTAAACTCGCAAAATTTTATCTCGTAGCATACTATATAATTCTTTGTTTTTTTGGGGATTTTTTTTATCCATTTCGTTCTCTTCTAAGAAAAATGACATCATAGTTGTGTTGATTGACTTGGCGGAAAGCTATCTCGCTTTCCATTTAAATTATGGTCAAGATTTGTACATAGCCATGTATAAAATTCGATTTTCGTCGAATATGATTTTTTTCTCAATCAACTTTTGTTGGCGGATACATTGTGCTTTAATACAGTTACAACCGATTTTAGCATTAAACTCGTATAGATGAAAGGTATGGATGACAGAAATGGGGTTTAATACCCTACCTTTAGTAATTAAGACGACTATACACGGTTTCTTGTCAGGTTCAAGGATGTCCGTCGAAAACACCGGGATCTAATCCTGGATCTCCAAATTATTTTTTTTTTTTAAGATTGTGTAATTAACTATTAACCTTTTATACTTTATTAAATCCAGTGTAGGATTATTTACATATTTATATTTTTTTTTCTTTTTAAGGTAGCAAGGGTGGATCTTCTGTGGTGGTTTACAGCGAAATATTTTTATTTATTAGTATGCTGTTGGTCATATGGCAAAGATACGTGCTTCCATTTTATTAAAACATTTAAGGAATCTTTATTTATCTGTTGGGTCACTTCAAGTTTTGCGATGAACACTGTTAGTGTAGAGTTATTTAAACAGTACAGATTGTGCATATACATGTACATTCACAGATATTTAACAATAAACTATGGAAGAACAATAAAAAAAATTGGCGTCGTTTCGATGATTATTATTCTCTCCACGTACGGAAGCTAAATCGGGTTTTGTTTTTATTTAGCTTTAAAAACGATGGTATAGGCATGCAGAATAAACAATACATTACCCACGTGAGAGAGGGAGAGAGAGAGATAGGGGAGGTCATTCCGGAACTATGGTTCAGTTATTTATGAATAATTCGCTTGCGTGTATAGGGTCTTCACCAGTGGGAGGAAACCCATACGAGGTTGGACAGGCTAGGTAAATTTGTAAATGAATAAGAAACAAATGACTAATATCATTAAGTAACCAAATAAGAAATTACAGATGTATGTATGTAACGCAGTTTTATTTAATATTGAAATATTACAATTGAAACCAGTACACCAATTTATGGTACCCTTACCATGGTGACACAAGATGGATTACCCACGGGGGTATCATCCTTTGCTGAAAATGACAGAAATGCCTGACAAAAATCGTTCGGATAATGTATAATTAGATTTTCTTTTAACAAAACTGTAGCCAGACGTAGATGACTATAACTTATGTTTCCCATGAATTGGTACATTTTTAGCTCTAATTTGCATACTGCATGTTGAATTTAGGACTGCTACTTTAATTATTTATAAAATCTACAAGTAAATACATCAGACCAAATAACTATATTAATATAAAATTTAAATACGTTATCCTAACAATTTGATTCCAGCAATCATATCTCGGGGATTATGGATCCTATTTTTCTCTCGTCACCGCTGTCCTTGCAAAATTTGAACTGGACATGCCAGGGAAATGTGCATAGTTCTTTATATTAGGCACTTCTATTATTTTCTAATAATTTTGATGCAGTACCGCGCCAATATGGACTCCCGGGTACATTTCTATTACATTTGCCATTACACGGTGGCTAGATAACTGAGATTAGTGAGAGTGGTGGTTATTTTTTTAAAAAATGGTAAAGACATGCATATTATGGGCCATAGATTTTCTATGGTGTTCATAGAGCATTCTTTACCTGTGAACTGGGCCTACGCCAATGTTATTTCTGCTGGGTCAATGGATTTTTTTTCCTTACACAGTGGCTTCCCTTAGACTAGAGCTCGTACACTAGAGGTTTTTTTGTTTGTTTTTTTTAAATACTATACCATACCTGAAATTAATGAAGTGCATGAACAAATCTGACATGCTACGCTTCAATGTACCATAATGACTTTTGACGTCATCAAAATAAAAAAAAAGTTGCGAATTATTGAATCCAATATACATATATATAGCTTCAAAGGTTTTGTTCTAAAACCTGATGTTTCCTTGTTCAATAATTATCGTATTTTTTTTTATTATTAAATGAACGCCATATTTTATGCTATGGCGGCACGTGATTGTTGGCGGGATTGTTGGTTAGGGCAGGGTAAGGGTTAGGGCTAGGGTGGGGGTGGCAGACCTGAAATAGGCCTACCCGAAAAATTCCCGTTTACAGATGGCGGCGCCGTGTAGGGGGGTCTCCCCAAGAAAATTTGGAAAACTTGACGGCCGCAAGAGCGTTTTTCTGCTATTCCAGCCCATGGAATACAGCAACTGGCCTGAATTAAGTGGCTGGTCTGAATTCCAAACAACCCATTAATCGTTTAGTGCACGGATCCGCCGCCGGCCTTCGCGAGGTATGGGGAACTCGCCCTTCGCGAGAAAATTTAATCGCCGCTAGTGCGTTTTTCTGCTATTTTAGACTGTGAGTCAAGCAGCTTCAAAGTTGTCCTATGGTTAATTCCAACCGAAATTCCAATCAACCAGTCAGACTGTTGGAGCTGCAATCACAAATAATAACCAATGCCCGAAAATGTCGCACAAAGCTATAATTATGGCCCCAGACGAAACGTTTTAATAAATAGTCAATTCAGTATAAATTAGCGGTATTCAATTAAAATAAAAGTAAAATTAGATTTTTTGCACTTAATTTTAATTTTTTTAACCCGAAAGAAAGGGACGCGTATGTCAGATGCAGCAAGCCCAATGTAAGGGTGATTTGTGAACCGGAATCATATATTTTTGAGCCACAATGTCGCGGTCGTACTCAACCCCAAATGACCATCGCCAGGCTCCTGCTGCATTCTCAATCCTTACATTTTCAGGTGTTGTTTCAAGAAACCGTCCTGCAGAATAAAATTGTTGCATATGGTAGACTACAATATAATGCGGTAGTCATATAAATTGATATTTTGTTAATCACTTTTGAGGGAGAGGTATTTTCAGCTACAAATCAATATGCGTCCGTTTTATGGAACATTTAATGTTATGGACTTAATAAATTTTAAATCATCAGTTCAATGTGCGAGGTACAGGTTTGTTATTCTGCGACTTTGGAATCCTAGCAAAGTGCTGGTCATAAGTTAGACAGAAATAGGATCAATTTGGAGACAATTTTAAACATTTGGTCCCATAAAGTTATCGGCAGTGTCGTAGGCCTATTAACGAATGGCATGCCCCCCCCCCCCCCGACATCGGTTTGGTCTATATTTGTTAAAGGGACAATAACACTCTCGCTGGCTTGAAAGCGCCAGAAAATAAATAATATCTCTATCTAAGTACTAGATGTTTAAGTGTCCTACCTGTTGTGTAAATTATCCATTACATCCTATTTTACTTGTCCAGAGGGTTCGAATTTCGAAAATATTTTTAAATCGAAGTTTCATTTGAAAAGGTTTACGTTAGACGTTTCAAACCATTATGTTGAATTTTTCAAAATTTTTAAATAAGGTGTGTTAAGATGAAATTTGTATCATCAATTAATTGAAATATTCTAAAATAGTACAATTTGTTGACCAGAATAAAGATTGGGACATATTATTCAGTTACAACAAGAGTGGTATTGAGTTTGATCAAAGGCCTCGAGATGTAAACTGGACACTAATCCCAACCTTCAGCCTAACCCTGGACCTAGCCCTGATGCTTACCCTAACCCTAACCTACAATCTCGCCAATACGCGCCCTAACCTTATAGAGTTATTTACATCTCAGTGACCTTGACGAAAATTGAGCTGGCCTTAACAAATAGATGCAGCCCTCGCCCCCCCCCCCCGCCCCCCAGATATCTCGTATAGCTTATGACACTGTAAATTAGTACCCCATTAGTCCCGAAAACTCGAACAGGTTTTCAAACAATTAGATATTATTAACCGTGAACGTGTTTTAATTTATTTTGCTCTCACGTCATGTTTCTGTATTATCTCGATGTGTTCCGAAGAAAAACTCATTATGACGTCGAATTTCCACATTGACATCTTGATTTGCATAAAAAAAAAATGTATGGATTTACAATGGCAATTAATTACAATTACAAAACAATAAATAAATAAAAAAATCAAACATTCGCGTTCTTTGTTCGCAACTCGATATTTTATCATGTTTATATCCTTCCTTATTTATGAATTATTTTTTCTTTCTTATTCCGTCAGTTTCGTAAAGGTCTATATAAGTCTATAGTAAAAAACACATTTGGAGAACCCGGTCGTGTTTTAATTCGTTATCCACCTCTGCTTTCAAGCATTTAAAAGCGAAACATATTTTTCAGCAAGTTTCTCTTGGCCGAAATGGCCGACATTTTCCAAATCTTTTCTGGACGAGTGGACTTTTATTTTAACATGAAAAATATATTTTTTTCAAAAATAACATTAATCTAAAGTCTATTAGGTTCGAAATACGTCCCCAACTTGTTTACGGGCTTCACATTTTGATTCCTGTGCGTAGGCCTATTATATTTAAAAAAAAAAAAAATAGCCTATGTATATACATACATTATTACATAAATAGAAGCCAAATGAATCTACAGTGAATTAATTCCGTCGCCCTACATTTGAAAATAGGCGTTCCTTAGTTTAAAGTAGTTAAGTTTCTATAACTCAATACCATCCAAAATCTTCGACATTGAAAACAAGATTTATTTGTCGGTTTAAATCAACATTGATGTGATCTTACCGGGAAAAGATAACCTTCTGATATCCAATATTTAAGACAAAATAAACATTTTACAATTGGTACACGAATCGTGTACCATAATGCGTTTCGGCGCTATGTGTAATAAGGGACTCGAAAAACGAGGCTATGCATATTCCACAAGTCATGTCAAACGGTGACGCTATATTCTTTTCTGGAGAGTATGCCCAATAAATACTATCGGCGTAGACTGTAGTGGAATAACCAGAAACTAGAGATTGAAATTCGACTGAGAATATCTGGCGTATGTCGCCGAACCTAACTGATTAGAAATTACAGAAAAAACCCAGAAACGATTGAATGTAAATCAATTTATATACATTCATATTACATTGTTATATGCGTTGCGACCCATTTGTGTCAATTTCTAGGTCTCAAATATCAGTGACTTGGCTCCTTTAATGTATGTAGGCTACCCCTATAATTGTTAGTCTATATTATATCATCCTACTACTACTAATATTATTCCTATTATCCTATACGGGTGTGCACAATATTGCAGTGTCTTGTTTATGAAATGATATCAACTATAAATTGTGACGCACATTTTGACAGGCCATATAAATACACCTGATAAAATAAAGGATTCTTATTTTGTTCTGCTCTGAGTAAATGAAAAACGCATTTGATGATGATCTCTAGAGTAGCCTAAGTAAATTTGGGGTAATTGTTAGATAACATTTCGATATGTACACTCCTACAGCCAGATCAACAATTTACAACATTGCAATGCAAAAAGTATGCCACGATTGATAGCTTATTAATAGTATGTGCAGATAGGCCATCGTTATCGTATCGTACTGTCACTGAATATGAATCATGATTAAGGAAATCTCTAAACTAACATGTAATAGAATATTTTAATTCGCCCGATGTAGTAATACACCATACAAAGTCGACCCTTTAGCATTTTTTTTGTACTGAGAAACTTCTGAAACACACACAAATTAATTAATGCACAAATTTCGTCTCCCAGTTGAAGAGACGAATAAACCGATCAATCTCACCACTCAGAAATGATCTTCCGCGGGCCTGTTATTCTGGTCACGTGATGAACACAATTGTGTTGTTGTGGAGAGGTCGCCATGTTAGATGTCTGTCAAAGCGGAATGTAGATTAATTTAATGAAGAGATTAGCGATGGATATCACAACTCGACATTGTTTATTCCACCTATGTTCAGCATGAAATTAATATATTGTTTTAGAAGAGCATAGTGTTTTTATGGATCAGAGTGAGCGGTGTGACCGTTTTATTTTAGTTAATGGCGAGCAGGGTCCAAGTTGCTAAGTTCCCTTTAGCCTTGCATGACTTCAATGATCTTGAAAGAACTCGTATAAAACCATCTTTATCTAGAGAATGGAATATGGATGAGGATGATGTGATCGATCAATTACACGAGGACAGTTTTAATACACGAGTGGAAATATTAGAACAGCTTTTAATAACTGTCAAACGAAATGGGGGGCGGTTGCCATACAATGATCAACTATCAATATTTCAAGGGCTGGCTCAAGCCCTAACTGCAGAACACTGGGAGATAAGATTAAAATGTATTCAACTAATTAATGAAATAATCCCCAATTTTGGCGAAGGCCTTGATACATGTATGGCTGTGGTTATGAAGAGACTTCTGCCAAATATAGGTGATATTAAAATTTCTGTCCGAAGAGCCGTTATACAAACACTTCATGTCTATATGAAGAATGTCAATAATGTAAGCATATTTCTACATAATATCGTCCACATTGGCCTAGATAATGATAATGCTAAAGTACGAAGAGAGACAATTAATGCTTTGCCAGTTCTACTTACCAGGGAGTTTTCAAATGTTGATTTATATGAAGTTACACAGAGTCTGGCAAAAAAATTGATTGACTCTTCTGTTGAGGATAACTTGAGAGATCCATCATTATTTACAATGAAGAAAATTGAAGAGCTTGTTGGAGAGAGAGAGTTTAACACATACTTGCAGCGTCTTGCGGTTCCAATCCGACGATATTATCTTCAGCTCACTGACAGGCAGGAAAAAATCAAGCCAAACATCCAGGAAGAATTTCATTACAGTGCTCCAACAAGTTCCAGAGATCGCCACACCCCCTTCATTGCAGATAGTCTGGAGATGAATGGTTACCATCAAGGATCAATGAGCAATGGTGGTTCTGGTTCTTCAGCCACATATATGGACAGTTATGAGTTCGGTATTATCCCTAGTCATGTGATGAATGATTTGAATAATCAGGACAATTTTAGGGTTCGAGCCCAAGCTGTGGAAGAGTTGAAAGGAATAATGATTGGGTTAAGTTCTAATGAAGTTGCACAGACACTGCTCCCACACATGATCGCATTTATTAGTTTTTTAAATAATTTACTTGACGACCCAAATTTCAAGATAACTACTGTAACTCTTGAAATTTTAAGTCTGTTGGTAGAAAAATCAGGGTCTAATGTCAAATTATTTTTAAAGCCTTTTGTTTTGGCAATGGCAAAAAGAATGGGGGATACCAAAATAGTTGTTCGTCAAGCAGTGATGAGAGTAGCTATCAAGATGATGCAGAGTTATTCCCCACGTCCTGTTCTATCGGTAATCTGTGAAAATTTGAATCATAGAAACTCGAGAGTTAGGCAAGAAACCATTAACATTGTAATTGCTGCTTTGATGACATTCCCAAGTTATGACTTTGTGCTCTCAGATATTTGTGAAGTGGTGGGACCATCCCTTACAGATTCTAAAAGACAAGTTAGACAAGCAGCCTTGGAATGTTTTGCTGCCCTTGCACAAGCAATGGGAGCTGGCCGTCTGCAGCCTTTGGTTCAAGCTGTAGATAGTGTGGAATTAAACACTGAGAGAGAAGGGGAAGGACTCATGGCTGCTGTTCAAGCTCGGCTAGCCAGAAGACAGTTGCCGAGATTGAATGCAGATGGACTGGTAGAGTATGCTACTCCAATTCCTTCATCAGCTACTCACAGACAACCTGCTAACCAATCACAAGGAGCAGACATGGAGTGGATATTGGCGGTAGGAAGTGGAAATGGTTCAGCTCGTTCAACAAGAACAGAGACAATGGAGATTGAGTCAGTGTCATCTTCTGCTCGTACCACACCTCAAACATCTGAACAGAAACCTAATCCAAGACGGTATATGAGTGCTGGTAAGGGTCGAAATAGGTTACCATGGGAAGATGATGAGAGAAACAGGCGAGGTTATGATAGTGTTCCTACGTCTGCTTCTGTAAGTATAGACCCTTAATTAATATTATAATATAGAAAGCCTATTTTTACACTGGAATGCTAATAAAAGTGGCAGTGTAAACTGGGTTTAAGCATTTTGCGAATCAGTCATTGGAAAAAGTCATTATCATCAGTAGCCTACCACACTGATCAGCAGTACTTGAATATTTGCTAGGCCGTGACAATCACTGATAAGGATGACATCGATGCGACTTAATGAGCCACAAATATTAACTTTTTTTCTCTGACAAATTAAATTCTAAAATATTTTTTTTATGTATTAGAAAAATAAAGATGTTTGACGTATTTGTAGGTAAAAATTATTTCCTATTTAGTGTAAATGGGTATTAAAATGACTAAAAGGCAGCATTCTGTCCGAAGCAGTAACGTCTTATGTAAACAATGCATGCGCCATTCAGCCAATGATTGACGCTGCGTGCTGTAACGGCACGTGTTAAAGGCAGTCATCTTTTACAGAGATATTAGAGAATACTCGTAATTCTCTGTGAAACAGATTGGTAGCCTACATGTACATATACTATAAGCTTGGTGATTCCTGAAATTCTGAGAGCTCACAGTCACTTGCACTGATTAAGCTTTGGATGTTTAATAAATAAAATGTCTATGATGTAATGCTGCTGCCCTGACACATGTGTTGATATGATGTAATCAATAAACATGTCATGTAATGTACGTTGTAAGCTGATCATGGTAATTGATAAATATATTGCCAGAGCAGCAGTACTTTAAGGCTTGCATTACTAATGCACATGTACAAAAAAATCTGTTGATATGTCACAGACACAAGAATATGTACCTCTTTTATGTACATGTACCTGTCACGACCGCACTGCCTCGTCTAACTAAAATATCAGATCTTGCATTGTACTGGTTGGTGGGTAAGGTACATGTACATTGATCTCTGCTAGGATTTGAATTATGGGAATTCTGATGGATAATCATGTGCTGTGATCCCTTTGTGGATGCAGCGTTTTCACACCAAACAATTACAATCTTATACATGTAGCCCAAATGATTATTGTCCCCTGCCTTTCGGAGAAAGTAGGGGACTATTAAAATGGGTTCGTCCGTCTGTCTGTCCGTCACACTTTTTGGGACACCATAACTCTCTTTCTAATTGAGCTATGTTCAAACTTGGTGTATGTACATGTATTTATTAGGTCAATGCCTTGAGTTGATGGAGTTCGAAGATGAGCATTTTCTGCTTAGGATAAGCAGAGATAAGCAATTTGATTGGTGGATGCTTTGGGACACGATAACTTTAGTTCTAATTAAGGGAGAAAGATGAATCATGGTGTATAGTTCCATTACATCAATACCTTGACAGTCGTTGTTTTTTGTATTTCAGACTATTCAGAGGAGAGTCAAAAAAAGCTCCCCTCAATCAACAAATTGAACAAATCGCTCCCCTGAAAAAGGTCTCCCAGTTTCGTTAAGAAGAATGATTTAGAAATTAAGGAGAATGATTTAGAAATTAAGGAGAGTGATCTGATATTAAGGAGAGTGATTAGTTGTGTGTATGGGAAATGGTTCTGAAGATCAATAACTGCATGTAATGGGGTCATTCCTGGTTTGATAAATAATAATAATCCCCCAATGACTTTGTAAAGGGGAGCGATTTTCAATTTAAGGGGAGGGAAAAAAAAAATCCCCTCTGTCGACATTCAGGTGAGCGACAAGTGCTCGAAAGCGATCACTTGCATTCAAAAACAATGACTGCCTTGACTAAGTTCGATAATGAGCATTTTCTACTCGGGGTAAGCAGAGTGATAAGCAATTTGATTGGCCAAGACTTTGGGACACGATAACTTTAGTTCTGGTTAAGTGAGAGTGATGAAACTTGGTGTATAGTTAGTTTCATTACATCAGTACCTTGACTAAGTTTGATAATGTGCATTTTCTGCTCAGGGTTAGCAGAGCGATACACAATTTGATTGGTCCAAGACTTTGGAACACAATGACTCTCATTCTAATTGAGTTAGAATGGTCACACTTGGTGTGGGTGTTTTAGGTCAATGCCTTGATGGAGTTCGAAAATGGGAATTTTCTGCTTAGGGTAAGCAGAGATAAGCAATTTGATTGGTTGAGGCTTTGGGACACGATAACGTTAGTTCTAATTAAGTGAGAGTGAGGACACTTGGTGTATAGCTTTTTTTACATCAATACCATGACTAAGTTCGATAATGAACATTTTCTTTGGGGCACGATAACTTTGGTTATAAAATGAAGTGAGAGCAATGGAACTCTGAATATAGATTCATTATTTCATTACCATGACTAAGTTTGATGTTGAGAATTTTCTGCTTAGGCTAAGGATGGATAAGCAATTTGATTGGTCAAGGCTTTGGAACATAACAACTCTGCTTTTGTTACCCCGAGTATAGATTCATTATATCAATATCTTGACTAAGTTTGATGCGAATTTTTCTGCTTAGGCTAAGGAGTGATAAACAATTGGATTGGTCAAGACTTTGGAACAGTCATAACAACTCTGCTTTTGATTGAGGTAGAATGTTTAAACTTGATCGTACATGTAGATGTTCATTAGGTGAATGTCTTGACTGTGTTCAATGATTAACATTTCAAACTGAAGCTAAGCAGAGCTAATCAATTTCATTGGTCGATGCTTTGGGAAAAGATAACATTGATTCTATTTGATGAAACTTAGTGTATAGTTTGATTGCTTGATACTTTTGAAAAAAATAAATGTGCGATTAATTAATACGTGTCATCTATTTATTTTGGGATTTCAGCGGGGGGCATCAGCCTCACTGTTGGCTTGTTAAATCTTCATCCCAAAATTAATATTATTGTACAGAACACTGTCAAAATTACTAATCAGAATATTTGTCTTTCTGTACACAAATCTATCTTTTTTTTAATCTGATTCTGATGTAATTACTTGAAATCACAATTCTTGTTTATACACATTTTATAAAGCACTGATTTAAAAGATAAAAACTTTTGATTATTTTAAAGTAGATGTTAATGAATGACCCTTTCCAAGAATTCCAGTGAAGCACATATTTACATATTTAGTAAAGTTTTAATTGAAAGTTGCTACTGGGGTGACACAGGGGTCGAAATAACGCTTGTCTACATGTTGAATCCATGTAACATTTTCAATTGACAAGTAGGAAAAAAATCTGCTTGTCCCTGGCAACAACTAGAATAATGTCTATTAAAATTTAAGCTAAAAATGTCTATGCCTAATTTATCCATTGACCATTCCAATCAAATGTTTTTAGTCTAGATATATCATCAAATTACAGTATATGGGAAGGCATCTGACATGGAATTTTTGTTTTATGAATATTCTTGCCACTCACACGTCAAAAAAGAAGACTATGGCCAAATTATGCTAGGCAGAGGCATACATGTACATGTATCAACCGGTTACCAATATTACACAGGTGTTGTAAGCTTCTAGTACAAGACTTTATGATATTGATTAATAGAGTAAACGATCGCCATCTTCATTATACAGATCAATTTACATATACACGTAGATACGAGTAAACAACACTTTTACCTTGACACTTGTCATTCATACATTAATAAATATTTATCATAATTGTGTTACCAGTTTTGTTTCTATCAATATCATTGGTAAATCAGTTTTACTTATAAGATGAAAGATAAGCTTTTATAGATTTAGATTTGCACCAAATAACCTCGTACTAAAAAGCTAGATGTGCTTCAATAAATTGCTATTTTTTGTCAGTTGTTTTTAAAAAGGGATAGATCTTTTCATATTGTTTTCTTCCGCTCCCATTGCATTATCCCGCTCCTATTATATTATCGTACTAGTTAGTTCGGCAGCATGAAGCAAATGAGTACTGAGAATTGATTTCTAATAAATTAACATCTTTGAAAGCTACATGTATATACATGCTTATAATTTAATGATAGTTGTAACAATAGTTGTGTCAATGAACTGCTATAAACACAATCGATGGTGAAGATTGTTATAAACACAAGTCGATGGAGGACTTACTCGCTTACTGATATTTAAACACAATCAATGATGGACTTACTGATATTTAATAAACACATGTAAATGAATGAATAAAATACTGTCTCATTTGTGCTTAAATGGATAACTTCAGGAATATTTTACATGTACATGTACAACATAGTTTACCACCTCGGACAGAACCCTGTTATACTTAACTGATTAGTGCTATTAAACTGATTACTGGTAGTGCTACTGTCTGGCAATGAAATATACTACTGTACACAGTAATACATTTACATTTGGTTTCTGTGATTGAATGTAGAAGTGAGCACAACATAAGGCTAGTTGGCATTACATGTATTTATTTGTCACTTGGAGTGCTTGCTTGATCGATCCTTATTTGCCTGATGCTTCCATTTCATTTTTCATTTAAAAAAAACAATCAAATGTAATTTCACTAATATCTCAAGGTATAAAGGGTCTGGACTACTTTGATTTATGTCAATAAAAAATGATTTTGATCTAGTAATAATACACATGACCCCCACAGCCCCACCCTATTCCAAGGTTTAACAGCATTTGACCCCTTTGTATGTTTATAGAACACTGGCGTTCAGGACAAATTATCCTATCATGCAAAGAGCATTTCTATACATGCAACCATAAAAATAAATATTACCGTATGATTAGCATTTGTTTTTCTCAATCATACATGTACAGTGCACTCTGTCACATTCGACCTCTGATCACTCCGGCACTCTGTTACATCCGACACCATTTTCATGTCCCGATTTATTTCCTTATTACTTCAGCCAAAAAATCTCTGGGTAATTCGACCTCTGTACGTTCCGAATACGACATCAATCCGCCGTCCCGTCATACGATTTCCATTGAATCGACACCATATAATCCGGTGGGTGTGAAGCAAACACTTACCGATCAATTATCCGTGAGATTAAAACTGGATGGGTGTGAAACCACGAAAGATTAACAAGCAATCACCAATCAATTATCTGTGAGATTAAAATTCGCTACCGTGGGTCTTTGTTGATTACTTTGATAATTTTAATCTCTTGTACGACAGTTGTGACAAATACTCAAGAATATTCCCGAATTTTCCCCCGAATTCACAGTCGTAAAAATATTCCTCGCACAAAAACATTCGTTGCGCATGTCGATTGAACCTGAATAACCTATAAGTTTGGTCACCCTACAGATGTCTTCGAACCGTGTGACGATGCTCAATTCACAGTCCGGAACGTCCCAAATTGACAGAATTGCAATCGAGTGAAGCAGAAGTCAGTCCTGTCACAGTTCTGTTAGTCCCGACGACGGAGGTAGTGTGAGTAGAATAATTGTGACGTAATTAAACACGACGAACAGGTTTCGGCTGCATGGTTGGATGAGATATTTATATATCCAGTTGACGCATGCGTTGTAGCCCGAAGTACCCATTTTCACTCGATTGTCAATATTTTTCGGATTGAGAGAATTCAATTCCGGAACGTTCAATCAAGTACGCCCAATTATCAATGAACACGTGATAGCAAAGACAAGAGTGCGATCAACTTAAGACGGCAAAGAAGATAAATTAACGACAGACTTGACCTATTCATGCCTACGCATGTTAAATGAAATAAAAATTAATGTAATATAATTTTGAATGTTTGAATGTACAGAAAGGTTTATCATTTTTAAAGGGAATAACCTTCTGGTGATTCGAAGTTCTTTTTTCGAAGCTACATTATAAGTTCCAATTTTTCCGGGTTTGAGAAAACTGCGTAATCCAACATATTGTAACGATCCCGTACGATGTTGGATGTGACAGAGTGCACTGTACATAAAATGATCTTTTAACCAGACACTCTTAAAAGGCATTGCCAACCTATTAGAAATAAAAGTAGTATGCAGTAGTATGCAAGACCAGTGAGTGGATCTCTTACCTCAAGTTAGGGTTTCATAACAAACTAAATCTTTAGTTGCATGACAGTAACATATTGAGATGCATTTTAAAGATTATTGTTTTACTTTCAGCATGTGCATGAAGATCCTGGTCCACCACGTACAAAACTTATGTGGACATCGGATACTGAAAATACACCAGATTTACGGAGAGTTCCTAAACGTCGACAAACTGTTGTTGGTATTCGTCCAGCTGATGAACCAGATAACGGTAGGCATGATTTTTCGTGGGACTTCTGATGTGGAAACCTGTTTTTCCGAACATAATCTGCAAATATTATTTGCAACAAAACTTTTACAATTTGTCTTGTTGATAGGGAAACGTTTTCTTGAAATCTGTATCGTTCAGTGTTTGTGGAAGTTATAATTAACTAACCTAAAATTCAGGTCAGGGGTCAACATTTGTGAAATTAAAACGAAGGCAGTTTTTATGTACACTAATGACTAAGGCAAAACTTTTAATTCACTTCGTCATGACAGCATTTTTTTAAACTAGGAAACTTTGATTGATAATAAATAAACTTTTAGCACAGCATTTTAATGTTTTCATTTATAATTTCTATTCAGACATATCACCATTATTACAGAATTCGTCTAGAATTAGGTCACCAGAAACACACTTAATTGTTTAGGGCTTTATGTACATGTACACCGCAGTCCATATAAATATCATAATATGAATCCATTTTATTTCTTCGTAAGCAGAAGGCCTAAAAAGATTCTTGCAAGCCCGCGAATCTGCTTTGGCTCAGGGACACAATGATTCATGCAATTCTATAATCCGTATCCATGTGAATTCCACCAAATATAAGTATCATGATGCCTACGCATGTTAAACAGACTAAAAATTAATGTAATAAAATTTTGAATGTACAGAAAAATTTATCATTTTTAAAGGGAATAACGCTCTGGGGATTCGAAGCTACATTATAATAATACTTCCGGTTTTCGAAGTTACAATAATACTTCCGGATTTGAGAAAACTGAGTATTCCAACACTCTGCGTAATCCGACATAAACTAGTGTCAAACAGATGAAAACATGCGTAGATGGTGTGAAATTCATTGTTATAAAATTGGCTGCTATTTGACTTCCAACTATATGAGTAACTGAACGAATGGTAAACAGTGCAACTGTGAATGCCACGTGATGACTTGTGTTATCGATATATCTTTGTTACGTTTGTCCGCTAATGTGACGTCACGATAAATACATGTAGCCAATAAAAATTCCACACTGTTCGATCTATATTTAGCTGTGCGGTTCGAGATCTAACGTGATAGAAAAATGCAGTGACAAGAACTCAGGAAAGGGACCAAACAATAAATTCCTACTTATAATTATGCCATGGATTACGCAGGTATACAACGGCAAATTGTCGTCGTGATATTTTTAAATAAATTACCACGGGTAAAATCCCGTATTTATTATTTATTTTCTACGGCTGCATGCCGTCATGAATTTTGACCCCTGCAGGTGTCCAATATTGTATTATGGTCACTGACCATATGCTTCATTGCTTTTTGTATACCCAAATTTTCATGTGAACATATATTTTCATTGCCCCTGTCCGTCCGGATGTCTGTCTATCCATTTGGATGCAGGATGTCTGTCTGTCCATCCATCCACAATTTGTTTGGCGACACTCTTTTGATATCGGATTGTAACTTCCTGAATTATTGTCCTTGATTGTAAGAAAAATCGTATTTTCAGCTTGTGTTCTCTAGAGGTCACAATTTTTTTCCGATTTAAAAAATCGTTTAAATATATCACTGTTACACCATAATGTAGGTTGAGTTCAAATTTCGTAAAATCGGACCAAAACTTCCGGACAAAATGTCCATCCCTCGTACTCAAATTACTGTAAAAATAATAGTCTAACAAGGTTGTGGAAACTTTTATTCGATTTTGATGAAACTTAATTCCTTTCCATATTCGCGTTGATTGTCCGAAAAATCGCTTTTTAATCGCCGATATGGAAATGTGGACGTATATTGCCGTCGCCCCAGTCCGTCAGTCCATCCTTCCACAATTTCTTGTGAACGCCAAAAGTTATTATTCGATTGTTTTAAAATAGATGTTGTTTACATTACTGAGATGAAGAAGCCTATTTAATTTCATTAGTTTCTGTTAATTACTAGAGTTATGATCCTTGTTTCACTTTGTTGCACCTTGTGAACACTCTAACATCAATTTTAAAAACTGTTTAAATATATCACCATTCCATAATGAAGGTTGAATTTGAATTTTGAGAAAATCGAAATGAAAATGAGCGACAAAATGACTGCCCTTTGTACGCAAATTCTGTAAAAGTATGTAATACTAAGGTTGTGAACCCTCTAAGAGGTCACAGTTTTTATCCGATTTTGATGAAACTTACATGTAAAATATATCTTTATCCAAAGATCTCTGTCCCTTTTGTTATTTGCGCATTTGAGACCATAACTTTCTGGATTATTATAGCCCCTGATTGTACGAAAAATTGCTTTTGTTTTTAGCTTGTTCTCTATCCATTTCTTGCAAAATGTGGGCGTATCTTGCCTGGCAACCGCTGATTGATTAACAACATGTTTATTAATTACACTGATTCATTGATTGTGTAATATTTGATTTTACTATCCTAGTCATACAGATCAAATAAAGTAATTTAATTTTCTGTCAGTTTTTCATGTAGACAATGTAGATATACCCTTTAACTGTAGAACTAAATGTAGATATCCCATACTCTTCTTAATAAAGATGTGAATATAATTGAGCGCCATCTAATTCATTCCTGGAAATTGTATTTAGGCATTTGAATGGGAATAGAAAACATGTACAGGTAAAACTATCATTGAATGACAGAATTAAAAGAATAGGTGTCTGAAATGCTACTGTTTTGGCCAAATTCTCCTTCATAATATTAATAAAGGAGCTAAATCGCTATTCTTTGGTACCTAGAAATGGATCCAAAAGGGCCGCAACATATTACTGTAATAATATGAATGTATGTAAACAGATTTACATTCTATCGTTCTCTGTTTTTACTGTAATTTCTAATAAGTTATGTTCAGAGAAATACGCAAAGAGTCTTAAATTGAATGGTTGTCTTTGGCGTAGTATTCTCCTACATGGGACATGTTTAGTCTCGTTCATCGAGTTGCTTCATAAAACTGGCGCTCAAACGCATTCTGCACACGATTGGTGTGCCAATTTAAAAATTTTCATTTTGTCTTAAATATTTGATATCAGAAACCCAACCTTTCACGGTACGACAACAACATCAATGTTAATTTGAATTGACCAATAAGTCGTGTTTGCAATGTTGAAGACTATGCATGTTATTGAGTTAAAGACTTGGCTCCTTTAAGTAAAGGGGGTTGGATGGCTGAAGGATTAATGCATGTGTGTTGCATCATAAGGTCTGTCATTAAGTCTAGTGGCATGGTTTCGATATCCTGCTTGTAGGGTCGCCTGTCCAACCCTGTGGGTTTTCTCCTGGTCCTCTGGTTTCCTCCCACTGCTAAAGACCCCTACGCGCAAACAAATTAATGAAATAAAA
The DNA here is from genome assembly GCF_932274485.2 of Patella vulgata. Lineage (NCBI taxonomy): Eukaryota > Metazoa > Mollusca > Gastropoda > Patellidae > Patella > Patella vulgata. The sequence continues at coordinate 33,847,836 of NC_065883.2, forward strand.
TTAAATCATATGTTAGTCCCGAAATGACCTAGTTTGTATTGAGTGGAGATTATTATTTTACAGAGAGTTCAACTCAATTTGTTTCATAAATCTATATAATGTTAAGACTAATTAAAGTGATAATACCTGTTATCACTTTCCAAATTTGGTTTTAGTTAAAGATACATTAGTTAAGAGTTTAATAAAGAGTTGGCCATTCTTGCTATAACAATTCAAAAATAGATAATGAAAAAAGAAAATATTGAAAATTTCAGTCAAATTTCTTCATTTTCATCTAAGTTATCATTGTTTGTAGTTTTGACAAGATGTGTGCACAGTGGTAACCAGGGCACTGGTATAATTGGGATTTAGCCTCGCCTTCCCAATTTTAAATTAAATTTTTAATTGGCGAACCGTTTTAATCTAATCTTGAGTATCCGATGCCATCGAGAGACGATTATGGTCTTGTTTTGTTAATAAATGTCTAATTAATAGTTTATATAACATTTCAAGCCCCAAAAAAGACCTGCAATAGACAGATTTAGCTCTTGCGTAATGTATGTTTAATAAAGGAAGACATATTGTAGAAGTAACAGAGCTGTTTTTGTTAAGAACAGACACACTGTTTATATTATACACAATCCTCAGTGTAAACTTTGCAAGTTTTCCATTTAAATAATGTTTTGTTTTGAAAATCAATTTGTTAGTATGAATAAAAGCTGTCTTGTGCATTGTTTGCATTGTGCATTGATCCCCCCCCCACCAGTCCGTAACAGTACATTAAATGATAATACATGCTTTTGAGTGTTTGTTTATTTTGAATATTAAATATGTAAATAAAAATCTTGTGACCCTGAAATGGCATATTTTATTTTACAGTGTCATACACACAACTTTACAAAAATCGTTTGAAAAAGAATCAGCAGTTGAGCAATAGCAGACCATCTCATTTAGATATTCTAGACACAGCACCATCTACTAATACTAGAAGTATGTATTAAAATTAATCTATGTTTACAGAAAGTGATGTCTAAAACCTGTCCTCCACACTATCTTACTTTTTTATAAGCCCACATTGAAATGTGGTCATATATTGTCGTTGCCTCCGTCCGTTCGGCTGTCCGCCCGGCGTCCACAGGCACTTCAAATTTATGCACAGTGTTTAAGGTCATGAGACGAAGAAGCCTATTGATTTTCAGCGATTTCCGATAATTACTTCCAGAGTTATGGCCCTTGATCACTTTGAAAAATCTTGTGGAGGCTCTAGAGGCTAAAGTTAATATCCGATTGACTTTAGATTTATACACAGTGTTTAAGGTCACGAGACAAAGAAGCCTATTGATTTTTAGCGGATTCGGATAATTACTGCCAGAGTTATGGCCCTTGATCACTTCAAAATATCTTGTGGACGCTCTAGAGCTGAACGATAATATCCGATTGACTTTAAATTTATACACAGTGTTTAAGGTCATGAGACGAAGAAGCCTATTGATTTGCAGCGATTTCCGATAATTACTTCCAGAGTTATGGCCCTTGATCACTTTGAAAAATCTTGTGGAGGCTCTAGAGGCCAAAGTTAATATCCTATTGACTTTAAATTTATACACAGTGTTTAAAGTCATGAGACAAAAAATCCTAATGATTTTCAGAGATTTCGGATAATTACTGCCAGAGTAATGACCCTTGATCACTTTGAAATATCTTGTGGACGCTCTAGAGGCGAAAGATAATATATGATTGACTTTACATTTATGCACAGTGTTTAAGGTCATGAGACAAAGAAGCCTATTGATTTTCAGCGATTTCCGATAATTACTTCCAGAGTTATGGTGCTTGATCACTTTGAAAAATCTTGTTGAGGCTCTAGAGGCTAAAGTTAATATCCGATTGACTTTAAATTTATACACAGTGTTTAAGGTCACGAGACGAAGAAGCCTATTGATATTCAGCGATTTCGGATAATTACTGCCAGACTTTAAATATATACGCAGTGTTTGAGGTCATGAGATGAAGAATCCTATTGATTTTCAATGATTTCCGATAATTACTGATCACTTTGAAAAATCTTGTGACGCTCTAGAGGCTTATGTTATCATCCGATTGACTTCAGATTGATACATAGAGTTTAAGGCCTTGAGACGAACAAGTATATTGATTTTCAATGAATTTTGGTAAGTTGAACAGCTAAATCCATGATATTAAATATTTCTTATACTCAACATTAGCATGGGGCAGAAATTTATAAAAAACAAACAAATGATTATCTGATAATTACTTAGGCCGTGTTGAATTGATTGTACGAAAAATCACGTTTTTAGCTTGTTGACACTCTAGAGGTCACAATTTTCACCTGATTTGATGAAACTTGAAATGCATATTTATAACCCAAAGATCTTGGTTCCTTTCTATATTCGGGCACATTGGATCGTAACTTCCTGAATTATGGCACCTGATTGTACGAAAAAAATCGAGTTTAGCTTGTGATTCCTCTAGAGGTCATAATTATTATCAAATTTAAAAGAAAAATGTTTGAATATATCACCGTTTCACCATAATGTTGGTTGGGTTCGAATTTCGTGAAAATCTGACCAAAACTGCCAGACAAAATGGCTGCCCCTTGTAAGCAAATAGTGTAAACATCTGGTATATCAAAGTTGTGCACCAATCTGATTAAAATACAGATGTATATTTCATTTCGTTTTTTATACTCTCGATGGCCTACACTACATGAAGATCTAACCGATTGTAGCGAAATTTTGAACTATAAAAAACGAAACGAAGTAGGATCTGTATTTTACTCAGATTGGGTTGTGCACCCTCTAGAAGTCACAATTTTGATACAATTTTGCTGAAACTTGAAATGCATGTTTATAACCCAAAGATCTTGGTTCCTCTCGATAATTGCGCATATATCTGAACGTAACTTCCTGGATTATGGCCCCTGATTGTACGAAAAATCACGTTCTTAGCTTGTAGTCCAGAGGTCACAATTATTATCCAATTTAAAAAAACGTTTGAATATAACGCTGTTACACAATAAGGTCGTTTAGTTCAAATTTCGTGAAAATCGGACGAAAACTGTCTTACAAAATGGCAGACCCTCGTAAGCAAATAGTGTAAACATCTGGTATATCAAGGTTGTGGACCATCTAGAGGTCACAATTTTGATCTGATTTTGATGAAACTTGAAATACATATCTATTACCGAAAGATCTTGGTTCCTTTCGATATTCTCACATATCGATTGTAACTGCCTGAATTATGGCCCTTGATTTTACAAATAATCAGATTTTTAGCTTGTGGTCCCTGTTAAGGTCACAATTTTTAACCGATTTAAAAAAAAGTGTGAATATATCACCGTTACACACTAATGATGGTTGAGTTCGAATTTCGTGAAAATCGGACCAAAACTGACAGACAAAATGGCCGCCTCCTGTACTCAAATAGCGTAAAAATATGATATATCAAGGTTGTGGTCTCTCTAGAGTTGACAATTTTCTTCTGATTTTGATGAAACTTGAAATGTAAGTTTATAACCCAAAGATTCGGTTCCTTTCGATATTCGCACATATTGGACCGTAACTTCCGGAATTATGGCCCTTGATTGTACGAAAAGTCACATTTTTAGCTTGTGGTCCCTGTAGAGGTCCCAATTTTTAACCGATTTAAAAAAAGTGTGAATATATCACCGTTTCACACTAATCATGGTTGAGTTTGAATTTCGTGAAAATTGAATTAAAACTGACAGACAAAATGGCCGTTCCCCGTATGCAATTAGCGTAAAAAATTTGTATATCAAGGTTGTGGATCCTCTAGAGGCCACAATTTTTATCCGATATTGATGAAACTTTAAATTTTTGTCTATATCACAAAGATCTTGGTTCCTTTTGATAATCGTGATCCGAAATAACTTTTCTGGATTATGGCCCCTAATTGTTCTAAAAATCACATTTTTAGGTTGTGGATTCTCTAGAGGTCACAATTGTTTATCCAATTTTAAAAAACGTTTAAATATATCACCATTCCACCATAATGAAGGTTAAATTTTTGATAATCGTGATCCGAAATAACTTTTCTGGATTATGGCCCCTAATTGTTCTAAAAATCGCATTTTTAGGTTGTGGATTCTCTAGAGGTCACAATTGTTTATCCAATTTTAAAAAACGTTTAAATATATCACCATTCCACCATAATGAAGGTTAGATTTGAATTTCGGGAAAATCAAAATGAAACTGCCTTACAAAATCGCCGCTCTTTGTATGCAGATTGTGTAAAAGTATGTAATACGAAGGTTGTGGACCCCTTTAGAGGTCACAATTTTTATCTGATTTTGATAAAACTTAAAATATATCTTTATATCCCGTCCCTTTTGATATTTGCACATTTCAAACCGTAACTTTCTGGATTATGGCCTGTGATTGTATGAAAAATCGCTTTTGTTTTTTGCTTGTTCTCTATCCATCTCTTGCAAAATGTGGGCGTATCTTGCCTGCCACCGCTGGTTATACTTTCGATGACCTCTACCAAATTTGCATTCTGTTGTTATATCTGTGGACATCAAATAATAAATAGTACTAGTACTCAGTAGTTGTAGGGAAAAAAAAAGGTAGACTTAAAATCATATATTGATAAGCACTGTGTTTACCCTAATTCGATTTTATTGTCCCCTTAGGGGACTATTAAAATGGGTTCGTCTGTCTGTCCATCCGTTCAAACTTGGTGTAGGTGTTCTTGGTGTATATTAGGTCAATGCCTTGATGGAGTTTGAAGATGAGCATTTTTTGCTTAGGGTAAGCAGAGATAAGGAATTTGATTGTTTAATGCTTTGGGACACGATAACTTTAGTTCTAATTTAGTGAGAGTGATAAAATTTGGTGTATAGTTTCATTACATCAATACCTTGACTAAGTTCGATAATGAACAATTTTTGCTGAGGGGTAAGCAGAGCGATAAGCAATTTGATTGGTTGAGACTTTGAAACACAATAACTCTCCTTCTAATTGAGGTGGGGTGGAATGTTCAAACTTGGTGTAGGTGTTCATTATGTGAATGCCTTGACAGAGTTTGATAATGAACATTGTCTGCTTACAGTAAGCAGAGATAAACAATTTAATTGGTTGATGCTTTTGGGCACGATAACATTGGGTATAATTAAGTGATAGCTATGAAACTCTTGAGTATAGATTCATTATATCAATATCTTGACTAACATTTCCCGCTGAAGGTAATTAAGCAAAGCCAAGCAATTTCTTTGACTTTGATTCTATGATATATCTGATAGAGAGTGATAAAACTTAGTGTATAAGTTGATAATTGGTTTGATTGCTCGATACTTTTGAAAAAGGTAAACGTGCAATTAATTAATATGTGTCATCTATTTATACTCTTCAAAAAAAGTAGGGGATATTCAGAAACCGTACAAAACTGTGGAAATGCACTGCTGTTTTTATTAGAGGTAACCAGTGTATGTTAATGACAGGCCAATTGCCTACACATGAACATACACAGTTCATATGGGCGGCTTATCTGATTGCCTCATTTCACTCGCAAAGAGATACACCGTCAAAAGTGAAAATGGACGTTTTTGATTTTTGTCTTAATAATGAGTAATTGCTCCACCAATCCGAAGACATTCAGCAATTCGTCGTGGCATGCTCTTAATCAACCGTAGAATCACGATTTGGGGCAATCAGACCCACTCCTCTTATAGTGCCACGGCCAATTCTTGCAGTGTTGTCTGTTGACGTTGACGTCGACGAACACGTCTCCCGATCAAATAAAAAGTAACACACTAAAGCAAAGGTATGCTAAACAGTAAATCTTATGCAAGAACCGATAGGAAAGCAAACATGGATAGATAAACCAGCATGCGGCAGTTTTCATCAACCCTTCCTTGAAGTGTCAAATTTGACAATGAACCCCTCCCACGTGTATGGCGCTATTGCGTGTCGCATGTGCAGCTCAGTGGTTCTGTTGGGGCGATAAGTTCTTCATCTGTGAACATACTCTTAAAGCATGTCAAGTGTCCATGACTATTTATCATATCACAACCTGCATAGGTATTTGCATTTCAATATCCCCTACTTTTTTTGGAGAGTATATTTCGGGATTTCGGCGGGGGATATCAGCCTCACTCTTGGCTTGTTTACTATTAGTATTACTTCAACTTTAAAGTGACAAAAAAAGTTTATATCTGTTTGACTGGACTATAGCTCATTAAAGTTGTTTGAAAATAGTTTTCATTGTGTCTATCAAGTTCTCTTTAGATGCGTGAATAACCCAATTAAAAACTGTATTTGTTTAGTACTAGTATTTTTCCCTCCTGTATTTTAAGTTTGCTCCAAGATGTTTCCAAATTTTGTTTGTTCATCTTCATATTTGTTTGGTGATGTCTGTAGTGTGCACATTATATGTTGACTGTGTCTTATACTTTTCAAAATGTAATAGCCCTGATGGATTTCAGGCACTCTATAAATGCATTATTGTTATTCTTAATTACAATATTATAAATTAGTCTTTTGCATAGTTTGATTATTGATATGTATATATATTGACTGTCTGGCTTTTGTCTACATGTATAAACCAAAATACTACAAATAAAGATGACATGTTGTAAAACAATTGATTAATGGTAGGATCCCCTCCCTAGTATAATATACAACTTTATAGTAGTGTACTGATTACATGGTAATTGTTTGATCAATAGATAAGATTATCATATGTCATAGGGTAAGAGAGATATTGCAATACTTAATAAATTTAGTGACTTTACAGTTTTTAATAGCTCTTTCTCTCTTGGCCACAAAATTAAAAGTTGTAAAATTATGCCTATGTGTCTAAAATATAAGTAAATTTATGTATTTCTATTTGTAAAGTTATTAGCTCTATGAAGGTCACATAAAAGCTTTTAAGTTTTATGTACAGGCATAAAACCTGTTGAAATGTTGTGACTAAAGTCATTAAAGGTTGTGGACCCTCTAGAAGTCACAGTTTTTATCCAATCTTGGTAAATCTTAAAAGATCCAAAAGATCTTGGTTCCTTTCGATATTCACGCACATTGGACTGTAACTTGATTATGGCCCATGTTTGTACAAAAAATGGCGTTTTTGTTTAGCTTGGTCTCAGTCCATCTCTTGCAAAATGTGGGCGTATTGTAACCAGCTTGGTTCTTATTGTTGTAGACAGTTCATCCTACTGGTTTCTTCTTATTCATAAATTATAACACTTGATTCAGCTAATTATAGAACTTTATGTAGACACAGCACTAACAATCATAACAGACAATTTACAGAGTGGTATAATGACTACAGAATTATGTTCAACTAAAGAAGTATAAAATCAAGAGTTGGCATAACTATAAGTGAAGTCTGTTAGCTGTATCTTCTACCTAATTTGTTCTTCTTGGGTCCATCTTCATATTTATACATACAGTAGAATCTGTTTTAAGCAGCCACTCAAGGGAATTTTCATGACTGGACGCTTAATGGGAGTGACCTCTTAATAATAAAATCTTAGTGTTTGTTAGTGCTGACATCAAGTAAATTTTATGCTTGGGTGCATTATTGGGAGCAAACATCAATACTTGCATCGGTAAATTTGGCCCTCACTGAAACTTGCTTAGAACGAAAATTCTTTGACTCAAATCTCTGATATATCTTCTGTAAACGTGTCATTTTGTACCAACATTGATACAACTGTCTACTATTGTGATATATTTGATAATATTTATCCATTTTTGTGAAGACAATCCATGAATTAATTTTATTTTATCAAAAACGCACGTCCAAAAAACCATTGCTGAATTTGTCACCAATTTTCAGGGGGTGTAACTCTTATATAATATAATACAACTAATCTCGGCTGTATGACAAAGTTCGCCATTAGAACTACTTTCAAGTTCCCGGATTACAATGGCGTTGTCCATGACGTCATTGATGACGGCGTATTTGAAGAATGTTTTATCTTACAAAATTTTTTAAAGTTTGAAGACGTTTTTCTTTCAAGTTTTTCCGATTTTCTTTAGACAAGGACAAATTTGCACTGAAAATTCTACACACTCTTCGAACGACACAATTTTGAGAGTGTAAATGATCGTGACAAAACTCGGCTTTGACGGTACTTTATTTAATCAGTACAAATAGTGTTTCGTTACGTGTGAAAACAATGATCAGGGTTTGTCATTTAATAAAACAAAAGATTAATTAACAGATAATCCTGGGTTTATTGTTATTTTCACAGTTCGTTTTACCTGATCGGTGGGGGGAGTAGATAATTAACTATTAATCACGGGATTAGCGGAACAACAAGATGGTGTCATTCAACAATAGCCATTGAATAAGCGCTATTTTGCTAAATTTATTAGTAAAATAGTGACCGCTGGCCGCGTTAGAGGAGTGACCGTTGATTAAAGAGATGAAACAATGGAATTTTTATGGGGGAATTTCTTCTGACCGCTTGCTTACAAGGAGATGTCGCTGAATAGGAGTGGCTGCTCGTACAGATTCTACTATATTAAAATATGTAACACCTAGCTACCTACATTACTATTAACATAAACACAACAATTTAGACATATATTAAAAGAATACAAAAAAAATAACAGACATAGAAAATAAGCTTATAATATTAACTATATACATGTATTAAAATGGTACCATTAACATACATCTTTATTAGAATACTCGTTAAGAGGACTATGCTCTAAGATGTTATATCAGTGTTAAGGTAACCCAAGATAATTTTAAGGTCCTGAACGACCTTTGCTATCTGCGATTTTGTCGAAACTAGAAATGTAGGTTTATCTCCCAAAAATATTGGATCCTTTCGATATTTGTGTTGTCTGTAACTTCATGGATTTTATGCCCCCCAAATTGTACGAAAAATCACATTTCGAGTTTGTGGACACTCTAGAGGGCACAGGTTTTATCCGATTTGATGAAACTATGTTTATATCCCAAAGACCTGGGTTCCTTTCGATACATGCACGTATCAAACGGTAACTTATGGCCCCCGATTGTACCAAAAATCACCCCCTTTTTTTTTTTTAATTGTTCTCTGGCCATCTCTTGTAAAATGTGGGTGTGTTATTTCTGAAAATAAAAAAATGGTACTAAAAGTTGTTCTGATAAAAATGGGGCTCCAAATGCAAACATTTCAAGATCGTTTAAAAAATTTAAATATTGGGTCATTCCATATCAACTGGACCAATGGTGGGAACAGCGAGTTTTGGGTCTAGGGAGGTATAATTTTGGATTTGTTAGCTTAAGGCCATATACTATAAAATATATTTTTTATAAATTTTTTGGAGAGGGTCATGTTCCCAACTTTCCGAAATTTGGTCCACTTGACATGGAATGACCCTATTGCTGTACGACATGTTTTCGAACATCATCTTTAATTTGACTTTTTAGCATTCTACCTCTTTAATATTAACTCTTAACTGCCCACGGCGACTTTTGTCGACGCCTATATTATAACGTTACCGTTAAGTACCCACAGCGACTTTTGTCAACAAAACCAGTTAGCCGAATGCAACGTTTCTAGCGTAATGAGAGTTACTTCCCTTATGAACAGACAACTTTTTCTCGTTTGTTTACTTCCTGTTTGACATTTTGACAGTGAAAAATCTTACTATTTCTTTTTGAAAAACTATAATAAAAAAGTGATATGTCTAGGCCTATAGGACGACGTTCTCCTAACGACGGAATACCATCCTTTTTGAATGACAGCGATTCAGATTTTATCGGTGGTGTAGAATTTTGTAGTTTTGTGTTAGAACGTGATAGGCTAGTACTAGTAGATCTTGGCCTACTGATAAGTGATAGAAGCAAATAGGCTTAATCAACGAACTACTGAAATAAGCTTACATTAAAGGACAATATTGGTGCCAGTCATTATCACATATGTGATAGAGCTGGTTAAACACATTCCAAATATAATTTTAACACAGAGATCTTTGCTACGATAGCTGAGTAATACAGTTTTCCAGTTTTGAGAGGATATCTGACAATTCATAAAAAGAATTGACTGCCACTAGATAAGTGAACACAAAAGAAAAACAGGAAAAGTCCGTGCATTACCGTGTTTTTATAAGATATAGAATGAATATAAACAAGGGAATGTACGGACTATTTCTATTTTTCTCGTGTTCTCTTATCTAATGACATTCAATTACTTTATCGAATTGTCAGGTATCCTCTTACAGTCCCATATATCAACTTTTGGTCTTCGAAGGAATTATTAGTGAGCAGAAATTCCGCCGTGTATCACTCGTCACATCAGTCAGTTATATAGAGAGATGACTCGTGTTTTCCTTTGGCGTTCGTCACTTCCGACTCAGGAAACCTGTATTACTCAGCTATCGTAGCAATGATCTCTGTGTTAAAATTATATTTGGAATGTGTTTAACCAGCTCTATCACATATGTGATAATGACTGGCACCAATATTGTCCTTTAAAAGAGATTCGTGATGAACAAAAAACATATAACTAACCATTATATACATAAATTTTGCATGAAATGTCTAAATTAATTTTTGGTATAAAATTCATATTTATGAAAATAACATTAAATTTAGATTATGTTTCATCCAATTACATGTAGGGTCTATCTACAGTTGTTTTTGAATAATAGTATGGCTTTAAAATGTATATGTATATTTTAACACTCTTGACGATTATGACGTGTGTTTTTATGACGTTATGACGTCAAACCTCTGGGTCATTTAAGAGTTAAGGATTCATATTTATTGATCTGTGTTTATATCAGGAGAAAAAAAAAATCAAGGGTAGGCAACTCTTCAATGTTTAAACAAAATACAGAACTTGAAGCCAGTTCATTGACATTGATTATTTATGACAATGGTGATGTCACTGTAGTAGTGTATATAAATGGTCTTTAAGGTCTTTATTTCTTAGTTTGCCCAGAATATTGTGTATAGGGTTGTGATAGAATATCATTATAATGCCATCAATTACTGATACAAAAATGTCTGCATACCATTATGAACAATTATGACAAATTTTAATTTCACTTATGCTCTAAAACTAGAAATCAAATGTTCTTTATATATCATATTTTGTACAACATGCTAAAGTTTATAACTCAACTGGTTTTGCTTACCTTGTCATATATATGCTGATATTGATAGAGAATACAAGTTGTTTGACCCTGAATTTGATAATCTTGTTTACAAACATGAACATAATCATCTTTAGAGATAATAATTATCCCCCGCCTTTCGAAGAATGCAGGGGACTATTAAAATGGGTTCATCTGTCTGTCTGTCCGTCCGTCACACTTTTTCTAATTGAGCTAGAATGTTCAACCTTGGTGTAGGTATTTATTAGGTTAAGAACCTTGTGAACCCTCAAATGACAAAAATTATGATCTGATCTAGTTTATGAAATTGTCTTGTAAAGGCTCCCAATTACCTACAAAAGAATAAATATGCGTCAACCCTTGTCGACCGCTCGGACTATTTAGTTGCTTTGGGCGTATGTTTTGTTGCCAGGCAACCTATCTTTCTCATTCAAGCGCATGCCTTCTTGAAAATGCATTATGCAATGCAAAAAACTAAATTATACTATCAAACGTAAGTACTGTGTCAAAAAGTGTTCACTAATTTATTTAGTCAACTATTTTTTTTCCGGATGACGGAACTCAGTCTACCGGAACTCTCAATATGATTGCCACTATTTGTATTCCTGCTTTATTAAAAATTTAATTCTATTTGAAAATCTATGATTCCTTTGGAAAATCAAATTATTCGTGAAGATTTGAATAGAATATAGAAGCAGAGATAATTCTAACGTTATTGGTCGGGTTTAAAATGAGTGAGAAGTCACGTGACGTAAACAAAGCTCTTTATTGGCATTTGCTAACTTCGTGGAATGAACACTCACAAGTTCAAAACAGTATTTATTGCTATTTAATTATCATTAAACAATAAAATATTGTAAATAACATAAAAAGGAAGACATTTTTTAAATATTTATGTTAAATATCATCTAGAAAAATCAAAATGTTCAGGTTTTTTGATATTTTTCTGAAGACAGTATTTTTGACGTCTTTTTATTTCTGTGACTACCCATGACTATATGAAAAATCGCATTTTTAGCTTGTGGAACCTCTAGAGGTCACAATTTTTATCCAATTTTGATGAAACTTAAAAAAAAATGTTTACATCCCAAAGATCTTCTGGATCCTCTAGACTCTAGAGGGCGCAATTTTTATCCAACTTTGAGGAAACTTAAAAAATATGTTTACATCCCAAAGATCTTGTTTCCTTTTGATATGGACGCATGTCGGACTGTAACATCCTGGATTATGGCCCCTTATTGTATGAAATTTGCTTTTTTGGCTTTTTCTCTCTCCATCTCTTGCAAAATGTGGGCATATCTTGCATGGCAACCGCTTGTTTGAACTCAATATTAGTAATACATGAACATTTACTTATTTGAACCAAATTTTGGATGAGGAAATTGACCCCTTGCTCACCGCCAATTCAAGTAGGATCAAAAAGAAACTTGTCATGCTTGTTCCTTGGACAACTGTGCATTGACTGGCACACTTCGATTGTTGGTCTGTGATGAATGCCTAGTTCCTGGTCCATTGTACACTTATACAAGTTTTATAAGTAACATTAACACATGGTTAATGTAATACTAGTGACATTGTTAATGTAATTATACCAATAACAGTATGGTTAATATAATACTAATAACAGTATGGTTAATGTAATAATAATAGATGGTTAAATTACACCATGTGTGAGTTATAAGTAGATTTATAGCCAAGTTATATACCTAGCTGCTTTCAAATAACCGCTGCTTTCAAATAACTTGTCTGTTAAACTTAAATTGCTGTTTGCCTTTGTGACAGTTGAATTGATCAAATCTTTTATTAAGCTGGAAATAGTAAATTACTGCTGTACGAACAATAGAAAGCACTTTGCATTTCAGTGTTCATGAATGTTGTTAGAGGCGGTCTATTTTCAGTGCCTGTTCATGCTTTGTTGTTGTTTTTTTATCAATAGATATAAAGTTGGACTTGTGTTGAGAATTGTCAATCAATATCTGTAACTATTTGGTACTTATGTATAGTTATAACTTCCAAATCAATATTATTAAATTTTTCACAAGTAGGGCATATCTTGGGACCTTCAGTGACTTTACTGAATTGAATGAAAATATTTGAAAGAAGTTTATTTTGTAGCCTGGTACATGTAGTCCTAAAACATTTTCTACTAAAATGAAATGGGATTTACTTCTAAAAGCTGGTTAATTTCTGGAACAAAGCTTATCTGAAAACAGAATGATGATTATTCACTGCAGATAGCGTGCAGAGACATAGATTTCCTGAAGGTATTACCGGTTGTACAGAATCATCTAAATATGACACAGTGATAGTTTCAAATTTATAAATTTGAAAAAAAAAGATATATTACCTGACAATGGAACATATACATGCCAACAGCACAGTTGTTCATAAAGGTTATTTTATAACTATTTGCATGTTTTGTAAAAAAAAATTAATGATCAGCTCAGAAACTTCAAAACTAAATCTTGGAAACTGTGACCTTATGTTAAGCTGAACAATTCCAACAAATTTAAAGAAAAAAGATCTTAACAATTCTGACCTGTAGCTAGATTATATGAAGCTTTCAAGACAATAGCAATAATTATAGTTCAAAAATTAAAAGTACTGCTATTGAATTTAATTTTGATTAGTTCATAATCGTCAGATATTAAGTCTGTGTTGAATTTAATCCCATCTTAAAGGCTGTTTACCTGATGCTACAGAGTGTTATATCTTAGGATTTAAAATAACATGATTGTACCATTAGCGATGGTACTTTGATGATCTTAGAATCATTTCAGACTGGCTTTAGTTACAATAAATATTGTTACTTCGATTCATCATATATTTGAACTGGCAACAATGTCATATTGATTTGTGGACCATTCACGCATTGAAAGGCAATCAACAACTAACGGTCAATCAATTTATTTTGAATATACCTTAGAAACAGTATATATTATAAACAGGCTTGAATGCTTTCAGTTTCATGGCAACTTGGTTAATCTATAAACCTCGCTCACTTACGTAAAATGTAAACCTCATATCATTATATAGCTGCGAGAGAAAACATATACTTGTCTGATTTTGTTTATAATTTTATTTCACGCTATTTATGGGCATTACATACATCTATACTATTCAAAAAAAGTAGGGGATATTTGATTTTTAAGTGTTATTAAAGTCACCTAATGAAACTGACGAAGAAACAAATGACAAAATGAAATGAAGTTCACATTCATCGATTTATTCCAAATGATCGTTAGACTAAGTAAGGCACAGACTGACCATTATAAGGGTAAAATGATACCCGGGGTCAAACAGCAAAGTTACCACAGCATCACAGCCAAGTCAGTAACGGGTAAATCCTCCTCTGTTTGCCAAACAAGCATTGATCCGACGTGGCATACTCCTAATGAGACGTCTAAGGTCATTTTGGTCCAGATTGTCCCATTCCTGTTGCAACGCAGCAGCAAGTTCTTGGACATTGGCAGGACGTTGTTGACGTTGACGTAACCTCTGTCCAAGCATGTCCCAGACATGCTCGATGGGGGAGAGGTCGGGACTCAGTGCTGGCCAAGGTGATGTTCTGTTGTTGGAGGTAACCTGTATCATTATATAGCTGCGAGAGAAAACATATACTTGTCTGATTTTGTTTATAATTTTATTTCACGCTATTTATGGGCATTACATACATCTATACTATTCAAAAAAAGTAGGGGATATTTGATTTTTAAGTGTTATTAAAGTCACCTAATGAAACTGACGAAGAAACAAATGACAAAATGAAATGAAGTTCACATTCATCGATTTATTCCAAATGATCGTTAGACTAAGTAAGGCACAGACTGACCATTATAAGGGTAAAATGATACCCGGGGTCAAACAGCAAAGTTACCACAGCATCACAGCCAAGTCAGTAACGGGTAAATCCTCCTCTGTTTGCCAAACAAGCATTGATCCGACGTGGCATACTCCTAATGAGACGTCTAAGGTCATTTTGGTCCAGATTGTCCCATTCCTGTTGCAACGCAGCAGCAAGTTCTTGGACATTGACTGGACGTTGTTGACGTTGACGTAACCTCTGTCCAAGCATGTCCCAGACATGCTCGATGGGGGAGAGGTCGGGACTCAGTGCTGGCCAAGGTGATGTTCTGTTGTTGGAGGTAACCTGTAACGATCCTGGCCCTGTGACATCTTGCGTTGTCATCCTGGAAGATGAAACGGCGGCCATGACGTCGTGCGAACGGCACAACATGGACTGCCAAGATGTTGTCCCGGTAGTACTGGCCTGTAACACGCCCTGCAACAACATGTAAAGCCGTTCTTCCAGCAACAGTGATGCCTCCCCACACCATAACAGAACCACCCCCAAATCGATCATGTCTGATGACGTTAACGTCTTGGAAGCGCTCGTTTCGACGACGCCACACCCTCCTACGTCTGTCCAAAAAATCAACAGTGAACCTTGACTCATCTGAAAACATCACATTGCTCCAGCGTCGATTATCCCAGTGTTGACGATCCCTACACCAACGACGTCTTGCCTGAATGTGATGATCTCTCAAACAAGGGATCACGCGAGGACGTCGGGCGCGAAGGTGACCCCTATGCAGTCGATTCCGAATCGTCTGGCCACTCACTCTCACACCAGTGTCTGTTTGAAGACGAGCGCTGATCTGATTTGCTGTGATGACACGATTTCTCAAGGCCAAGGTACGGATAAATCGATCCTGGGCTTGAGTTGTCGCTCTTGGTCGACCTGAGCGTGGTCTGTCCTGTACAGATTGTGTATCACGGTATCTGGACCATAGCCTGCTTATGACAGACTGAGAAACATTCATCGTCCGCGCCACAACCGCCTGTGTTGTGCCGATCTGTAGCATGCCAAGGGCACGTAACCTTTCAGTTTGGGTAAGCCGACGCATATCAAAATTTGTTTTCTGGTCACTAAAACATTTAAACTGATGTTTCCACCCTGGAATTCAATGCCACAATGACTGCAACATTCAAAGTCAGAGTCGTGCAAATCTTGGGTTGGACCCCCATGATGATCCCAAACATCACCTGCATTCCATGCGGTAGCTATTGGTGCGTTTGGGCGTCACATGTAACTGGAAATGTTTCTTCTGTTAGGTTCTATAGTGACTTTTTTCGTAGTCATTTGTATATTTTAGTATTATGCCCCCAAAATCAAATATCCCCTACTTTTTTTGAATAGTATATTATGTTATCATTGATTTTTTTTTTTTTTAGAAAAACCTCTTCAATTTTAATTACATTAGGCTATATGTAGCGATTCAGGGCTTATTGAACTGTAGTTACTACAATAAATCATTGAAATGCATCCAATAGCAACCATAAAAATTGTATAACATATGCAGCATTGTTTAAATATTTGTACAGAACGGGATACACATCAATAACGCACATCTTATTATTATAGATAAATAAGGATGTGTCTGATGTCTTTGTCAGATTAATTAATTATATCGGCATTTCCTCTTTAAGAGATGTGAGTAATCACTTAATGTTAAACTGACAATGTTGACAAGTTTATCTTTTCTTAAAAATGTTTTTCTTCATGATTTATCTTTTTGTTTCAAACATGACCCTTTCTGAATTCTTGGTATAATATTATTGCCCAAGTTCCTGCTAAAACCAGGATTGATGCACTGTTTTTTAAAACTTTTTTAAACCGCTGGAAATGTTACTCTATTTTTTAAAACCTTCTGAATTCCGACTATAACTCCGACTATAACCTCCTAAACTGCTATAATTTGAAACCACCAGAATTCATGCACTATTCTTTAAAACAGTGATGAACTGCAATAATTAAAAACACTGTTTCTTCTTATAATTTGAAACCTAAATTTTTGCTATAATTGAAAACACAATGTATTCATGTAATTTGAAGCTGAAATTCTTGCTATAATTAAAAACAAACCGATTCTTTATATAATTTTATGCTTAAACTCTTGCTAAGAAACCAAAAACACACTGGTTCTTATATAATTTAAAACCTAAAGTCTTGCTATAATTGAAAAGACATTGGTTTTTTCATATAATTTGAACCTAAAGTTTTGCCATAATTGAAAACATACCAATTCTTTATATAATTTGAAACCTGTACTCTTGATATATTTGAAAATACACTGATTCTTGCCAAGCTTCTTCAGAAATGGAGGAAATTTGGAAAAATGTGCAACATTATTAATTTTTCAAAACTGAAATCAATAATTTTCAGGGTAGATAGATTTTGATGAATGAATGTACTATCAATACCAAGACCCCTAGAGAACAGTACTTTCAATACCAAGACTGCTCAAGTATTGGGGGGTGGGGTAGATGGCCGAATGAGTTGCATGTGCTGTATCATAAGGTCTGTCATTGAGTCAACCGGCATGGTTTCGATTCCCCGGTTTTACGCGACAAGGAGAAGAGTCACCTGTCCAACCTCATGGGTTTTATCCGGGTTCTGTGGTTTCTTCCCACTGCTAAAAGACCCCTACATGCAAGCGAAGTATTGAAATAAAATTGAACTATATGTTAGTCCTGAAATGACCTATTTTGTGTCGAGTGGACATTAAACTCCATTTCTCTTTATCTCTCTCTACTCGATTATGGTACTATTAATATCAAGACAGTAGGTGACGAAATTTTAAAGATTTTGTTCAAGGGGTTGTAAAACTGATAAATTTTATTTTATGATTTGAAGATTATATCATGGCTGATCAGTACATTATAAACATGGAATGAATGAAATATTATTTATCTTGATAAGCTTGAAATATAATCTACTATATTGACACAAGTGTGCTAGAAAATTTCTCTTGACCGTGTCCTTACGTTTATTATTATTGTTAAGTATAGAGAAATAGTTATCAACAATATTGACACTGATATTCTGTCGTTCAGGTATGTTCAAAATTTAATAAAGTACTTTAGTAGTCAAATAATTAGCATACAGTGCCTTCCTTTTGATGTAAAACTTTATACAGTCGATGAAAGTTTGTCATTTAGGATAAAGGTTCAGTAGGTAAAATGTACGTGGCCTGCTACCATCCGGCTTAAAAACTATTGATTTAATGTCGAATCACATGACCTACTGTTTGAACACGCTAGAGATCAATACATTTGCATGTATGAATTAGAAGATATTCCCTTACCGACCAGTTTATTATTACATTATAATACATAGACAACGTGATAATACGACACCAGTGTCCATCTCACTGGTCAGCGGACACTATACCAGACATGTTATACTGACTATATTCATGGGATTGTCGTGTTCCTCTAATACAGGTACAGTTTCTCTTACATTTTGTTTATTGTTTATCTCTAACATCTCTAGGATTGCGTTAATACATGTTTTATCTTGTCTTCATGTCTGTGATAGGTGATGAGGTTTTTTTTTTAAAATAAGAACTCTGTATAACAGATTTTTGTATCTGAGTCAATATTTTCTCAAGATGCCATACGATTCCTATATTTATTACTATAGATTTGATTAAAACTTAACAAGGACTTGATAAGGCAAAGAATGAAAGTGTCTATCTGATTAAAATTGATAAGATCACATCTTTTATGAGAGGGGCCCAGTGTGGTTGTTTGGTTAGGGTAATGTCACATGTTAAAAAAAGAACCTGTTTATCGCTTATGTCGATTGGACTAATAATGAAAGTGTTTTAAGTTTGTAATGGATCCAATTTTAAGCAAGGAAAAAACATATTATACTCCATCATTCATATTTTATCCATGATTCTGAACGTAATGCCAGATATGAATTCTTTGTATTAAGATTCATACTCTTTTGAATGCATTCATGGGTAAATAACGGTCACGCTAGAATTATGATTTAGATAATCCACAGATTAGAAATAAATTTAAATGTGAAAAAAAATTAACAAAAGAAACACAATTTTTGAAGGCAGTACTGGCAACAGTATACATGTAAGTAAATGTATAGTGCATGGCTCCTTTAATTGTAAATAAAATCTGCGTATCATATGATTGATATTTTTACATACACATATGCAGGTAAAGAATGTCATTCAATTGCTTTGTAATTCACATTTACTAGAATGTAATATATATCAGTATCATAAAAGAAGTATAAATTTATAATACCGGTACTTGGATTACATCCATGACTGTCTCAAGACATTGTTTAAAGACACCAGATTAAATGAAGTTTGTGTCATACAGACCCAGGACAGTGTAGATCAGTGCAGTAGATGCTAATGGCTATAACCTGAATCCATTCATTTGATCAGTCTGTTTTGTCTTGTTAATGTTGTGTTTGTTTTGTGCTTTTTCTAATTGTATGTTGTAATGCATCCCCTTGCAGTTACATGTATTAACTAGTATACAGTGTTAAATTTATATTCATGTACTTTTACAATTGACACCAATGGAAGCTGTAGTTAAACTGTCCCCAATAGATCAATTATTGAAATTTACAATTGCTTTGTTTAACTGCGTGGCTGGTACATTTCTATAAAATATTATTGATTCATAATGGATTCTCTCTCAAGGTTTATTTTTTATATTATCACTTCATATTTTTACATTTAACAATTTAACAGATTCTAATTACTTGGAAGTATTTTGTTTTACATCAGAAACAGACTAAGCAAAAACAAATTGTTACCACCCGAAGTGTTTCCCAGCGATTTATGGTAGATTAACTCGTATTTGATCTTTAATTAAAACATTGTATTTTAACAGAAGCTTGGAGAAACATTCATGGACCAGATCCCCTTCTCCTGACTACAGCACTTCAAACATAAAGCTATAATAATAATTACAGTCCTTCAGTTAAGATTAGATAGCATTCATACATTTACATTTAAATCATTTAGCATACCATGGGCTTACACAATGAATTTAACTGAACTCATTATGGGTATACGCAACCCTATTTGATAATTGAACTGCAAAAATTTGCACGAATATATTGATAAAAGTTGACCAATACTAGTACCTAAGTAATCTCTAATTGATGCCTGAAAATATGTTATTTATGAATAAAAATGTCTTTCTTTTTGTCCAGACCTTTTCCCATGGCAATTCCATACATCCCACTTCCTATATCAAATATGGCAATTCTATATATAATTATGTCTAACTATGTGGTGAGAAGTTTACATTAAAAGAATAGAATGTGTCTGTCTGACTTTTTTGTTTAACAAATTTAACATATAGTTGTTTTAACTAATAAACTGAAAGAAAAATAACTTCATGTTTTACATGTATATAATGCACAGACATCCATTAAATACACTGTCATTGATTTGTATTGTTATAATATTAAGTTAATTAACCAATATAGGTTATAGATACACTTATTTGTTACAATATACCGGTTTCTAAGATAATTTGGCTCTTTATTGAGAATGGTATTCAAAAGTATGGTATTCAATAAATGTTGAGAGCTACTGCAGGTTATCCGAGACGAACCTCCTGAGTAAGCTTTCGCCCCGTTTTATTTTGTGTTCAAATGGTATTTTTTTATTTTTAACCAATTCAGGAACATGATTAATATTGATAATTAATATGACGTAATTGGCATTGTTGAAAAGACAGAACACTGAATACTAATAGTATGATTCTGTAGTCGTTATAGATTAGTTTTCAAAATAGTGGATCCGAAAGGAGTATAAATTGTTGATATTAAAGCAAGAATGCATGCTTTTTGACTGTAGACATCGATAGAGTGCAAAAGGTAGTCGCAATGATCTACATTTTTTTGCTTTTCAAAAAATACCAAATTTATAATACTTCCCTAAAATGGTCTAATAAAAACCATTTAGAAACCAAAAAAAAGGTGATGAAATGTTCTTCAAAGGCGAACACGACAATGAAGAATACCACCTACGACGGTACTATTATTTAATCGTAATTCCGTAGGGGGGTGGAGGTGGGTGGATGGCCAAATGGTTAGTGCGTTGTGTTGTATCATAAGGTCTGTCATTGAGCTGGCTGGCGTGGTTTCGATTCCCCAGTTGTACGTGACAGGGATTAGCGTCGCCTGTCCAACCTCGTGGGTTTTCTCCAGGTCCTTCAGTTTCCTCCCACTGCTGAAGACCCAGGCCTTGAGATCTGAAAATTACGCTGAAGTGACAAGATGTGTTCGCCATATCTTTTGCGGGAGCTATTTAAGACCACCAAATTTCTATCTGAGACAATACTTATTATAACTATATAGTTTACATTAAATTTAAACTTAAAGTGTATAAATTAAACACTGTTTAACATGTAGTAATACCCTAGGTAACTGTTCATAAATAAAAAAAAGCATCATACATGTATGTATATCATGTCCAATTACATTTTGACAGCTCCACAAGCTCAAATTACATTTACATTTACTTTACAGTGATAATGACGTGTTGACATCTCGATGAGAGGGCTACGGTTTAGTGGGTTTAGTGCTGTAGGTAGTCCACTAAACGTTGACACAACGATACTGGGCTTCCAATATGCCTTTCAATCACAAATTATGCCAAAAATTTCAGTTTATATGTGTATTATTTACTTACTATCATGTAAAGAAACAAACAAATCCCACTTTGATAAATTATAATTAAATCGCTAATTATGATTGGCTACTAATTTTGGAGTTAGATAGAGGTTCTAATGGAGACAAAAGGATTACAATTTCGTCCCTGTATTTTGAATATTTTTTGGTTTTATATTCTTTTAAGTAATTTTAGAAATAACTGTCAATGTTTTTAAATAGTTTTGGCAGAGTTTTGAATTAAATATGCAGAAATGCGCATCTATGCATTTTTTTACAACCGATCTAAATTTCATGTTTCCCTTCACCTCGGAATCGCTCATTAAATTGATAATTCCATATCTCGGAGGATAACTTTGCATTGGAATAAAAAAAAAAACCGAGACGGTGTCATCTAATATCGACCAGGGCTTTGTGGGGGAGAATTCATCCATGCTTTTGGGGATGAAATCGTCCACTATTTTGAGCCCAAAGATCGATTATAATAAAATTGAATAATTTGCTGGCGCGATAATTTGTGTTCACTAGTTTTAATTTACGAGCGCATGAAATTAAAATTGAATAATTTGCTGGCGCGATAATTTGTGTTCACTAGTTTTAATTTACGAGCGCATGAAATTAAAAAATACAGAGTAATCATATTTTCTCTTTGAATCATGGTGACAGTCAGGCAAATCAGAAAGTTGATGGATGAGTCATCTGTAACTACCGTTTTGAAAGTTATATAATTTATAAATATGATTCATTAATGTCTCTGTACATCATTTTCAGGATTGTTAATCCCTTGCAATCAACAACATTGTAAAAGTTGAGTCTCTATAGGAATATCAGTATAAAAATGCTTCCGTTCCATTCAATATTTACAAAGATATGATGAAATGAAAATTCGATACCCTCTGCCGATGATAAAAACTGGACATAGTCAAAACAGACGTAAACCTAAATTGCCAAAATTCACTTAAAAGTCAAAACAGCCAAAAATGTGATTAAAACATTTTACTAGATAATGAGACCTGGGAATATTGTCTACAGTCAGAGCTGTCTCTCGAAATGAAATTTCAGCTATAATGGAGGTATATTTAGATTTTAATTTTGGTTAACAAATACAGTTCCGCGGTAGCTTGAAGGATGTCTCAAATGGTTGAATCAATCTTTTCTGGTTTCTGAGAAAAAAGAGTAATAACATTGTCTATTGAAATATATCTTTAATAATATTTCAAAGTTGATGCTGAAGAATAAGCTAAATTATCCTGTGAAGGAGTAGAATTTCACAACTGTAAATTGGGTGTAATAAGTAATATAAGCTTATTGTACCAATGAATATCAATTATCATAATTATAATGTTTACATACAGGTACACCCTTCATTAAAGTAATCTGATCTCAGTTTTATGATCTGTCTTATTCTGACCTCTCAATTACAAGCAAATCCTTGTTTTTATGTTTTGTAAGATTTAAGTATAGACATATAACTGGAATATCTTGTTTAAATCTCAACTCTATAATAATAGCATGTACTTTACTACTTTATCGTTACACTATAATGGAAGATAAGCTCGCTTTTGTGATGGTTGATCTCAGATCTATAGCCTTGCTCAATTATTTAGGAAATAACGCAGACTGATCAATTGAACTTGAATATCAAATCAGATATTAATACCTAATGGAAAGCATAAAATAAGTAATTTGAATTGTCGACTTCTGCTCTAGCAAACCTTGAAATCCCAAAATCTAATCAAGGGTTTTCTAAAGGGCTGAAAACGGGGTCGGTTGGATATATTTAAGGTTATTGCCAGTTTTTATTATATTATTACTTACAATAGGTGAAAAATCAATTATTGTTGGTAGTCACTCAGTTCCATTTGACTAAAATGTATTTTAGTCAGTTAATTTGTGAAAATTTGAGAACTTTTAATTAATTAGTTGTCGATATACATGTATCGCCATGTGCGAAAATTTATTTTGAAATAAAGAAACTCCCTTAAAAATGCAACATCATGTGATCATAACTCCAATGTGAATTACTTAAATCTGTAATCCAAAATACTCCCCCAAAAATCGTCTATATGCATGCTATTCCTTTTAATAACTTTCTTGATACAAACAGCTATTCAATTATGGTCTGTGTTTGCAACCTTTTGAATCGACATTAAATTACCTAAATAATAATACAGCCTAGCTTCTTAATATTTTGAGACAGTTGGAAAATTATATTATTCTTTTGCTTATCTATGAATTTAAGTTCTTTGGAGACAGGTGTCCTATTGCATGTGGTTCTATAAGTGTGAAATTTGATATTTTAGAGAATAATTCAATGTAGGAAATATTGCGATAGATCTCATTTCTGCGGCATAGGCCCCTTAATAAACATGGCATAAAATCTGATCAAATAAGACATGAAATTGTGTACTACAATGGCCGTATCAATGTGCCAGAAGAATGTAACTGACACACTTTTCATAGTAATGAAGTTAAGTTATGCAACAGTTGGTAAATGTTAGCACAACGTAGAATGTCAGTTCATTATATCTCCTTTACACACTAAATATTGTATAATTTTTTCTCTGCTGCTAACTGGTCTGACAATGATATTTTGTTTGTTTAACTGAAAACCTAATCAAATATGAGTTGACATAGTGAACAGTATAGTCCACTGGTTTTTACGCCCCACTACTGTATGGTCTATTATTTATTTATCAACATTTAAAAACTTGAGCTAACTACCTCCCACAGACTCTGTAGTGATAAACAACAAACATGGTTAATAATAGACAAACTGCTTTACTTTTACCACCTGAAAGAATTTAAATTGATCAATATATCATTTGATAATGTGGAATTTCCTAGTTTGTTGCCCAATTAGCCATGTTTTTTATTTTTCATTTCTATTACTATTGTTCGATTGAAAATAATATCTTTCAGAATCTTGTCTTGTTTAGGCAGAAAATAGGGACTAATTTTCTGACTTCCACTTTATGTTTTTCAGATATCAGAGAAAATGGCTCTGTTCGAAATGATTACAAATCACCACGTCCCTTTCTCGACCCTATTACTGGTAAGTTCTTCATGATTTTAATTGGTATTCTTGTGTGGAGTTATCTATTTCTCTAATATTTTGAATTTATAAAAGCTTACTGAAAACATTCATTAACAGCACTAATTACATATTTTGGTTGAAGGTTATAGAAGAGTGTTCCTCTAATTTTATCTATTGTTTAGTCTTCTAAACTACAGTAACATTGTAAACAATTTTAAAATATCTCAAAAACTAGAGATGACATACGTTTAGTTCAAATCGAAAGCTTATGAATAAATTTATAATTGAATTTGTATTTGTTACAAGATACAGACATCAAAGGCTGAGATGTTTTAGTGACAATCATTTGAAATATGTTTCAGAATAATGATAAAATTAGAAGAGCTCTTATTAAGATCACATAATCATGTTTACACCTGCAATCATGCATCCCTGAATCTGAACAAAGATAATGCTTTTGGTTACATTTTTTTTTTCTTGTGAGTTTTGATGTACCGGTACGTATAAGTTACCAATCAATGATTTAATTTAAGATCGTGAATGTTAACCAATGATTTGATATAGGATCGTGAATGTTAACCAAGTATAAGTTTACAGTTACAGTTCATTAATTCAATCTGAATGTTTTTCAATAATTTAAGATTGAAACTGTAGCTGCCTTAGTGCCTTGTATAAGACAACTCTATAGAATTAATAGTTTTTAGTAAGATTATTGATAGAATAAGATTTAGTTTCTAGTTCAGTTAATAATTGATTTGTTAGGGATTGTCGCTAAACACCATAATACCATTACATGATAACTCTACATTTACATTCAAACTATCGTCTATCACCTTCCACCATCTCTTATGTCCATAGCAACAAAGACAATAGAAAAGTTGATCAATTGATGAAAGCTTCAATTTATTCACTATATAATTGATCAGTTTACTGTTAGTTGATGGAGTGCTGAACAAATTAATAAATACAGAATAAGACTGTCTGTATTCCTACAGATAAGCAGTCATTAATTGCTGGAATATAAAAGACCATGATATGATATTATGAGACGAATACAAACAAATGATGATTAATTGCACACAAAACTCAAATCATAATATCGATTTTTAAACGGCCATGCAATAATATGATCAAGTATTATTAGAGATTACCTACATGTATTATTAGATAGTCCATTTGAGGGAAGAAAAAATGAGGTCTTGTGCATACCCTAGTCAGCACGATAAAGATCGCACTGACTAAAGTTGGAAGTAAGACTGGACTGCCATGCCTCTGTCAGAGCAAAGTTTCTTTCATAGCACACTGCATGGCAATGCCTATCTTCATTTGTAGAGGACATTTGGTGCAAAACAGTAATAATATGTTAAACCCAATTTCATTTACATACATGTTTCCATTGTACATTATATAGGCACATGCTGTGCTGTCTAGTTTTAAAGGTTATTGAACTGACAATGGTCTGAATACTGTATTATAAAGTTGTTATAGAAGACTATACATGGAGGATTGTGCTTGAAAGCCTCTCATGACCTCGTTTGTCAAGAAATTATTTTTGATTTCATTACCTATCATTTTACACTGTATTATTTCTAAATTATAAATAAATTCTTGAGTGGTGGTTTATTCCCTTATTTAATTTAAAATAAATTGTTTAATGTCAATGAGTAAAATTTCCCAATCTAAATTACTTTTTCATTGATGATTTGCTGTATGAATAATAACAATGAATTTATACTATAGTTATTTGATATTTGTTAGAAACAATACATGTGTGGTTAAAAACAATAAACATTTACTACACACATAAAGTCAAACTTTATAAATTTTTTGTAAAATTCTAGGTAATCATTTATTATTTTTTTGATGTTTTGTGTGATGATACATTGATTAATCAAAATCAACTAATTAAATACAAATTCTTGTTACAGCAAAATATTTTAAATTTATATCTACATTATTTTAATATTTAAAAATAACAAAAATTTTCATGTAAAGTAATGAATTAATTTGCAATCATAGAACTACAAATATTTTCATGTGTTACAATAAAAATAACTAAGGTTTGGGGCAGTTCACGGCCCATCATATAATCATAATCTTATAATAACTAATTTGTGTTCATATTTTTAAGAATTTATAAAATAGGTTCATTCACCATTGATGCAAGGAGTTAATGATTTTAGTATTTTAATCTTGTAATTGACATTCAATAATATAAGTCAGTTTTACTCATAGACAGTAAAATATTGTACATTTAAATTTTATATAGGCAACCATTATAAAACAGATTATTGAAAAAATGTGAGAAGTCTGTTATTACTATTTGGAAATCAAAAACTCCTGAAGACAAGGGTGTGTTGTTCAAAGAGTTAATGTGAAAACAAATGTTTTCAAGGCTTGGTAGTAAAGTTGATGATAACACTTGAATTTCATTGTTTACTGAAACAATTAAAAATCAATTTAATTGAATGACCTTTGATATTGCGGCTAAACATGAGACATGATATTGGCATTAATTAACCTGATTTTATTATTTCATTGTTCTGTATCCATGCTTACTGAATTAATTAATTTGTTTTGTTTTATTATTATAGAGAAGTAGCTAATTACAAATTGATCTAAATGTGAATCTTTTTATATTCTGTACAGTACACTACATCATCATGATGTAATGTATAAATATTTTGATGGTCCCCAGAGAAACAGTCTACTAACTTGATTATTGAACTATATCAACCTTTTTCTAAAAACTAAGTAATGCATATTATTTTAATTGCTAAGTGTATGTCATAATTGTACTAGAGTAAGGCAATTTAGTGTGTTTTTTGGCGTAAAACATTCGGGTAACCACTCAAGTGAAAATGAAATAATTGATCAAAGAAAGAGGTGACTGAAGTTTTAGAATAAAGTCTGTCATATGAAACATTGACATTTATACTAGGCCATAATATTTGTTTGGAGATGATTTGATCAATGATTGCCGATTGCCTGTAATTATTATGGAAAGATATTGTCTGAAATTTTAATTGCATAGCATCTGACATGATGGAGGCTTTTGAAAGATACTGAATAGTAGTTGGAGCAATCCCTACATTACTATTTGAATCGGATATAAGTTTATTATAGATGCATTATGGAAGAAGAGCTAACTCTGTCCATTGCAGGTCTTTATTTTGAACTCAAATGTTATATAAACTATCATTTACTAAATGATTTAGACATTTATTAACAAGACAGGCCCATAATCTACTCTCTAGACCATAGATGGCATAGATTTAATTGGATTAGAACTAATGGGACAAAATGAATAATTGTGTGTCCAGTACCATAGCTATGATAATAAACAATCTAAGCTACGTCTTCCAACACTTGTATGTAACTTCAATCAGATTAAAGCAATCTGAATTAAATTTTCAATAGATTCATTTTTCATAACCTATTTTTGAACTATTATAGCAAGAACAGCCAGCTCTTTATCTAATTCTTACATTATCCATCTGTAACGTTTGTATCTGATTATTAATTGGACCAGAAAATATTTTATTGTATATATCTGCAGACACAAATGTACATGTATATGTGGTTTCTAATGACAGTTTTACCCATTTTGATTAATTAATGAGTACAGGCATGTTTTTAAGGTGATATTTTTGGCAATTTCCTTAGTCGAAGAACAAAAAATTTGAATCTTTTTAAAAATGATAAATTCTGCAGATAAATAATGTTTTAACTAATCAAGGTTGTTACAGTTATATAGTATCATGCTATGTGATTAGTTATTCCCGGTAGTGCCATAAATGTAAATATTATGTTTAGCCGGTAATATCACAGTATTATTTCCTTCTCCAGTAAAAATATTTGTCTATTCATTAGATGAGCGTGACTGAAATTAAATGGTTAGAATCTATATTGGATAAAAGAGATTTAAGACAATCAATGAATGATTCATGTTTTAATTTTTTGAAACCACACCTTTGACTGATGTTTACCTACATAAGCTCGGCCATCAGGAATCAATAAACCTAAATGCACTTCATGATTCAAATTTTTGAACAATATGTATATTATGTGTCGTATTTTAAGTTCCGTAAAAGTGGTCAATGTGTGCATGTGCTGTAAGATCATAAATCAGTATTTATATCCTAGTTTGTACCTGCCTAACCTCATGTATTTTCTATGGGTACTCCATCAGTTCCCTCACACTTTTAAAGTGAATTATTGAAATACAATTTACCGTGCCATATTAATCATAGAATTATTAATCATAGAATTATTTGGTTATCGTCAAGTTGATGTTTCTCTCTTTTAGGCTGTTTTTGAATTACAAAAACTGTCATAATCGCATTCACAAGTGAAATTATTTTACCAAATGGGTTCGATCCCTCCTTAAATTAGCATACCAGGTTCAGAATTGGATGAACTATAATGGAATTATGGTTGTGTACAAAACAGCACTATCAATTTGATGATATTCTGCACTTTATTATAATTAACACCTTTTATAAATTCTTTGCTCCATGTTCTTTAGTCTGCATTTAAAGATGCATTTTTGGCCATGACATTTTTTGCCAGTCACTAAATTAATCATTTCTAATTGAAATCAAGTGATTTAACATTTATATTATTTCCGATGAATATGTAAAAAAATGTCAAGTTTTCTTTTGTGGAGCTAAGATTTATTTGCATTATCCTCACCCTTTTGCACTGGTTTATGTTGAACTTACATGGACTTTCTGCTAAAATATTTTCTTTTCTTTGTTTTCAAATTTACAGTTGATAACATCAACAATGAGGATAAACAAGGTATGATGAGGTTTTTTCTTCATGAAAAATTGGAAGAAATGTTAACTTATAAAATTAACTTTTAGTAGACACATTAACATTTTGAATTGATCAGGTGCTTGATACTGTCTCGGGTTTTATTATTTATCATTATTTACGTTATTGTTCTTATACTCGATATTGCACTTTAAAAGTAACTTAAATCAGAATAAATGATTGTTAATATAAATTATTAATAAATGAAAAGTTTAAAATTTGATTTTGCTATTCCATTTTGATCTGCAAACTTTACTGAAATATTTTTCAGATGTAGATGAGTCTCCTGTTCACATTCGTCCTACTTTAGCTCGTGGTTCAGCTAATAGTTCACGTCGTATATCACCTAAAGTGCCTCCTACCTATCAACCAGAGAGATATACGTCTAATACATATCTAGAAGATGATAGTGATAGTGCTTATGCACCATCATTAGAAGGAACTCTAGAATATGACCAGGATCAAGAGGTAAGTGGAAAACCAAACACCAAACCAATATAAAAAATAAAGGCATTAGCACTTCAGATATCTTTGACATCAATAGAAATATTATAATTTGCTATTTGGCACCAGGGGTGGATTGGGCCGAAGGGCCGGTTGGACAAAAAATGAAATTTCACTTTCTTCACTCTATACCAATGTGTCTCGTGGCCTTCCATCACAGGAGGAATCAAATAGCACTCCCGGCTACAAAAATGGGACATTTTTCAATGAAAATATTCCTACTTATTCAGTATTCCTAACTGGTTAATCAAATGGTCAAAATTTTCTCAACTAGTCCCATTTTTTAACCAGTTAAATTCTCTTGACTCTTGACGATACAATGATAATATGTCATATGATAATTTCACAGGTTAATGGTTGTAAATTACTTTCAGGTCGGGGTTTTGGCCTAAATTAATCGATTTATGAAATATATAATTTGACAGAGATTATAATCAGATATGCCACCAAATCGCATATTTGGAGTTCATTTTTCAAAATTTTCCAGGGTGACAATGGTGGTTACTTTGTCAAGTTTTTAGTTATGGTAAAAATGCAGTAACTTTTCGATGCAGGAGGCCAAAATAAATATAAATCTTCAGTATTTTTAAATCAAATCTTTTTGTCTTTTTAAGATGGTGAGCTCATTAAGAGGAATAAGAAATAGTGCTTCTAAGAAGAAGAATCAGAAGAAAGAAGAATTACAGAAACAGAGTAGTCAACAAAGTTTTAACTCATCACCATCATTATCTGATACCTTAGAGTTTGAGAGTGGTGTTTATAGTTCTCGTACAGATCTCAACTCTAGGTAGAAAAATATATTATCTTACTATATTAACCTATTATCTGTTGTCATGACTATTGGACAATTCTCTAATGAATAATGAAAATAAATGTTCATTTTGTTTTTGGTAATTGTTATTTTTATTCTGTGCATAACTTAATATTGTAGAGAAAGAGTCGGTTTGAAACAGAGAAAGCTTAAAACACAGTAACAACAGTAAACATTTTCATTAACGGCTTAGGGTGCGTGAAATATAAAACGACTGTAGTTTCTATTCAAGCTTTATTTTTGTTTATTACAGGAAAAAGACTGAATCACCGTTTGAATCAAAACCAAAACTTGTTCGATCTGGAGTGAACTTCAGTAAAAGAAGTAGTTCTGATAGTTTAGGTGATGATGGGGAATATAAAAATGGCAGTTACCCTAATCATGTGGAATTTAACCCAGCTAGTGGTGTTACATTCCCAACTAACAGAAGCTCTGATGTTCAGATTGTGGGAAAGGGTTATTCTGATGATTCTAGCAACGAAATCAAAATTTCTCCGACTCACAAATCGAAAGAGCGCAAAAGAATCAAGGGTAAGTTTCATGTTCTTTACAGTGTACAGTAAAATCACTTTTTGTACTGTATGTAATAATATTTTGCAAACGCACCTTTCATACTTTACAGCACATTGTATAAAACTTTTCTAGACATTTTATCTTTATGTTGTTTGAATGTTATTCTTCCACTTATTCACATGTCACAATAACAATGAAGTGTACACAAATTTACAATTCAAATAAAAAGCTTGAAATTTTCAATATTAGGATCCAGAAAAGGTTATTAATATTCCTAGCAATCAATAATAATGACTGATACATCATTAAGTTTTTTTTATACACCCACATTTTCATGTGGACGTATTATGCTATCTACCCTGTCTGCCTGTCCATCCACTATTTTTATCTGATTTTAACGAAACTTGATATATAGGTCTATCTCCCAAAGATCTTGGTTCCTTTTGATATTGGCATGTATCGGACCATAACATGATGGCTTATGACCCCTGATTGTACGAAAAATCACTTTTTTAGCTTATGGGCACTACAGATCACAATTTTCATCTTGGTTCCGTACGGTGTTTGCGCATATCAGATCGTAACTTCCTGGATTATGGCCCCCGATTGTATGAAAAATCATGTTTTTTAGTTTCTGGATTCTCTACAGGACACAATTTTCATCCGATTTTAAATAAATCACCATTCCACCACCATTATGAAGGTTGGATTTGGAATCCGGGAAAACCGAACGAAACTGCCTGACAAAATGGCCGCTCTTTGTATGCAAATTCCATGTTTACGCGAGTAAGCTTAGCCTACTCTTTGAGTTTAATTAGGAATGATCAAGCATACTACTCAAAGTCACTATCTAACTCAATATTTTCCATAACATTTGAAATTAAAAACATGAATAAGAATTCAATATTGATCAATTTCAATCAATAGGCCTAGTGACACAATTAACATTTTATAATTAGTACCCGGTACTCGAGTCGTGTACCCTATGGTTTCGGGTGCCATTTTGTAACGAACAGATAAAAACATATCCTACAACACAATGTGGAAGTAGTTAATAAAGGCTGATTCACAAACCACAAAATAATAATTTAAAAAACTTTACATACATTCATTCATATAATATGTGCTTTTAGAACCATTTTTGTCTATTTCAAGGTTCCAAAAAATAAAACCATACACCCTTTAAAGCAATAATTTCAAGTAAATATTGTTGCATTTCAAATTGTGGTGATGGTTTTGATCAAGGCAGCCCCATTAAGACTGAAAATTTCTGAATTACCCTAAACTTAACACTTTCTTAACAAATCTTTTTATTTCTATTTTGATTTTGAAATTGATGTACTTTTTAAATAAAGAGACATTTTTCTATTTAACATATTTAGTTATTATTAGCAATTTTGTGAGCACATCTTTATTTTAAATGCACTGGATTTGTGTGTGTTATTTCCAGGCACTCATTTTTCACCTCTTGGTATGGCTTCCATGCACAGTACAGGGGCGGCAGATATGCATGATGATAGAATTCCTCGACAACAGAAAATAACTATGATAGGAAAGGGTATGTTACAGGAATATCAGAGAAAAGGAGAATTTAGTACATGTATATGAACAATTTTCAGGGCTAGATTTTACATGGGGAGCAAAGTTTGCACAATGCAAGATTTCATTTTGCACTTTGTATTTATGGTTATGTAATTTGTGCAATATTTGTAGGTATTGGTTTGTTTTTATTAAGTAGATCCATGTCAAACATTTTTTCACTGAATTTACAGAGCTGTTTTTCTCCTGTGAACGTTATTATGCCTATATTGAGAACCATGAGCTATTACAATTTAAAAACAGAAATTTAATCATTCTTGAGACCCCCAGATTTTAAATACATTCGCTCAAATATTTGTATGATATTTTTAGGTGTTTTCGATTCATCTGTTAATGGTAATGAGATTACCAACACTTCCTATCAACTTTCACCAGAAAACCGTCCAAATCGTAATGAAGTGAAGATTGTTCCTAAAGGAGTGTATGGAATAGGGGTTAAAAACAGTCCCAGTGAATCAAACTCTTATAGTTCATTAAATAGTTTATCAGATGAAGAAAATCTCCTAGATGTAAGTATATAATGTGGTTATTATACTTCTAGCCCTTTTACATGTAGTGAAACATTCATAATTTTAATGACATTAATTATAGACTTTAGTCTATGGCCAGTTATTTTTTGTAGGTGTATTTTAGTTGATTTTATATGGTTGCTCTTGCTAATTACTGCTTGTTGCTAAAGCCAGAGGCTTGGGTCCTGTTTCACAAAGAACAAGAAATACTTCTTATGTTAATGAAATATTTTAATATAAAACTCTATTGAACTTCCTTCTATGTAACTTTATATACATATTGTGAAACATGGCCATTGTATTCATCTTGACATGCTTATGCAAAGCTCATTCCATAAAATTTTAGGTATTTGACATAATAAAACAAAAACTGGATGATGTAACTAAAATATTATTCTCTGATCCATGTTTTCCTCTGTAAGTAAAAGTTATTTACTTGCTCCAGCCAAACAATAAGAGCGCTATCTATTGAAAAGAGACTGAATTTTGTCAATTTTGTTGAAATGGATTACTTATTGTACATGGAATTTAATGTTAGCTTACTTAAAAGATTTGAAGTCCATTAGATACTTAAAATAAAGATGTAACAATAGCTGGAGCTGTAGGTTCAATGAAGTCTGTTTACTGATGTGAAAATGCTGTCAGTAACATCAAGTAGGTTTTAAATCTAAGATGTGAAAGACAATTGACTTGAGTCTATAGCCCACAAAATAGCCAGCAGCATTTAGTATGCTTTAGAAATGTTAGCTTTATTTCAATGTTTTTTTCTTGCATCAAGAATCGAGATTTCTATTTTCTCATATTAGTTTTATTGATAAAAGAGTTAAACAATACACCTACCATGTATCAATATTTCTCAGTTTTTAACCTACATGTCATATCGATAATTTGACACAATCTATGTGAAAATTCTCAAAAGTATCCAGACTGTCCAGACCAGCAAATGCTCATAAAATGACAAATCAACGCCTAATTTGTCCAACTCTCCTTAACCACCGCTCATCAAATAGATATTGTACCATATGAACACAATCTGATTAAAACACAGATCCAATTCGTTTCGTTTTTATACCGGTAGTTCAAACTTTCGATTTTACTTGTCTTTACTACACTTGGATCTGGAAGCGTTGTTATTTAACTCGTGTTCTTCTTGAAATGAGGGGTCAGCCAATCAAATGGTCTGTCAAATCGAGGGTTTGACATTTTTTGCGCGGAACTGTGGGTAGACATTAGCGGCAATAGAAATCAAAACAAAGCAAAAGTAGATAAAAAATACATGGCGGTCGCTAATTGGTTAATCGAATGACTGACGTAATCGGGTCAAATGTCGCTTGCTTGGTACCTGACGTCATAGAACGTGAACTCCCACTATAACTTGTTAGATCTACATGTAGTGTAGGCCATCGAAAGTATAAAAAACGAAACGAAATATAGATCTATATTTTAATTAGATTGATATGAACACTTTTCCATGAGTAAGACACCGGCTCGCTAGCCTGGAGGTCTTTAGTAGGTGTTGCCGTGTTGGCCTAGAAAGTTCCTCCTGATATTCCGACGTGGTTTCCCCTTGTCAGTGGTGCAGGAGGCTCTGACAAGGTCAGCTGTCCAGTTGTTTGGATGGTACAAGAAAACAAGGTTCCGTGTACACATTGACTTGCACATAGAAGAACCCTTGACAATTGGAATAACAAATAAGAGTAGGCCATAGTGATGCTGTCTGGCCAAAATTTACCTCATACTAGCACACTGTATGGTGTATGCCCGTCCAATTAGAAATCTATATATTGATGGGTAGCTGTCCCACATTTTCTCTTAAAACTGCTAGTTGCATTCTTATTCAAATTTAACAGGCTTAAGTGAGATTTATGTTCCCTTTATATAGTTGTTGGGTACCACAGTACGTTTGTCACTTAGAAGGGGGGGTTGGATGGCTGAATGGTTAGCATGCGCGCGCTGTATCATAAAGTCTGTCATTGAGTCAACTGGCGTGGTTTCGAATCCACGGTTGTACGTGACAAGGAGTAGGGTCGCCTGTCCAACCTCGTGGGTTTTCTCTGGGTCCTCCGGTTTCCTCCCACAGCTAAAGATCCCTACGCGCAAGCGAATTATGGAAATAAAATTGAACCATATGTTAGTCCCGAAATGACCTAGTTTGTGTCGAGTGGACGTTAAACCCCATTTCTCTCTCTCTCTCTCTCTCTTGTCACTTAGAAAATTATTTGAATCCAAATGGATTCACACTTCAAGCGGGTGGGATAAGGAGAAGATTTAGTCTTAACGGATCCCCACCCTCATTGTATGCTTTTACCTTTCCTTCAATCTACATGTACATCTATTCTTGATTTATCGAGAAAAAGGAACCTGTATAGGATTAGGAGAAACAGTTTGTACTGTCATGTGGTACAGGTTTATTACGGGGGGGATTTTAAAATAAACAGTGATCTATTCGGGAGCTTAGACGGTCATCGCGGCAATTGCTTTCGTAAGCCATAGAAATGGCACTCAATAGCTTTAACATCGAGGGCTAGAAATTGCTGTAGTAAATGAATAAACATACGACAGCCGTAGAAATACCGTAACTTGCCATTGATAGCACTCATATTGGAAGCCAAAAAAAATGAAAAAGTTCATATTGTGTGAGATGCATTTTTTCCGCAAAACTTTCCTAGTCTAATACCTCTTTTGCATTCTGTTTCTATTCGCATGTGGTTATAATATAATTAACGTTACTAAGAAACCTAACAAAATAACAAAGCAGAAATTGTATGAAGGGTTAATTTAACTGAAAACCAAAGTAGAAATCTCTTGAGACGCGAGATATTACGAGAGATGGAAACGTGAAAATTTAACAAGAAAGCTTCTATTTTGATGGCATTTTGTAGGATTTATCATTTATGATTATATTTTGAATAGGGGTTATTATTTTAATAAAAGAGATAAGCTAAAAAAAATATTTAAAAATGTAGACAAATATTTCGATATAGACAATAGCACACAAGCCAAGTGCTATTACTTAGCAGATGATGTCACTCGGCATAGTGGAGCGACGGTTAGTGACAAATTTTTTTTTTTTTAAATGTTATTTTTTGATTTACCTTCATCCATATATTAGTCAAGCGGAGTATAAGACAAAGACACGACTTACGCAGAAAAATAGTATGGACTTATACTTATAAGTTATACCCTGAAAATTACGGTTGATGGATGGGACATTGACATCATGGAGGAAGAGAATGGAGTTTTCAAGAAGGTCATGTGTAAATTTTGTGCAGAATTCCCTGAAGAGCCAAGCACAATCAACGGATGTATTAGTTCATATAATTGGAGCGAGTGTCATTAAAAAATTGAATGTTGTATGTCATGGAAAATTTCAAGGTCATTTGAGGGCACATACAGTCAAAAATGCCACCAACACGCTTTTATTTAAAGCCATAAAAAAGGCGAAAAGGAGTCAGTTGATTATATGATTGTCTCTGCTGAGTATTGACTTTTTGAGAGCGTAAAAATTGTCAAATCATCAAAGACCCCCATCTTTTCCTATATTCAGAAAGTCAATTCTGCAACCCTTAACAGTGAATATCAAATTATTATGTTGTGTCATAATAATAATAAAAAATCTACTCAAGCTTCTTTCTTTATAACAAATGCAGAATAAAATGAATAGATGAGCCCTTCTTCTTTTCCATGGGTATACAACAATTCTCATAATATTTACTGATCTAAACCAAGAGCCGATTCAATTGTATGGCTCCATTACGTTATTCCGTCTTCGTTAGAACAGTCGGAGCAGGACAGTAGGACGTTAAACCCCATTTTATTTCCATTACGTTATTCAAGTTAATTTAAATTTTCAACAGGTTTTAAAAAATGGCCTTCGATAATTTCAAAATTGAAAAAATGGCTTTGGTGTTGAAAAAAATGGCCTTAGAGAGGCTTTGTTTGCTGTGTAAGGTCTTTTTTCAAAAAATGGCCTGAGAACTAGATGCAGATCATTGAATTTTGAGTCCTGTTAGTCCATCTCTCACTTAAATTGTGATCTGAGCATGTAGACTAGAACACTCTTCACCCCTTTCTCTATCAGTAATAATTTACTATTTATAATGACGGTATATGATTGATTATATTGAGTTCAACGTTTTATTAAATCATATAGTTATAATGCATTATATTGACTTATGGTATTTAAAGCATATTG
The DNA here is from genome assembly GCF_932274485.2 of Patella vulgata. Classification (NCBI taxonomy): domain Eukaryota; kingdom Metazoa; phylum Mollusca; class Gastropoda; family Patellidae; genus Patella; species Patella vulgata. Next base: position 33,885,407 of record NC_065883.2, read on the forward strand.
AAAACTGTGTCATAGCAACCAGACAGTTTATCAACAATAGACTTATTACTTGTAGACAGTACTGGATGATATATCTTTATACGCTACTTTACCCATATCTCCAATGCTCTGTTAAATCTTAAACCTAAGGAAAAAAAACTTGAAATGGTTTTATCGTTATGACGTACATGGACTAATATTTTTCCGATAAAAGCTTTGTTTGTTACTGATTGAATTTGTTATTGTTCATGTAAGTAAAATGATTATTTATATTTTATTGATTTATTGGAGAGATTTTGGTACAAAGGAATATCGAAAAATATTAAAATCTTTTGAATTGTACTTAACTTCCTTGATTGAGAATTTTTGAAATATTTATAAGCTTATATTGTTGATTTTAAGGATTTTATGGAGTTTTGATCTTTTTTTGAAGACAGGGGTAGGATGAAATAAAAAGATGAGCATTAATTAAATAAATGTTTTGGATCATGTAGCTTATTGATTTTATGCATGATCTGGAAATATTGTACTTTGCAAGGTATTAAAAAAAAATCTCTCAAATGACAGTCATACTTCAAATCATGTTATAATCAAAAATTGTTTTAACGCTAACGTGATAAGATCTATTTAATTTATTTAAAACTTTCTAATAAGCCTACTTGAGTATTTGACCGTTTACTGAAAACTTAAAAATTTCAATGGAAAACAATCACTGCATATAGCACAACATGTCTATAAATTGTTTTCCATATAAATTGTGTTGTGTTTTTTTTTAATGTGCTCAATCACTAAATGCCACTCAGATATTATATTCTGAAAACTTGTTTATGCCTATGATGATATCATTTATTAATTAAGTGGATGTTAGAAGGGTTAGGAGTTGATAGGTTTTGATTTCATCTGGTTGGTAGGAGTTCAATTTGAGCACACTTAAACATCCCTTTAACCATTTTTGTAATAGAAAAGCCACTTTTATTATAAGATTTGTGAATTAAAAGCTCTATACGTCATTCTTTCTTTCCACAACCTGTCAGTTAGTGGTCTATTAAGTAAACCTGTTTCAATTACCTATCATTGGTATTAATAAATTATATACGTTTCTCTTTCAGTGTTTGTTCCACTTGAAGCACATCGCTTGGTCCAACTTCCAAGTCAATGTGCATTATTTTATTTGCTACTTATATGTGAAAACTAGTGGAAGTATATGGATCATTATCTTTTACGTCGGCTAAACCACTGTCCCGGCTACTTCCATTACTTGCCACATATTTCCCTCAAAATGTCGTCTTTTGACCGGTAAATACTGTCTTCACAAGGACAAAATTTTGGTACCGAATGTACACAATACGATTGATATTGATACTGAATTTAGAAAATTTGAAACTTTTGTGACATGTGCAGGGGTAATGTATCCACCATGTTAATTTCCCTACATCTGTTTGTTGGGATCGCGAAATGAACCCATATATTTCCATACTTAGTCTGATAAAAACATGTCAAATGGAGATCTTTCTATATAGCAGTGTTCATTTCTTATGCATCGTAAAATGTATTTTCCAGGAATCATCGGTACCAGGATTAAATATGACCAAGGCAAGCATAGATCATATAAAACAAAAGCAAATCCAGTTAAGGCAAGAGGAATTAGAACAGAAACGTCTTGAGAAAGAAGAAAAAATCCGAAAAGAAAAGGAGAGACAACAAGAAAAGTTACGGCGTTTAAGTAGTAGTGAAAACTTTGGCATAGAAAGTAAGTTATCTTTATAATAGATAAATTATTGTCTACATAACCCATGCATTGCACATGTTGGTTGCATCATTTTATACATACATCCTTATATTTGCTTTGATTTTCTAATTCTTACACGACATTGAACCAGCCTAATTTTTGTAATACCACTGTATTCTAGCAATGAAAGTTCCAAATACACCGCCAAGTCAGTCAGAATCATTTGTATTATATCTCTCCCTACTCAAAAATCCAAGACAAAATGCAGACCTGAATACAAATAGAGGCAATTTGATTAGTGTATAAGTTTACGTGATCTGAACATCAGCTTCAAAAAGTAATTGACATCTAATTTTAATCTTTTTGATCATACACAGTACATTACATGTCTTTAGGTGGTTGGATCAAATTAAGTGATTTCATCATACTGACAAAACATGTATTCTTGAAATAAAACAGTGAGATCAATATAGGTATGAACTAGGAAGATATTGCTAGCATTGGTAGTTGGGCTTCTCAATGTCTGTATGGTAGAATTTGAGTAGTGATAAGTTTATTATTATTTTTACAGCTTTGTCAATCAATGGATCAAGTTCATCACCAAGTCCTGCTAAAACCAGTCCACCTAAACCACTTCCTCCAGCAATAACACCCAAAAAGATTAAAACGTAAGTTCAGAAAGGTTTTTTTGAAAACCTTTTATAAAGTAGAGTTGGAGCAACTGAGTTGTGTGTAACATTCTGAACTCTTAGTAAATTTTTAAAAAATTATTGTTTTACAGAGAAAATAAACCAGTATCTAGTTCTCCTATGTCAGCACAATATCCACCACCTACTGATTCTGATAATCCAGAAGATTGGAAACCTGTCCGCGATCCAGATGCTGTTCTTAAAGACGCTCTTAAAAAACTTTCACAAGATGATTGGTAAGTTTATAAATTTGGAAAAAGATTGCAGTATCCAAAACAGAGTGTCAAAGTAGTGTCACTTTACCTACTTCCCCTGGAGTAAAAATTGTCAGGAGCTTTAAGTATGCACAAGCTGACAATACTATTGACATTTCTGTGGATTAGTGAGCCTCAATATCTACTTTAAAATCGGGTGTCTGACCACCTGAAAGCCTGACTTTAGTAAAATTGTGTAATGTATGAATAATTTTTTTCTTCAGGGATGTTAAATGTGATGGTATAAATAAAATAAGACAACTTAGTTTACATCATTCTGATGTCATACAAGCACAATTACATACAGTTACAGTAGCTATTAATGCTGAGGTTAGTATATATTCTATAACTTCTTATAATAATCTTATTACTAGTATGCTGCTAATCACACACAATCGTCCCAAAAATTAATTACAATCTGGCAGCCAAAAGTGTGCATCTTCAAATATGACATCATTAAAGAGACATTATCGCTTATTCCAAGAAAATTTAATTAGTTTTGAATAAGATCATATTCAAAATAATCTTAGACTCAATTTTTTTTTGTACTGATGATGATTAACATACAGATTGTATTTGAATTATAATTAAATGCTTATTATTTATTGTAGGTGAAGAATTTGCGTTCTCAAGTTTCGCGATTAGCTATATGTTGTTTAGGTGAACTATTTGCCAATTTAAAACGTGGAATGGATCCAGTAAGTATAGAAATTAGTTATAATAACAACTTAAGACTAGTGGTTTTGTTTTGTGAAATTGGGCTTGCAAAACGTTAATCAAAGACATTTTACCATACAACCAACTTTTAAAATTGTATAACTTCAGTTTAAAAGCTTCATGAAACAAGCTCCAGAGGTTATCCTTGTCAGTTTGATATGACAAGTAATTGGGAAGGCCTCTCACAGAGACTTAAAGATAGAAAAGACAAATCAAATTTGTTAAAATTATCAGTTTTCAATGGTTGTGGTCAAAGGGGCGACAACTCAAATTTTATCACTTTTACAATAATTATTAGTGATAGTGAATAAATAAGCATGCATTTTGTCATTTGTGTCTGTGGTCAAAGGGGAAACAACTCAAATTTTTGAAAATTAAAAACTGCATTATTTTTGATATGTTAACTTATTTACTAGTGTGTGATTACATTTTTTTTTTTTTTTTTTTTTCTTCTAGGATCTCGATTCTACAACACGCACATTATTAGCTAAAAATGCTGAAAGTAATGGTTTTATCAAGCAAGATGTAGAGAAAGCTTTAGAGAATATGATAGATAATGTTAGTCCACCAAGAGCACTGACAGCCTTAATATTAGGTGGTGCTGGGTAAGTACATCCTATCTTTATTTCAATATAACAATTGTAAGTGGAAAGGAATAGTAGTGTGTGTAAGGAAGAACAAGAGTATAACAAAAATTTGGGTGAACCCTATGTCCCTGTACTTAAATCTAACTGGAGCAATGCGATAACCCCAAGGATCAAAGAACTCCAGAAGAGTCACCAGCCCAGTAGTGCTAATATTCTGTCATTGGATTTAAATTATAGGCACAAGAGTAATCCAGTGAGAAAGATGACAGCTCAGTTTTTAGTAGAACTAACAGAAAAGATGGGTCCCGGTCGTATTCTCAGTGGTATTAAAGATATAACGGATAAAATACTGCCTACAGCTGCTAAATTTATACAAGATGGTTCACCAGAAACAAGGTATAATACTTCTTCATTTGAACATTTCATCTTACTATTATTATTATATTTAAAAGAACATAATATTGACTGTTTATCAAAGGGTGGAATTTAAACTAAAGTGTCGACCGTTCTTTTGTGAAAAACTGAGATGTGGAAAAAATATTTAAGATAATTACACAAAACTTTATACACACTGAACTTCATCCTTTTGGTGGTAGGGCCAGCCAAGAGAACCAAAAAAACAAACAAATTAGATATGTTGTTAAGCTTAAGTAACCTTTGAAGTAATTGTGTTTTTATGTTTAATTTGAATGAATTTAGAGATATAGAAGGGTTGTTTTGTACATTGTTTATTTATGTGTATTGAAGGTATTATGGTAGAAAGATTTTATATACATTGATGTCACATCAAGATTTTGAGAAGATGTTAAATAAACATGTAAATTCTACTACAATTAGAAATATACAAGAAACACTGGATTCTTTAAAACAAAAGGTAAACAATAAATTTATGTTATTTAGACACTAGCTAGAATTGGCACTGACTCAGTGTTTTTGCTGTTAATAATTCCCCACTACACATTGAACACTGTGATACTGTTGTAAATATCGAATCTACAGTGTATTTCTTTAGTTTTACAATGAAATCATATTTTTTTAGAGTGATTTATTGCATTGGATTAATGATCTGATAATTTGTTTATTTCTAGGGATTAGGAGATATGCCAAATGAAACCCCATCTGCTAAATCTAGACGATCAGGACATGGAAGTCGATCAAATTCGACAGTTCGTGGAAATTCAGCTAACAGGTTAGATTTGTAACTTTTGCCATTACAATTTATCAATCTGGGCATTACTGTTTAATAGTGGTAGTGAATAATTTTAAAATCAATATTTATAGGTGAATTATTCATTCATTTCTTTAGGTGATCAACAACCATTTTTACTATTACTCTCTTTCCAAGAAGGAAATACATGAAATAATTACTAATTTTGATATTGAAAATCTCAAGCTATCAAAAAAATCTATTTATGTTAAAGTTATACTATATTTATTTTAGTGCCAATGGGAACAATAATACACCTTTACCTAGACGTAGAACAGTTAAAACTGATGCTGCTACATTAGATGAAATAAATCAGATGATAGATATGATGTCAGCTAGTAATTGGAATGATAGATATAATGCCCTAAAAGATTTCTTAGTATTATGTGAAGCTAACCCAGATCAAGTTGCACCTCATATAGTAAAGGTATTATAATATACTTATTTCTTATTTCACTTGTTATTAATTGTTACATGGTGGCTTACCTGATGTTTTATCACCCCCTGGCCAAATATCGGTTTAAGAATGATTAAAGCCATCTAAATTTCACTACAAAACGTTCTATTGATTTCACACTACCAACTTTATTTCTCTTAGAATTGTCACAAACATCAACACCAAGCTACATTTCATCTTTTTATTGGTAATTTTAGATTTTAACGACATTTGTAGACTATCAGCGACAGTGTGCATTAACTTTAAAGTAATAAAGTGATAAATAAAAATCTTTTCTCTTGCAGATATTTGATAAATTTTCGCCACGGTTAGTCGATTCTAATAGTAAAGTGAATTTATTTGCTCTTCAAGTTATGTTTCAAGTTATTCCACTATTAAAGGATAGTTTACCACAAGGTCCTGTATTAAACATAGCTATTGGTAATGTTGTCCCCAATCTGTCATCGAAAAACAGAGACATCCATGAAGCGGCCGCAAATATTCTTGAAGCCTTAATAGAACATATAGGTAAGATAGTTTCAATAGAAATTTATGTAACGTGTGTGCCTCTCTAGAACACCTGATAATACTTATATATTTTTTCAAATTTCTGAATACAAATGGTTATAATTAGCAGAAAAAATATGTAGTTTTTAATTTAAAGATGCATTATGCAAGGGGTAAATCTGCCTATTTGCAGGTCTTTCTTTAGACCTAAAATGTTATATAAACTATTAATTAGACATTTATTAACATAAAAAGACCATAATCAACTCTTTATGCCATCTTATATGTCCAATTTTAATTGGATTTGAATCCGATCTGCTGTTCAATGTCTGTTGATGATTAAATGCAAAAATGGATAATTATCGTGACAGCAGTAACAGAGATTTTAAAATATGGATTTCTTAGCATAGAAATTTATTATTTATTTTTTAAAATCTAATTGATAACAATTTTGAAAAAGGACTTGATTTTATTTTTATTCAACAGATGCGTGTCAATTAATTGAACCGTTTGCCAATCAGGCTATTGCGGCTGGTCCTAGAAGTAAACCAGAAATAGTAGAGAAAGTTGCCTGTAAGTTCTTTTTAATTTATATTAATATATCTCACTGAAAAATGACACTTTATTTTTGTAGTCAAAAGAAATTCCCTGCGCTTAAAATATTTGCAAAGACGAGGGAAGCTTCTAAGTTTTTAACTCTTCTTGATTATAGTCTTGTCTATTAAAGTATGTGTGTTTTAATTTCTGTTAATTTCCATCCCTGTCAATAGATGACCTGTTTTGTTCTCATGTTAAATACAATACTATATAGTTCCTATATATACCCACTGGTATATATAAACATAATGATTAACCACTACATTCATCTTTTAATCTTAATTTAAACTGTTGAATGTTGCTCTAAGAAAATATATATCTGTTAGTTAGAAATCTATACTGATGGTAATTATATTCTGTCAAAATGAATTTCTAAAGTTTATGATTGGGTACATTTTGACAGGTATTTTATAAAACATATTTATTATTTCAGATTTGGTACAGAAAGTTTATGTGAAGAAACAAAAGTTAGTGATATTGCGTGTTCTGCCATTATTATGGCATCTTCTTGTTGCATCGAATTCTAGTGGAGCAGTGCACGGTGGTAGTTGTGATTTACGGACAGCGTCTGCTCAGTTGGCTAATGTCTTATACAGTAATATGGGCACTAGTTTAATAGACAAGGCACAAGCAGATCCCAACATTACGCCAAGACATGTAGAGTTTTTAAATCAATTGTTGGATCGATAACAACTTTTTGATGTGTCGATTGTCTTGTGATATTAGCTCGGATTATTTTGAAAAGCCGAAATTCAGGTATGAATTATTTTCAAGGAAGTTACAAATCAAAATTTCTAATCAATCAGTTATGAATATCTATTGCTTTATTTATATAATGGACATTACAGTTCTACTAATTCATAGTAGACATTAGATGATGATGAACATCATTGTTCAATTAATTAACACCAAACCTTCAAGTTGTTTTGTTTTTTTAAGCTTGAAATCTTCTCTCAGGATTCGAAGATGAAAACTTGTTTGGTTTGTTGCTATTTAATTGTAACATTGTATTTTACATATTTTTAGTATTTATATTGGTATTGGAAGATTCTAGATGTGCATATTGCTCTGGTTGTTGAATTACTATATCGTCGATGGGGATCCAAAAGGTCGTATCTGGATTTTGGGAAATTGTCCAGGAGAGCCAAAACTAGCCCAGAGGTTAAGAATCAAAATGTCTTATAAAACCGTCACGTCAAAATGTTGTATGTAAAATGTCGTATTTCTGAAGCTTTTCTCAAAAATTTATTTATAAAATGTATGTGTATCCATTTAAACAGTATGTAACGATCCGCACATATCAAGCTCAACATCTAGTGCAGAAATAAGGAGTGAAAGCTAGTTATTTGCAATTTTATACAACAAAGACGTATCTCAGGAAAATATTCAGCTTTAGCTGCTTCAATTTCATAGATTTCACACAATAGAGGCTCAACAATAATTTCAGTAATACGTATTTAACCATAAAACAATACTGGCTATATTTCGTTTGATTGCAATGCTTTGGTTAGATACAAAGTTGATTTTTTTCAACAAAATACGATGTTTTCACTCTTAATTTTTTTTTTTTTGGAACACCCCATATACAACATTTTGAAACAATGTCCATAAAATCTCTTTTTATTGGCTTAGAAATATGACTACCAGATGAAAAGATGTGCACGAAAATTCCCATTCTGAAGAAGCAGAAAAGTGAATTTCGCAAAATATGCCAGATAAGAAAGACCTTTTGACTCCCCACCGACGATATGCCAAATAATATACTTGTATATTAAGTGAAAGAAATTGTTGGGAAATGGACAGTTCACACTATAAACCTCAGAATATCCTCTTTAGCCCTTTTTTATAAGTTCATATTTTATGTAGCAGTATATTGTCACCACCTGTGTCAGTCCGTTCTGTCAGTTGGTCATCCGGCCATCAGCCCGTCTGTCCTTCCCCATTAGATTAATCAAATTGTTTTTATTTGCGATACATTAAGAGATTACAATTTATTATCTTGTGTTTTCTTTAAGGATATTTAAAGTTTGCTTTCATAGTTGTAACAAATTACAAGTTTTATGAATGAATAAGCTCAATAGATTTTTTTTGATAATCTTGTGGAAGATGTATAGGCTAAATTTATGATTTGATCAACTTGAAATTTCTATACAGGTAGAACTAGAAACCAACCAAATTCTAATTATTTCTGATAATTACTTCATGGAATGTTACTCATAATCATTTTTATACGCCCACATTGAAATGTGGTCGTATATTGTCGTCGCCCCGTGGACACTCTAGAGGCTAAAGTTAATATCCGATTGACTTTAAATTTATACACAGTGTTTAAGGTCATGAGACGAAGAAGCCTATTGATTTTCAGTGATTTTCGATAATTACTGTCAGAGTTATGGCCCTTGATCACTTCAAAAAATCTTGTGGGCGCTCTAGAGGTCAAAGTTAATATTCGATTAACTTTAAATTTATACACAGTGTTTTAGGTCATGGGACGAAGAAGCCTGTTGATTTTCAGCAATTTCCGATAATTACTACCAGAGTTATGGCCCTTGATCGCTTCAAAAAATCTTGTGGACACTCTAGAGGCTAAAGTTAATATCCGATTGACTTTAAATTTATACACAGTGTTTAAGGTCATGAGACGAAGAAGCCTTTTCATTTTCAGCAATTTTCGATAATTACTGCCAGAGTTATGGCCCTTGATCACTTCAAAAAATCTTGTGGGCGCTCTAGAGGCCAAAGTTAATATCCGATTGACTTTAAATTTATACACAGTGTTTAACGTCATGAAGACAAAGAAGTTTATTCATTATCAGCGATTGTCAATAATTACTGCCAGAGTTATGGCCCTTGATCACTTCAAAAAATCTTGTAAATGCTCTAGAGGCTAAAGTTAATATCCGATTGACTTTAAATTGATACAGAGTGTTTGAGGTCATGAGACGAAGAATCATATTGATTTTCAACGATTTCCGATAATTACTGCCAAAGTTATGGCCCTTGATCACTTTGAAAAATCTTGTGACCCTCTAGAAGCTAAAGTTATCATCCGATTGACTTCAGATTCATACACAGAGTTTAAGGTCTTGAGACGAACAAGTATAATGATTTTCAATGAATTTTTATGACTTGAATAGCTAAATCCATGATGTTAAAAGTTTCCTATACTAAACGTTAGCATGGGGCAAAACTTTATAAAAACCAAACAAATTCTAATGGTTTTCTGATAATTACTTGATGAGTTGTTACTCTTAATCAGATTTTAATGTATTATTAATGTTTCATTACCGAAAAAAGTAAAAATATGTGACAACTCTTGTTGACTGCCCCGATTTAGCTGCTGTGGGCGCATGTTTCGTTGCCTGTCAACCTATCTTTTAGTGTCTTGTGAATGCTACCGTTAACCACATAAGAATAAATATCAGACATTCTTTGTGGACTGCTTGGATGACTTTGGTGCTGTGGGCATATATATACTTGCCTGGCATCCTATCTTTAATATTGGTATTTCCATTGTAACAAAATTACTTTAATTTTTAGTATACAGTTATTATTCAGGTGCAGGTCCTATAATATATAATAGTTGAATAATTACATGATTTTAATTTGACTATAAAATTACCAGGTAGTTAATTGCGATGTCCGATACTATTTGCTATATTGGTTCTCCCTTGCCAGTGATGCAGGACGGAGGGGCTGACAAGAACAACTGTCTAGTCATTCGTGTACACTTTTTTGTGCACGTAAAAGATCCCTTGACAGTTGGAATTTGATATAAGAGTAGGCCATAGTGCCGCTGTCCGGTCAAAATTTCCATCATAGCACACTGTGTGGTGTATGCCCGTCTTCATTAGCCTATATGCTATATAATATATACGCTACTGGTATTTGATTGTTGATTGCTTTTCACTGTACCCTTCAAACCATTTCCAGGGTGTAGCGTGTTGAAGACAGTCTTGTTTGATTTTTTTTTTTTTTTTTTTTTTTCAAACTTGTTGGATTCCCTCTGTTAGAAATTCAAGAGATGCTCATCTATCTTATGTAGTGTTATTGTCCTTGTAAAATGAAGTCTTGTAAATACTCCATAGGTCAAACTGTTTTAATTTATAGACATTGTTTTCAAACTTGCTGGGAGTGATTGCCCCTGTCACTGAGACTTTGTATAACATAGTAGAGGTCAGTTTTTGATACTATTTTTTCGATCTTGCTGGAATTGCTGTGCTCTTCATATAAGGAGGATTTCACACATTTATTATTCCTGTCACCAAAGCCTTGTACACATTTGAGTTGGAGTTATTGCTACTTTGAGAAACAGAATGCATGTAGGTGCATTTTCGTTGCCGGGCAACTGGAAATGAAACATTTAGAATATTGTAAATTTACTGGTAGCAGCTTAGGATTTTAAAAATTACCTTGAATTTGGTCTGAAAATGAAAAGACGTAAATGTAAAATGACTTGTTTTTGAAAGACTATATTTTGATGAATATGTGGTGAGTTAGAAAATTAAGTTTTATTCGACTTTGATTTTTAATCGAGTACATGGAGAGAGTCTTCTTTATTACAACTAATTATTTAAAACTAGTTTCGGCTTACATTCACTAAAGGAAAACCCCCTGTGGGATGTGATGTCTCCAAAACTGGGTAAGTGTGCTCTCTTCCCTTGTGTGAGTGTAAGATAAAGCAAGTTGGTAATTATTAGTTGTATTCAGATAGACTTCTCTCCTTTCTTGATAAAAAGTCCTACGTTAAATTGAACTTTATATTTTCTGATTAGCTACAGACTTGTCAAAATGTTTTATTTCAAATACAAATCTGTGTTACATATATTGCCTTTTTAAGTCTATTTTAAAGGGCGTATAGCTCTATTGATTGGTACCTTCAAATATATGAAAAGTAGGTCTAAACTCACATATTACTGTGATATGAGTATTTAAAGTGATTTTCATTCAATTGTTGAATTTTTTATTGTAATTTCTAATCAGTCATGTTCGGTGAACATCCCAAATTGAACGGCAGTCGTTTGCACCTGCATATTACATTCTACATGTTTTTTTTTAAAAATATAAATCTGTCGTATGTGAATCAGCAATTATTAATTGCTTCCACGTTGTTTTGTGGGGTTTGTTTATCTCTGCCCATTACAAATGGAGCCCGAAACCATGCAGTACATGAAGTTGTGTACTGATTTTAATATGTTCCTTGTATCTTATTAAATTATTGGATATTAGGATCCCCCCATGTTTTCATGGTAAGATAACAACATCAATATTGATTAAAATTGACTAATATTGAATTCTAATTCAGGTTTTAAATTTCGAATATATTATGGATAATATTGAGTTAGAGGTTAAGTTCCTTTAAGCCTTATTTTTCACATGACTTGATTGAGGGAGAATCCATTTCCAGCTTGTAGTATTTGTCATTAATCGCTGTCCATTTGCCATAAATATCAAAGCTTAAATAAAACCTTGGATTATCCTCTGGTAACTTCTTATCCCTTTGTTTAATCGTAGAGTCACAGGACGTTTGGTTCTGTCAGTGTTCTAACAACCGTTAGCCATTAGATCAACACAGAAGAAATCCTTACATCACTTTAGGAGACAGCCTGTGGGGGTTCTTTGATGTGTTTTTCAGGGAATCCAGTATTTTTCTAGAGTGAGTGTCTCGACTTTCCATATATAGTAAATATGCCATACTTTTATTGAATACAATTAATCTATAAATACTTTCATGGGAATGTACCTTAAAGAAAACACCCAGCTAAACAGGCTACTAGAGGTTTATAGTGTTAAGAAAACATCCAATCTGTTTTTATTGTCAGTATGCAAGTTATAATGGATATAGTAGACAACACTGGAGTCTGTTTTACAACACGATCAAGAATATGATGTACATAAGTAATTGTTTAATTTATAAATGATGTGCAGTGTTTTTTAATAATGATTGAAGCACTCACAATACCAACTATAAACCATGGATAATTGTTGATACCGTCCTAGCCAGTTTTAAATTGATAACTACTATGGTATATAACATTCATAGTTTTAATCTCTTAATGAAATGACGTCCATCTTTGTATAGTATATATGTTTTATTTAAGATTATATTTATATTATGATGCGAGAACTAGAGTTATTCTATTATTCCCAGCTTATCTTGTTAAAATAAATTGCTTTCCTGTGATAAATTCCTATATATAATCCTGTTAAAAGGTGGTGAATTGTAAATAGAAATCATATCTTGTATTTGTTGTCTGTGTCACATTTTAATTGTAATAAATTATAACCCACTGTTTGCACTTTCACAATGGCTTTTTGTCAGATATAATCTTTTTGTACTCAAATACTGTATTAAGTGTAATAATCAAATAGACTTTGTAGTATCATATTTTTATTTTAAATAAATTAAAATAATTTAAGATGAAATTTAGCGATGTACTGATGTTCAGTTGAAATGTGGAAAAAACAAACTATCTTATTCAAGAAAAGGTTTTTAACGAATATTATAAAAGAATAGAAGTTTGGAAAGAAATATGCTATTTCATATTCCAGATCAGATCAGTATTAATTATTTTGAAAAGAAATTATTAGTATAGCTTATTATTGTTAATATATTGAAGTGGCATTTTGTAGGTGATAAACACATTAAAGACACAATTACAGGAAAAAAACTACTGAAATTATTCCTAGTGATGTTTCAACAGTGATTTGATTGTCAATCAGTTTAAGATGATCAATTTGCTTGATCCAATTAACATCTCATTAACAAATTCAGTATTTGTTGTGATGATCTATGTAATATTATCGTTATATAAAATGATCAAAACAAAGGTAATGGTTTATAGATAACATGTAATTGTATGAAGTATCTGAAAAGCAACTTTTGGTTATATATGTTGTACAATGTATTTAATGTCCTAAGAATATTATATATGTATGTTTTATTATCTGAATTCAACATAAAACAGATTTTTATAGCTGTGACTTATATGTCTGTGCATAAAATTTATTTTATTCATTCATTCATAACATAAATTTATTTTTCATGCAGATTTTTTGTGAAACAATGTCTTTCACCCCGAAAGTCAAAAAATGAAGTTCTTATATCAGATTCTAAATTTCTTTTTAAAAATTAATACAATGAGATGTATTACAAAAAGGGTTGTATTTATTTTTACATCACATATAAAGTCTCTTGAGTTTCTTTATCCACTGTAGAAATTATCATCTAGAAATACAAACAATTTTGTATTCATTCCACATTTTACAGAGAAAGATTAAATTTTGTTTAGTGTCCACAGTAGAAGTCATTTTAAAACATTCTCTCTTGGATACATTCCAAAAAACGTATTGAAGTTGAAAGTTTAAAAAAAAAATCCTAAATTGATTTAGGTGTAAGTGCTTTAACTTTATTTATTCTACAGATATTCTTTGTTTGTTGTGTGTGAAATATTTATCTTTATGTATGTTTAAACTGTGTATATAATAAATTTTTATTTATGTGTATGTGTCGGCTTCATAATATAATATAGTCTACTATAAAAAATGTATCTTCATTGTTTTTTACTGTGATTATTGACATAGAAAATATAACTACCATATGTATATTTGATTATATATTTATTATTATTGTAAGTATCAATTGTTAAAATTTTAAGTCCATTATTACCAAAGTTGTTATACATCCGTCCATATATAATTATAAGAAACATAACTTGTACATTATGTAACAAACATTTTCTCTTGATTTAGTACTTGATGGGAATTCTAACATTTTTCCATATATATAAATGCTTGTTTGTAAATTCAAATATGATGATAATATATCAATGTCTGTCAATGACAATGATAAAATCTTTTATAACATCCACAAAGCAATAGCACATTTTATTCCGTCCAGTTAGCAGTCTTGCCCTCTGTTTTATTTTACACATATATATGAACTGTAGTCAAAGCTTGGGGATTTGGCCATAACTAATAATCTGTAGGTTAAAGAGATCAGAAGTGAACGGTTTGGGTAGACTATATTCCACCAGACATTTATGTGATACATGATTCTTAAGATAACAGATCTCACTATTATTTATAAATAAGATTGTGAATTTTAAATTATTATTGTGATTTTATTATATTATCACCAGAGATTTATTGTTTACTAAATTATCACATTTAAGTTCTTCGAAACATTCGTCGCCACATATGCGTGCATGTAGTGAGTATTATAGTAAAGTGACGGTCATTTAAAATCTTAACCACTGATTTTAAATATATGGTGATCCTCATAAAGAAACACAGTGATATTAATATCATATACTTTATTTCTCTGCCTTTGAACTGCTCTCAAAAATGATGCTTTATATTTATAAATGATAAAGAACAACTGAAAAACCTGTCACTTTACTCTACACTGTGTTAAATATAGTAGACCATTATCTTCATGGTTACAGTTTGAATTAATAACATGTTTTACATTATGAATTAGATGTGCAAATCCATTTTTATCATTGTGTATGCACCTGATATATATATATATATATTACAAGTGGAAATCGGCTGTATATCTGATCTAAATCTACACAGTTTCTTGTATGTATAGATTTTACTCAATTGTTGCTATCGGTGAAACAATGGAAATAAAAAAATATACTCATTAAATTGGTTTATTAAAGTGACACCCCCACCCCCTTTAATATCATTATGAGAGTATAACTGAACCATGTATGATGTCAAGTAATATTATTACTTGAATTGGTGGAGCCTTAGGCATTTTTCGAAGAACAAGAGGAGTATTGGGGACCAGTTCCTGATCACAAAAATTTTGGCTCAGATCTTTGGAGTAATCTTGCAATGACTAGCATACACCATTGAATCTAAACTACAAGTAATGGTTGGTGTCGTTATGTTGCGGATTAGCATTAAACTACCAAAAACAATGTGGGATAATTATATTCATGCAATTATCTATGAATTTAAGGGCTTTATATCATGGTTCTTGTAACAAGCAAAATGCTGGTACTAGATTGTGAGCAACAATAATATAACATATGAATTTTAGAGATGTACTTTTTTGGCAGTTTCATCTTCATTAGTCCAGTCAGTGCAGAGAAGTAGAACAAGATTTTAAACCTGATTTCTGGCAGTTGCAACAAGTGTATTGTTGGTATAGCCATATATCAGTACTAAGCATGTAGTATGGTGGTCTGTATCCTATTACTAAGGATACATGATTTATCTCCCTTACATATTGCCTGTTGTAAGACTTGATAATTTTTATGATTAGGAGTGAGCTCCCCTCAAAGGAGGTGAATAAACATGTGCCTATGATAAAGTCTTGTTTCTATGAATGTCTTCTCCAATGAAAATATAATTAGTGTGGACTTGACAGCACACAACAGTATGAACTTTTAAGAATAATCTACATAATCAGCACACTTTAAGAATAATCTCCATACTTATTAACACAGTTAAGAATATTCTCCATACTTATTAACACAGTTAAGAATATTCTTCATATTTAATTTATCAACAACACAGTTAAGAATAATCTCCATATTTATACATACACTTTCCACTATTACCTTATGTTTATGATGTAACATAAACAGCTATTGTTTCATAAAGCTAACAAACCAGGTATTTGCCTTATACGAAAATTTCAATAATAATACTAAAACAACTTTTGCATTCTAAATTTATTTATTCAGCACATTCCTTTAGAAAATGATGATGAAATAATACAACCATTCACCTATGACATATTAACATGTAACAAGAAAAAAAAGGATCTATATAAAAATAGTAGTTGTCCGGCAGTGAACCATATATCCCACCAAAAGTTTATTTCTCTGGGCCAATTCAGACATGAGTATGGTTGGCCAAGTGGTATAACACATGTTTTAGATCATAAGAATGTTACAGAGTCAAGTTGTGTTTTTGAGCCCAGGCTTGGAACACCACAGGGACTATGGTCACGACTACCAGCCTACCCTGGGGTTTTTATTCAGTTTCCTTCTACAGCTAAAGACTCCTACAATCACTTGAATTATTGACATAATGATATGCCACATGTTAGTCCTGAAATTATGGAATTTGCATTGTGTGGATGTTTAATCTCTCTTCCTCTCCTAATTAACCAATGTTATTGAATGCATCCCATAAATAAGAATCTAAAGACCAAGATGAAGTGGAGTAAACAACATAAAAAAAAAATTAAATGTTGGTATAATTTTTTTATAGGTCCCTGAAGTAACCTTAACAAATTTCAAAGAGACTGAATGATAAAATAATATTTTGTAACAAACACATATATCTTGAAATAATCATCAGAAATCACTGAAAATCAAAATGGTTTCATAAATACATAAATATTTAAAACAAATTGAAGAATAATTGTGGATAACAAAAACTGGTACTATATATACCCTTTAAAATATGGGCATATAAAAATACAAATGGCAAGCTATGTACATTGTATTTCCATATTTTTAAAATATAAATTAATTAAATCAACAAGAAATCACCGGTTAGATGGGTATATATTATTAATCATGGCACTAAAAATAAATTAAATTAGAACATAACAATCCACATTATTCAATCATCAACAAATTAAATATCATATTTTCACCATTTGCAAATTACTGTATTTGTGCATACATGTACAATTTTTTTTTTTTTTAACTATATTCCATAACTAATAATTTTAACCTGTTAAGTGCATTGGTCGCTATATACGTCTTGGACAACTGCCACTCACTGTGTGTAGAGCGTAATATAACGCCTTGGAGGTATTTTCCCCAACCTATTCTTAGAACATAGTTCGTCACTTGGAGGAATCCCTTGGGAATTCCCCCACGATCGATCGCATGTGTAGGACGTTATATTACGTCATGGACAACTGCCACTCACTGTGTGTAGGGCGTAATATAACACCTTGGAGGTATTTTCCCCAACCTATTCTTAGAACATGGTACATTGTTCTTCGTCACTTCGTCAAATTAATTACACAATAGGGGGTAGTTAATGTTTTAAAAATGCACGCTTATTAACATGTTAAATAAATGTCATGAAATTTGCTATAATAAGTTAAATCTATTTTCAATAAAATATAAATCAAATATCACGTAACTGACTATATAATAACACATATAACAGAATATTATTTTTAAGAAATTTCCCTAAGCTTAAACCAATTTAACATTGTGGGTAAAACTCTTTACAATAGGCATTTTAAAAATACAATATTGCAAGAAATCAGCTGTCATTCCATGATTTCAGTCTATATAACCCACTTTAAGTTTTACACAATATTTTAATAATTAGCTTTCTATATTCATAATTCAGAGTTGTTGTTTGTAGTCACAGAGTTTATTTGTTTCTAGTCAAACTGTTTTTTTGTTTCTAGTTAAACTGTTTTTTTGTTTCTAGTCAAACTGTTTTTTTTGTTTCTAGTCAAACTATTTTTTTGTTTATAGTCATAGAGGTGTTTTTTGTGTAGTCACAAAGGTTTTTTTGTTTGTAGTTACAGAGTTTTTATCTATATCCAAGGAATTCATTTAATCTTTGGTTCCACATCTCCCATCTTGTTTGAAAATTATTACTGAGGGAATCTGTAGTATTATCTGTTGTTTCTGCCTGGATATTGGTTTCATGAAGTGTAAAATAGCTATCTAAATAACCTCTACACATCGGACATTTTTCTATTCGTTGAAAACAGTTTGAACACACACATGCATGTCGACATGGTAACACAACATGCGACACTGGTAAATTTTGACAAACAACACAAATATCTGTATCTTGACAATTATTGCTGGTATCTGTTGTTGGTATATTATTTGCTGTTCCTGGTTCTCCTACTTCATCTGAACTGGTCACAAATATTGGCTGTAAAAACAAAAGCACTACAGGTATTCAGTTTTCAAAATTTAAAAATAAAACCAGAACAATATTATTTTAATAGAATGTGGATAATAAACCAACTGTATCTCTAATTTGCTTAATTTCAGCCGTATGTGTAAATTTTATAAATCATATAGCAAATGGTTAATAAGCTGGTCAGTGATAATGCTGTAAGAGGAATAAGGGAAGTTTATTTTACCTGTAAACTAAAGACTTGTCTTCCATCCAGCTTAACATACTGCCCTATTATATATGATCGTAAAGCTGTTTGTGAATCTTGTAAATGGATTATAGTCATCATGGCATTCTAAAAAAGTAAAATTACATAATATAAAATTTAACACTTCAAAATCTCTTTCACAAGATACATCTAGAGTCCATGAAAATATACTTGTTTAATATGACGCTTTTTATTAGTGTTTTATAACTGCTATTGTCAAGAGTGCTATAATTAATAATGAGTGTTGGTCACGAACACATTATACATTCACTAGTTAACTGTGTGTCCAGTCAACAGATATTATCATCAGTAAAAGAACCTACAGTCAGATGGACAAACACTGAAACAGGATGATGTCATGACAATGTACAGAATTTTAGAGGGGGTGTATAGCATATAAAATTAACTTGCACTCTCTTGCCAGTTATTTAGAATTGTCTGACAGGCAGATTCCTCAGTCAGATAATTTCCTTGCTTGGCAAACGTGAGAGACTTTGTGTTTTTGTATTTGTCAACTGACAGTAGTAGTATTCCCCTCAGAATACTGAATATAATAGAGACAAACATAACTTACTACATTATACTCATGTTGGAATGATGTTAGATTATTTTCTCTTTGAACCATTATTACTACTAGAGGATAATACTGACGAGATGGTTCGCCATAATTATTAGTATGTAAAACACTTGGGCACTCTAAATCAACCACAACAGGATTAATAGAATTTGAGGACCTGAAAATATCAAATAAATGAGTTTGAAAGAATTTTGATAAAAAGCGCTCTTTCCTTCTTATGATGTTATTATATCTGTTGTATTTTTTCATCAACACATGGTAAGTATCAATAATCTGGTACCTTTCTATTTTCTCTATTTTCCAACATTTCTTCTCCATAAAAGTTAATTTTTCTATTTCTTCTTTAATTGTTTTAGTATCTTTTAAAAATTCTTCATAAACTGTATTAACAAATGCTCCCCATACTAAATATATTGTTAGTGGTAGAACCTGAGAAATCTGTAAATGTACTCCATCTAAAATAAGAGGAAATATTTCAAATATACTTGTCAATGGCCAGTGTTCCAAAGATGTCGAGTAAGAAAAACAACTGAACACTAACCAGTTCATTTAAGACTAAAGTATAAAATCTTTCTATTCCATTAAAGATAGATTATGTAAGATTTAGATATAGAGCTAGCCATTCTTGCTATAATAGTTCGAAAATAGATAATGTAAAATGAATAATTTGAAAATTTCATTCAAATTACTCTACTGTGAGCGAAGATATTAGCCTTTGAAGGTTTGACAAGTCGTGTGCAATAATTTCAACCACCTTACTGGTTGTTCGAAGCTATGTCTCGCTCCTCCATTTTTAGCTTAACTCAAAATATGGCTGAACTGTTCTAATCTATTAAATATTGGAGAAAGCTGTTGCCATCGAGAGTTGATTATGGCCTGGATAAGTTAATTAATGTCTAATTAATGATTTAGAAAACATTTCAGGCCTAAAGAAAGACCTGCAATAGGCAGATTTAGCTTTTGCATAATGTATGTTTACTTTGCTTGTGCACAGGGTTCTTTGACTACTGAGTTACAGAACATTTCATGGCCAATGAAGACGGGCATACGCCATGCAAAGTGTAATGAGGGAAATTTTGCACGGATAGCAGTGCTACAGAATAATCTCATTTTTATTTTGAATTCCAACTGTCAATGATTCTTTAACATGCACGCCGATATATACACAGGACCTAGAAATTTCCTCCCATCGGAACAACTAAGAAGTCCAAGATCTGGATGTAAACAAATGGAGTTCACCAGTATTGAACATGAAAAATGTGTGCTATGATACAGACATTATCTGATCTATAAACATTGTCTGATGAAGCATTTCTATAACCAATTATAATATCTAGAAAAATTACCTTTTATACTAGAATGTTGTTTTTTACTTAACTGACAATAAAACACATTCTTGACTTTAGTCATTTCTTGGAATTTGGTACAGTTGTGAAAATTCATGATTCTTGAAGGAAATATATGTTCAGCATTTAGTCTGGAAAAAAAGAAAGATGTTTATTACACTCAAAGTACTCCACAATTCATGAATATTATTGTGAAAACTTGATCTGGATATCATAAACCTGACCTAGTTCAAATACTGGTGCTATGGTTTTGCTAGATACAGTATACACTCCATTATGGCACGTACATGTACAATATTTATTTTAAGTGACAAAAAATCAACCTTAGCCTTGACAGTTTTGTAAGTACATGTAAACTGATAGGCATACATAATATGCAATAAAATTTTAGGTAACACCAGATCTGTGGCAAAAGAAAATTGAATGTTCTTTAAAATAAGGTAATTTTAAGCTTCCAGGTTATTTGAACACAACAAAGATTTCAAAATCATGCAGAGAAATCAGAAAGAAAGAAAAAAAAGTCGCTCAAATTTGACACAAATTATGCTCCTAATTATTAAAAGAGTATTTTTTCTATGAGTGCAGACCATAGTCATAATTTTCAGAAAATTAATTCATACAAATGAGACTTTGAGTTGTACTCCTAGAAAAGTTTATTTGTAATATTATGCATGATTTCGAAAAATGAAATGATGTTATGTTTTCATATGGCCTCCAAATTCTGCAAGAAATTCAAGGGGCTTTTTGGAACAACACTTTGAGTCTATTTCTGGATCCTGCTTATGTTTGCTTGTTTTGGTAGCACAGATAATCCATGTCCCTTTTGCTACTGCCACACATAAGAATTTGAACTTTTAGCGCACTATCTTTATAAAGTTTGGAAATATACAGATCATGTGCACAATGTGTGTGTAGCTAGTTAGATTGAGACTGTTTTGAGATTGGTTTGCGGATAAAGCTTTTAATGGAGCTTTTACTCAGAAGATGCTAAATGGATTATAAAATGTTGCAATGCTGACATTTGTGACTGTAGTTTTTGATAAAGAAAAGTTTCAAAATATTAAACATTTTCTCATTGACAATGCCATATTTGAGGATGGGGATCAGATAATAAAGCAAACTATTGGTTTACCAATGGGAAATGACCCCGCCCCATTTATGGCAAAGGCACATTTGATCTGGGCATCAGCACCATATTCATTTCTGTGATTATAAAAAAAGCTATTATATTCATGGGTTTGTCAAAGTTACTGTTAAATGTGTTAATTACTTTAATCATGAACTGAGCCGAAAGTAGATTGATTTATGATACAATGGTGGCCAGTTCATTGTTTTATCAATCATATGGACATGTAGTCGATTTTAATCAGCCAAAAAAAGGATGCTACTTTCAACTGTCAAGGGTTCTTTTATGTGTTCACCAACAAGCACACCTCCATATTTTGTCCCATCCGTATGACTACCCATGGTGCATATCATCACAAATAAGTGTGTCAGAATTATTGTAAGGATTAAGAATCACTGTTGAAAGGTTAGAATGGTTCCGCTACTGATAACTTTCGTCTTTGACTCTAGCCATAATAGTGGAAGGTTCTATGTCCTTTCTTTGAGCAGGTTGTATAATCTTTTGCAATCTGATTAAAATACAGATCTATATTTCGTTTCATTTTGTTTTTTTCATACATTTTCGATGGCCTACACTACATGAAGATCTGACAAGTTGTACTTGAAGGTCGTGTCAGGGGGTCGTACGAGCGTCTTTTGAGTCTTTTGACCCTATGACGTCAGACATTGATTAATAATCAGCGTTGTCGCTCTAGTGGTTTACCCACAGTTCTGTGTATGGCATGCCAAGAAGTCGCTGTAACAGACCGTTTCATTGGCTTATCCCTCACTTCAACCAAAACATCGGTAATATTACAACTCTTCCAGATCCTAGTGTAGTAAAGACAAGTAAAATGAAATTTTGATCTATAAATAGTATAAAAAACGAAATGAAATAAGATCTGTGTTTTAATCAGGTTGTAATCATTTGATTACGTTACTGGTACAAAAACATATAATAAACCAATCCATATTGAAATAAAACTAAAAGTGAAACCTTACCGCATAATTATATGACTTTGAAAAAACAAATGGCTACACTACTAGTAGCTCTAGCTTTTAATTTGAAAATGTTAAACATATCACCACGTAAAGCGAATCTGTTTGGTGGCTATTTTAATGGTTAACACTCAACTGTTTGTGGTCCAGGCAATGTTTTAGCTACAAATTATTTATGGCGATTAATGTCAATGATATGATATGTGTTGAAAATTATTCAGCTTTTGAGGCTAGTTTTGCGCAAAGCATCAATGAATGTATTGATTGTAGCTATTGAATGGTAAGATTTCGTAGTTTTCCGTTAATTCATGCAAGATTGAAGCAATTTCTAATATAGCCTAAGGTAAGGTATGAGGAAATTGCTAGTACGTACTGGCATGGGAAAGGGTTAGTTAGACATGTCCATAGAGTTATGGACATGTCACATGGACATAGTCATAGTCTCTGTTCAAAGGAACGTCACTGGACAGTAATTATTGGCAGATGTATGCAGTTCTGGGAATTAGAGAATAGACTTACCTAAAAATAAATATAACCATCGTAGAAAAACATATCAGTACTGTCAATATCGAGTAATAATTGGAATAGTTTGCAAACCAAGAAAGCAAGACGGATAAATCGTCTGCCATTATGAAAATTACCATACACCGAACTTTCTCTTCTTGGTCAAAAGAGCTTGTCACCTCGAATAACCAGACTTATTTCAGATACGAATATTGATTGAAATACCTTTATGGTCTAAAATACGGAAATTGCACTTATCCACATTCAAATGGTTATCTCTTCTGTATCGAAAATATTTATCAATTAGTTTTTATATATCAACAGCTAACTATTGCGCTTTCTCTAACTTTTTTTTTAATGCAAAAAAATGTTATGAATGAGTTATCTTCCCTATTTACGACGGATTGACTACCTGATTTCAAAACGACTGCGCATAGATTAAAGTCTTCCTAAATAAACTATTAAAGGAACTAAGTGTCTAACTCAATATTTTCCATAATATTCGAATTAAAAACACGAATTAGAATTCAATATTGATCAATTTCAATCAATATTGATGCTGTCATCTTGCTGTGAAACTATAGGAACCTAATATCCAATATTTAAGACACGAGTCGTGTACCCCATGGTTTAGGTGCCATTTTGTAAGGAACAAAAAAAAAACAAAAAAAAAAAAAAACAACCAAAAAAAACAACAAAGAAAACCCCAAAACGTATCCTACAACGCAATGTGGAAGTAATTAGTAAAGGCAAAATAATAATTTAAAAAACCTGTAGAATGCACTAAGCAGGCATAAACGACTGTCGTTCGATTTGAAGGTATTTCATGGAACATAATTGATTAGAAATTGCAATATTTTTCAAAAATTGAATATAAATCACTTTACATACATTCATATTCATATGGGGGGATACCCATCGAACAATTTTGTCAATAAAAGCAATATGGAAAGAACAGTCAGACAGCTAGAACTTTTATTTGGTGTCCAATCACACGAGGGTAGGTTATTCGTAAGCGTATAGCTACTCCAAACAGTATTATGTAAAGACTGTTTTCGTTACTTATCAACAAGCCTAACAAAATCTCACTTTGCTTCGATCGGCAGAGGAGCCACCGTGGCTAAGTGGGTAAGGCGTTGGCTCGCTAGCTTGGGGGTCCCGGGTTCGTGCACGTAAAAGATCCCTTGGCAGTTGGAATTCGCCGTTGCGCCTACTCTTATAGCCCGTCTTTCATTTATTCATTCGATCGGCATAAATTTGGTGAATACATATTATCTTAGATAACAAACCTTAATCTCTCAATATCTCAACGTTTTTAGCTACGTTCTCGTAGCTAATATTGTCTGTCTTCGTAAGTAATCCATGAGTTAAATATGTTACCATTGTCGATTTGAACAAGCTGCAAGCGTACAGTTTTTGAAATGCTAACAACAAAGGCACGGGAAGCTGTTAGGAAAAATGAGCCGATGAAGAAAGGCTGCCTAAGGCGGCGTTTACACGATATATAACTTGACTTTTTACAAGATGTTATACGAAACTTACGATGTCTGTCTACAATAAGTTGTATTTGAGAACAGACACGAAGCCAGTTAACCGACATTTTAATTCCTAAATCGACGATATTAGTCGAAACACACATTGGGTAGATTTGAGAAGTATTTATATCGCTTATATTTTCATATGAAATTAAATTGAAAATGTGTATTTATTATTTGTGTGTGTATGAAACGGGCTAAAATCGTATAATAAAATAGTACACTAATTGTTCAATGAGACGGCCATTCAGTACAGCGATCTATTCTCAAGGTAGACAGTTATCTGTGTGTGCGAGACCCATAAACCCCACAGTTGCTTCCATTGAAGCAGTGTAAATTTGATATAGGACAATAAAACTGTTTAAAAACACCTTTAACGATTTTTTTATCATATACAATCAATTTTCCTATCTCTTTTCCCAGCAGTTCTAGTCCTATTTTTAAAGAAGAGTTTATCAGGCGTCTCGTTTATTTATGCAAGGGCTAAATCTGCCTATTACATTCTTTTTTTCTGGCTTCAAATATTATATAGATTATTATTTAAACATTTATTCACACGACAAACCCATAATCAACTCTCTAGATCATCGAATGGCTTAGCTATTGAGTGGATTAGGCAATGCCCACCATTTCTGCGCGAAAAGTGAATATGGCCGACACTAACGGAGACTGTAGATAGAAAGACTAACAATCGATGCCTCATTTATTACCATGGCAAGGGGCCGCGAGGGCACAGTGAGTAATGCGCTGGTGCCCGGTGTTCGTCGAGAAAGTTACCCGGAATTTCTCCAGCGTGGTTTATCAATTGGTGCAGGATGGACGGTCTGGCAAGGACGACAGTGTCTAGTCTTTCGGATTTAACGAAAACCCGAAGACCCGTGTACACGAAATAGGAGTAGGCCGTTGCGCCGCTGTCCAGGCCAAATGACCCCCTCCCCCCGTCTCTATCCGTCTTCATTTTATTTTATTTCATTTATCGTAGAAAATCGAGAATATAATCAGCAGAGATATTAGGGAGGCGAAACTCAAAAAGAACCCTGGATACGGTTTTAAAAATCATTTCATGTTAGAGACATTTAACCACGACAACAATGTAGATGATGATTTTCCGCACCTGGCTAAGAGTGAATTAAATATATATATATTTTTTTTTTTTTAAAAAAGAAGGGCCATGCCCTTTCTCAAAATTCAAGAAAAGTGAAATAACAAGCGCGATCGTACTATGGGACAGGAACTGACCATGTTGTTGGATGAACTTGAATTGACGGAGCCTTATAAGGCTTTTTCGAAGAGCGTCACCCCAAGTATAGATAACACAGAGTGCCAGACCCTTTTTTATTATTATTATTGATCACTTATTAACAAATCATACACGATTTTGTAGCGTATTAATTGGATTATGAGATGTAATAATAACAAGCGCGATCGTACTATGGGACAGGAACTGACCATGTTGTTGGATGAACTTGAATTGACGGAGCCTTATAAGGCTTTCTCGAAGAGCGTCACCCCAAGTATAGATAACACAGAGTGCCAGACCCTTTTTTATTATTATTATTGATCACTTATTAACAAATCATACACGATTTTGTAGCGTATTAATTGGATTATGAGATGTAATAATTCGTTTTGGGATAGATGAATACCTAGGGGTCATTAAGGAACAAAAGATCATGTGAACACTTGATGACCTTTAAAAATGATCTCTTCCACCACATTCAATAGCCTAAAATATTTTGCATGCAAAGTAAAAGTGCTTCTTGGATTTAGTTAATGCGTAACCAAGGTAGCCAAAAATTTATACTAAACATACATTAATTATCTCCAATACATGCAATCGTGATGAAAAAAATGAAGTGTTTCTGTAAAGCAGCCGGTAGAGTGGGTCACCGTTTTGATATTATTTTTCGTTGAATAGTATCGTTAAATTAATGTTGACGGGTCTGTTGAGATAAAATGTCCACACTAAAATCTTGGCAATAATTATGATTGGATTTTCGAAAGTGCGACAACAAATGGACACCGCCCATGGCCCGGGTAAAAACATTGTGCTTTCCTACGGCTAAATTAAGGCCCACGAGCGCCCCAAGCTCTGAACATGGTAAGTGGCAGTAGCCCCCATGCCATCTTAAAACCCAGTTTCCAGACAACAAAACATATGCGTATCAGCTAACCGACTGTCTTTTTAAATCTTCAAATAGATCTGATGATAAATGTGGTTAGAATAATTGGTAAATGAATTGGCGGTGTCTGTCCAAAAATGGATAACTCACTTAAATATTGGAAAGGTCACGTAATAAACGTAAATAGTACCATTTGTTTCATTATTCAATATCCCGTAAAAACAGATACTTTCGTAGGCTGGGAGCCACGTTGGCTTAGTGACTAACACGCTGGCTCGCTAACCCGGAGGTCTCGGGTTCGCTCCTGGTGTTGGCCGCGGAAGTGCCTCGGGATTTATCCGGCGTAACAATCCCTTGTCAGTGGTGCAGGACGACGGTGTCCCTAAGTTCGGGTGGGACGAAAGACCCAGGTTCCGTGTAGGCCCACACAATGGCGTGCACGTAAAGAACCACTGACAGTTGAATTCGAAATAAGAATAGGCCGTAGCGCCGGTGTCAGAGCAAAAGTACCATCATTGGACACAGCATGGCCGTCTTCATTAGCTCAGTCGATGCCGAACAGTAGGCCTTTAAACCAAATTTCATTTCGTTTTGATTTCATTTACTTTCCTAAGCTAAGACTAGTCTGATTGTCGTTATAGGTAAAGTCACTTTTCTGGGCATCTGCGTTCAAAAGTAAAAAAATAAAAAAAAATAAAAATAAGACCCCCCCCCCCCCAAAAAAAATAAATAAATAAAAGACCTATAGTCTAAAGCTTTCAGTCATATGCATTATTTAATTTGGTTTGAAAACATAATTCAGTAGTCTACTATTATTGCACCGTTAATGTTGATGAGGCTATTCATAGTCCATTAAACAGTCCGTATTGTTTATTTCATGGCCTAGATTTTCTTGACATGTCGTAGCTTGCAACTGACCTTATTATCAATACCGTTAAGCGAGGAAGCGAGATAACGACATACACTGTAAACATGTCGGCGAGAGGAGTTAAGAAGAGGCCGCTCAAGGGGCAAAAAACGCGATCCCAGCGTGCTGAAGTATTGTTTCCCGTTGGGAGAATGTTAAGGTATCTTAAACGTGACACGCACCACTTCCGTATTGGTGCTGGAGCACCGGTTTATGCAGCTGCTGTCATCGAATACTTGACTGCTGAAATTTTAGAACTAGCCGGTAACGCAGCACAGCATAACAAAAAGCAACGAGTTACACCTAGGCATATCTTACTAGCCATTGCTAATGATGAAGAGCTACACACACTATTAAAACATGTCACTATTCCAGCAGGGGGAGTCTTGCCAAGGATTCACCCAGAACTGCTGGGTCGCAAGAAAGGAGGAAAATTTCCAAACACTCCAGTGGGATCTCCAGCACCCTCTTTACCGGCATTACCAATTAAAAAGCCCAAAATAACTAATGGGCCGAAAGCCAGTACCAGTAAGCCGGTCATTGCTGGAAAAGTTAAGAAACGCATACCGACACCAGTGCATTTCAGACCGAAACTCAAAGCTGTAAGATCAAAAGCTAAGCCTTTGGTAAACTCAACTTTAAATGGACCATCAGGATCAAAATCCACAGATGCCCTCCCAGATGCAAGTGGATTTACTACATTATCAGAGAAAAAACTTTTTCTAGGACAAAAATTAACCGTGGTCAAAGGAGATATTGTAAAAATGGCAGCAGATGCAATTGTCCATCCGACCAGTTCAAATTATCATATGGGTGGGGAAGTAGGAAATGCCCTCAGTAATGCCGGTGGTAAAGAATTCCGTCAAGAAATCGAAAATCTAAGATCAACTCATGGCGATTTAGATACTGCTGGAGCAGCCATTTGTCCTGGAAAGAAATTTCCAGCTAAGTTTGTTATTCACGTCAATAGTCCTTCATGGTCTACCAGTAACTCCACAGAATTATTAACCAAAGCTGTTAATAATGTTTTTGCGCTTGCTGATGAGAAGAATCTTAAAACAGTGGCCATACCTTCAATAGGAAGTGGGCATGGAGGATTTCCCAAACAGGCTGCAGCACAATTAATTCTACAGGCCATTAATGCATACTTTACTAAAGTCACCACTAGTTCTCTTAAACAAGTTTACTTTGTTTTGTACGACACAGAAAGTATCAACATCTACACAAGTGAACTAGCTAAATTGGATGCGTAATTTAAAAATAATTTTGTTAGGATGTGTAGAAAGAAATTTTGTCATTTTGTTGTTTGATATAATTGATAAATCATCAATACATAAAATATGAATTTTAATTAATGTTTGTCTTAACTATAATATAGTAAGAATAACTGTGGGAATATGTTGAGTGCACACCATTCTAATATAAAATTTATTAATGGTTTTTATATTATGTTAACCTCCCTATGTCAATCACACATTGTACTAAAGAAGTGTTCTTTTTACTTTCATTTTTTTTTTTGTAACACATATATTTAATCATATTATTATTAATTCTTCATATTTTAATGTGTATTTATGTTATTGTTTTAAAATATTTATGAGTAGATGTGGTGATCGAAGATGTTTTTGAAACAAAAAATCCTTTGGTAATTGTCCAAGGTGTTTTTGGCTGCTACTATTTGTTGTGCAAATTCAAATAGTTAATTAATTTTTTTAACTTCTCAAATTTTCAGGTATTAAGATTAGAAACAGATTCATGTTTTGGTTCAGGGTTCTTAATTTAATTCCAGATCTGAAAAAAAATATCAAAGGAACTTGGTGTGCATTGAGTGATGTGATGTTTCATATATATATATATTGGCATATTCATTTCATAATTATTTTGCTTAATCCTAAAACTAGTTATAATATATTATTTAAATTTTAATATAATAAAGAATTATGCAATATGACATTTAAAGTCATAAAACTAATATTGTGCTGAAGCTGAAGTAAAGCTGAAAATCATGGACAAAATCATTAATTTCATTTGTATTGTATTATTTTATTTTATATGAAAAACATTTTAGGTAAGAATTATCATAGACAAATGACCACATCCATGGTCAGTCATTTAGAATTTAAGCATATAGCCAAATGTATAGTATTCAATCATCAATAATATCCTATGTATTTTATATGCCTTTTATAGACCAAAAGAAACAACAGGCCATCATTGTAATTTGAAGTCACGCATTCAGGCTTTTAATTTCAGACTGGGAGATAGAGACTATATTTCTATTATCATAACATGAATTGGGTGCTATAAATAACTGTTCGTAAGGGCACTCAAATAGTAAACATGATTTTTTTTAAGTATTTTATATCACAGGCTTTGATAATGTTATTATTTATGAACTAATGTTGATTTTTGTTAAACTTTTAATTGTTTTGACCTAATTATTATTGATTAATATTGTGATTATCTACCTTAGTTTACAGTGTTGGATTCTCGTAGTAAGAACTGAGTGTTTTTTTTATATGAAGTTACTTGATTTAGGAATATATAAATATGTCTGTTTGAGAAAAAATATTTTATCTGTGACTCTAGTGTGTATGTAATAAACACTTCAAGAAAATAAACCTGTTTGAATTTAAAAAAGTAAGCAAGAGTTTTGTTCTTCTATCCACAGTATTTTAGTTTCCTCATGCAATGTTATTTGTTATCAGCCTATACTACTGGTAGTAGTATAATAGTCATTAACGTTCGCTTGAGTCTAGGGTGGTATCGCATACAATCTGATTAAAATACAGATCTATATTTCGTTTCGTTTTTTTATACTTTCGATGGCCTACACTACATGCAGATCTGACAAGTTATAGCGACAGCTAAGTGGGTAAGACGCTGGCTCGCTAGCCTGGAGGTCGGGTGTTCGATCCCTGCATTAGCCGAGAAAGTTCATCCAGATTTTCCGGAGTGGTTCTCCCTTGTCAGTGATGCAGGACGGAGGGACTGACAAGGAAAGCTGCCTAGTCGTTCGGATGGGATGGAAAACCTGAGGTCCCGTGTACACATTGGCGTGCACATAAAAGATCCCTTGGGATTTGGAATTCGATATAAGAGTAGGCCATAGTGCCGCTGTCCCGGCAAAATTTCCCTCATAGCACACTGTATGGCGTATGCCCGTCTTCATTAGCCCAGTTCGGAGCAAAACAGTAGGACGTTAAACTCCATTTCATTTCATTTCATTTCAGGTCACGTCAGGGGTCAAAAGACCGACGTTTGACCCTATGGCATCAGACAATTGATTAACGAATCAGCATTTATGTTACTAGTGGATTACCCACAGTTCCGTGCAAAACACGCCTAAAGCTTGTCGTAACCGTTTCATTGCCTTATCCCTGACACCATTCAGAACACGAGTTAAATAACAACTCTTCCAGATCCTAGTGTAGTAAAGACCAAAGACCAATCTGATTAAAACACAGATCCAATTTCGTTTCGTTTTTTATAGTTCAAAATTTCGTTTTTACTTGTCTTTACCATAGACTGGACAACCTGCTCTAAATGACGTCGGGCTGGTTCCTACGTCACTGCGCTATTCTGACTAATATATTTTATTATGCAAGTCAGAAAAGGAGTGACGTAGGAGCGAGTCTGACGTATTAGAGCAGGTTATCCAGTCTAGTCTTTCACGGCCTAAAATAACGTGCTTTGGAGCACAAACGTGCTTCGAAATGAAAAATCCGTGCTTCGAAAATAAGAAAAACGTGCTCTGAAAACAATGGTGTAGTGCTCTGAAAAAGTGTAAGGTAGCGATGCCTCCTGACCCTTAATGAGTGTTTCCTCTTGTGGTGGTCAGTTAACTTGTACAGATCAGATCAGATCAGCTGTCGAGTGAGCGACAGCCGCATTAGCTCAGCCCCACTAGTCAGGTTTTCCAGTAGGCTTGGTAATCTGCGCCCGAATAGTCCACAGATGCTGTTTTTCAGCTCTGAATATTCCAAATTTGAAGGGGGTGCCCCCTCCCTCCGCCACCCAAGTCGACCTTCGACTCTCCAAGGACGCAGAATTCGTGCTACGATAATTTAAACTTATTTTAGGCCCTGTAGTCTTTACCATCGAAAGTATAAAAAACGAAACAAAATATAGGTCTATATTTTAATTAGATTGAGTAAAGACAAGTAAAACGAAATTTTGAACTATAAAAACTAAACGAAATAGATTGTATCGCATACAACCCACCTGTTGAAATCGATGATCTTTGATAGTGCAGTATCGTCATTCCGATTACAAGGAAGTATAATAATGTCAGGGCATGAGCATCTAGATATAAGATACACTGCAATTTATAATTAGTCCATGTTTAATTTCTTCAATGGGATAAGACATATTTGGGACAAGAAAGGGCATATGAATTAGACGGGGTATCTCCATTTTCGGATTGCACTTGCAGAAAATGTTATGTGATACGGGAAAAGGGAAGCTGGTAAGTAATATCTAAATCAACGGTGGCGCAAATCGTCTAGTTAAAATATTGACTGCCCTATGGGAGCATGGTCCTAATAAATCGCAGGCCATGCATAGACTCAGACTGTGTCATGGGTCGCCGCTATAAAAATGCTAGATTAGGCTTTGAAAATAGATATTATCTTGAGTATTTCGATTTTTGCGAAAAGACAGGGTTTGGGGAGTCAAATATAGACCTATTCACAAAGTGTCGCTTTATTCATACAGTTTTTGGACGAATCAGCTACTAGCTACATGGACAAAATTTACTTGATGCGGTATTAATTAGCAGCTGAGATTTCCTATATAAATCCTAAATTTCACGTCCCTGGCAAAAGTCATTTCGTATTGCACATGAACGCATACAAATACATTTAGCGGATTCTAAGATAAGGAAATAACGATTATGATTTTAAAAGACAATATTGGTGCCAGTCATTATCACATATGGGATAGAACTTGTTAAACACGTTCCAAATATAATTTTAACACAGAGATCATTGCTACGATAGATGCGTAATGCCGGCTTCAATAATCGGAAGTGACGAACGCAAAAGGAAAACACGAGTTATCCCTCTATATAACTGACTGAAGTGACGAGTGATAACAGATACCTGGGCGAATTTCTGCTCACTAATAATTCCTTCGAAGATCAAAAGTAGTTATATGAGACTGTAATAGGATATCTGACAATTCAAAAAAGTAATTGACTGTCATGAGATAAGTACGTATAGGAGAACACGAGAAAAATAGAAATAAACCGTTCATTCACAAGTTTTTATTCATTCTATACCTTATAAAAACATGGTAATGCACGGACTTATTCTATTTTTCTTTCGTGCCCTCTTATCTAGTGACAGTCAATTCTTTATTGAATTGTCAGATATCCTCTCACAGTCTCACACAACAACTTTTGGTCTTCGAAGGAATTATTAGTGAGCAGAAATTCAATTACGTTTTTGAATTAGGAAGATCTGGTTTATCAAAGGTCAGGATAGGTGTTGGTTTGGATAATATTACCATTACGTCTGATGGAAATACGTTTGACGTAACTATGTAACAGCTTGTGAGACGAGATTTTCAAGCATATCTTCTTCACAGCTGCCTTCTAAATCCTGAGACTGAATAACACCTCTTTACAAATTAAGAGAGTTTTGCGGTGCAACTTTGTTCAGAATGTTGGCTAAAGTTGTTTATTTCAATAATGAAGTAGCATGTGACTCTTTAGCACATTCCACTAACAGAGTGCCATTTCTGATTTTTTTGACGCTTTTGGGCTCACCAGCTAAGCCAGCAAAACCTTTAGCAATCAAAAAAGGAGATGTTTTGCTAAGATTTATTTCGTTGGTACTCTGTATGACCAGAAAACTAGGCCAGGTTCGGGAAGTTTTATTTGGTATATTACTTGATTCCAAATCCTCGGTCGATATACGTTTTGTAGCACGAGTCTTCTTTGTTTGGGAAGCCATGAGTGTATTTTAAAAGATTCATCTCTGTCTGCTCCCCAGCCACCAAAGGGTTGCAATATCCATGCAGGACAGACAAGGATATACCTAGACAAAGTAAAGGTTTAATATTTTACTCCACCTAGTTGACACAAGCCGCTGTTTTAGAGTAGGCACCTAGGACACACACGTAGAACTGCAACAAATATATTACAGAATAATGGAAAAGATGCGCCTACTCGTCAACTAAACACGACCAAAGCTGACTGATCAGGGCCTCTCTGACCTCACGTCTATGTGAATTGTGGGCCGAAGAAATATGTTGCAGAGACAGGGCTGGCAAGCAGAATCCCTACTCAATGACCAGGATTCCACTCTCCACCGACATGGGTCGCAACGCACGGCAAACACGTTGCCCCATTATAGGGATCCTTTTAATCGCCTTATACGAAGGGCATATTCTTATTACGGCCTACACCTCAGGGGGATGACTATATAGCTGTCCTAGTCAGGCCTCAGCCTTCCACCACTGTCAAGGGGAAAATCCTGATGAACTTTCTCGGCCAATGCACAGGGATCGAACACACGACCCCCAGACTAGCGAGCCGGCGTCTTACCCATTAATTAGCCACCGTGGCTCCACACTGCATATGCCTAGGTAGTGGCAAACAATAAGCCAAGAGAAATTCGAACTGTGAAGTATTATTTTATGTGCACGTCAATGTGTCCACTGGAGCTTGTTTTTTGTCCCATCTACACAACTAGACACTGTACTTTGTCAGGCCCTTTGTTCTGCACTACCGACATGGAGAAACCACGCTGCAAAATCCCGGGGAACTTTCTTGACCAACACCAGGATAAGTGTATATAATCATAGTATTTAGACGAATATGGCCGATAACCCGACACCACAACCCGACATCACGATACTACAACAACCCGACACCACGACACCACGACAACCGGACAACATTTTTGATGTGGTGTCGGGTGAAAATGTTGTATTGTCGGGTAAAAAATGTCGTGATGTCGGGTTGTCGTGGTGTCGGGTTAAAATGTCGTGATGTCGGGTTGTCGCCTTATGAAGGGCGACACCACGACATCACGACATGATACTAATCAGCCACCATACAGAAGCGTTCGTATACACTAATCTATTTGTATTCAGATTGTCAAGTATGATCGAATTAGTGGAAGAACATCTTCAGATTTAACAAAATGAGATTCCAGTATGTTTTAGCGGAATGCGGTGGTGAACGGTGTCAAAAAGCAGGAGACAGGTCCAATAAGATACTATTGTATTGCATTTCAATATACAGGGAATATTGTAGTGAGATATATATTTCTATATGTTTTTGCATTTGTTCTTGTGGTTATCATTCAACCGTGTTTTAATCGATTGTAGAAGTTTAATCTGTAAACAGAATATAAGTTCAAACATGGTTCCGTTCCGCTGAATGTTAAGATGATGAATTGAAAATCTGTCAACATTATGTATGCTATAATGAAAACGATATAAACGAGATATGACCTGTACAAGTCATAAGGTTATCCACCGTTAATGTTTTCATTTTGTTTTCTTTATTAAATGCTAAATAATCAATTTGAGTGTATGTTGGAACGAATTAATCCGTGATGGTCCAAAAAATGTAAATGACCACCAGCGGCTTTAATATTATATACTAAGCAGCAAAAGAAACGTCAGGTTGGTATGTTGCTCTGAATAGACGCATTGCATAAAACTTGCCAAATGTTTTTATTGTATATTTGTGACCACATCTCCAACTTTACCTGAGCAATAAGGCCCCTTCCCAAACACAGAATTGAACCCAGGAAGTGTTCTCAAAAACGCAACCTGACTACTGAGATGGTAATGTGTTCTCCATGATTTTCATGTAACTCATGCTGCACGTGTTGTTCACCGGGACCAGCCCTAGAAAATGCACCCCCATACCTGGTTGAATCATTCACACTACAACGTCAGCAGCATGCCACGACCCACGACAGCTTAGAGGAACCAGGCGCTTGGAAGACTCGACGCTGGCCACACTGCCAAAGCCGTTGCCAATCACTTCCAGGTCAATGTTCTGTCCATCTACAGGCTTCAGTAACGCTTTCGGGCCACCAATACCACGGATGATCGCCCCCGAAATGGTAGACCAAGGGTTACCGCAAGGCGACAAGACCGCTATGTTGTGCGACAGCACGTGCAGAATCCCGTCACACAGGTACCCGAGACAGCATGTCAGACAGTGGGAACACACGGAAGACCCATCAGTGCCGATACAGTGCGCCGACGTCTCACCAGAGAGAACATCCAGTGCCGTAGACCTTACCGTGACCGATCCTCATCCCTCGCCATCGACGTGAACATCTACAGTTTACCCAACAACACCAGAACTGGCGACACAGGCAATGGAGAACTGTTCTGTTCACAGATGAGAGTTGGTATTGCGTATCAACTGCAGATGGCAGGGCCAGAATATGGCGTCGACGTGGCCAGTGTTATTCTGACCAATGTGTCATGAAACGAGACTCATGGGGAGGTCCAAGCATAATGGTTTGGGGTGGAATCGGCCTGAACCAGAGAGTGGGTCCCGTGGTGTTCCAAAATCTTGGTCCAGGGAGAGGAGGTGGCATCACAGCAGTGCGCTACATCGATCAAGCTCTCAGACCCCACGTCATACCACATTTCGCACGTCATCGAAACAACGTTTTCCAGCATGACAACCCCCGTGCCCACACCGCCAGAGTAACTCGGGGCTTTCTACGGCAGAACGGTTTCAACGTTATGCACTGGCCAGCCTTTAGTCCGGACTTAAACCCGATTGAACATCTTTGGGATGAATTTCAGAGGAGACTTAATAACGTCGTACCGAGACCAAACACAGCCGATGGATTGCGCCAGGCTTTAACGCTTAAAATAGAATTACGTTACCTGTTTCCAGTTGTCCACATTTACAAGTTCCTGGAAATGAAATGGAGTTCAACTTCCTACTTTTTTCTGCACCTATCAGAGTCCATGCTGGAAAACCCAAGGAACTTTTTCGAGCAACACCGGGGTCGAAACCTTGACCTCCTGGTTAGTGAGTTAATAACCCACAGCAGGGGCGGATCTTTGATTTTTTTTGGAAGGAGGGGGTTCGCTAGGTTCCTGTTAAGAAAATTTGACAATTGACAATGCATGCTGCCACCATCGTCTCTAAATTACGTAGGCATACATACACACTGCGATTTTGAAAGAGAGAAACCCCCAAAACGCCACCCCGTTTCACGTCAATTTTTCTAATGAATTTATAGGATCACATTGTGGTTCAATTTCATTATTGATGCAAAGCATTAATTGTGATATCACACATGTCTATATCATTATTTCGCATTTTGAATGTCCATCCCATGCCACCATCTAGTGATAAAGTATAAAGCACGCGACCGTTACACTTTTCTCATAAAAAAAAGTGTTGTTTTACAAAAAAAAAATGTAGCTACCCCCCCCCCCCCCCGATCCGCTCCCGCACAGGTTGATAGAACATGTAGTGTTATCATACAAGACAACACTTGATATACTAAATGTTTTTTTATACATGATTTATAGCTCCAACATACCAGAGAAATGTTAAATATGAAGACTATACACAATTAATGTACTTTTAATTAAAACAATTACTGAAAATTATTAAAATTTGATCAATAGTAGCTGATGGATTCAATTGATTTCACATCGCCATTATTATAAGTCCTAGACAATTAAAGTAATAATAAGCCAATACATTTTTACCGGATGCATTCAATTATATAATAACAACACAGTTTTTACTGTTTAGATGTAATGTGAACAATCTGTCTTGTGCTCTTAATATTATTGTCAAAAAAAAAAACAAAAAAAAAACAACAAAGAACCCAATATTAAAACTCATTGTAAAAAATCGTCTGGTAGAAATTCTAAATCGAAGAAATGGTTTTCATCATCGTGCAGTGCATTGTTCACAGTGGTACATGGATCTGGCCGCTCTAATTGCCTTTCAGAAATACTAGTAGGGAATTGACAGTCATCTGTCCGTATGTCCTCAGTTATTCCACTAATATGACAATCTCCTGATGATATATGACACTTTAAAACTCTTTTTAGGTCAAGAATGTCCTGTGAAATTTTCTGTACCTCGCCATCTAAATCTTTATTTTCACGACGTAACCTCGTAAATTCCTGAAACAAAAACATCTATATGAATACAAGACATTATCAAATAGCACACGTGATGACGCGTGCACGACACCTGTCAATATGTATTGGGAATGGGTTTGGTCATGGATTCCAGAAATTCGAGGCAACTGGGTTGAAGTTAGCCCCGTGGCCAAAGACAACCAACAGAGTCTCCAACCAAGTGGTTTAGTTACAACTCATGAAAAGTGGCACCAGGTGTTCTAGAATTCGCTTTAGGTAACAAACCTCCTCATTTTTCTTTTTAGCATCTTTTTTCTTCATTCTACATCTTAATGCCGCTCTTCTGTTCTGTTCTTTTCGTCTTTCTCTCTTTGTTATTTCGTCGGGTGTAAGCTAGAATGAAAATAATATTAACTGACTTCACGAGTTGTTTGATTGTTAATTGATTTTGTCGCTTTTGCAAAGTTCTTGAAGTGATTTATCTTACTTGATTTGGGTTTGATTGGCAAGTGTTCTATTTTAACAAGTTACCAATTGGAGCAAGACATTTCCAGACTTTGTACCGTTTGTGATGGAGAGCGTTGAGCCCAGCGAAAACTTGGGGGGAAAGTTGCAGCCGGGCAAAGAGACGAGAATTTTAAACCAGTCAGTCAGAGAATATTTAGTG
Source organism: Patella vulgata (assembly GCF_932274485.2). Classification (NCBI taxonomy): domain Eukaryota; kingdom Metazoa; phylum Mollusca; class Gastropoda; family Patellidae; genus Patella; species Patella vulgata. The sequence continues at coordinate 33,924,087 of NC_065883.2, forward strand.
GTCTGTATCCTAATAAACAGAACCTATTTACCCCCCATTCATAAGCTGTAGTCAAAATAACCCAATCAAGAATGAAGCTGTTTTCAAACATTACAGAGCAATCATCATTCGTTTTAAGCAGGTGAACCCAATTCAGACAGTAAGAGTTGTTTCAATAGTGGCTTGATTTGATGTCTAATATCCCAAAAATGTTTTTTTTTTAGTCTCCGAGTCAATATTTTAGACAGTGACTAGCATATTGGGTGCCGTTCTAAGCTAGAACTTACTTGATGATGTTTCGGTTTATTAAAATCAACATGGAGCATATCTTTTCCTTCACCACATCTTTTATGTTCAATAAATATTCTTAGTTCTTCCTTTACCAGGGGAGTAATACATTTCTCTTTATTTGCCTTAATGGCTGCCTGGTAAAGCCGTAAATCGCCAATATTGGCCATAAAATCATTGTTACTGAAAGGACTACCCAAAGTTGCTGGTGCCTTTAATGGTGTACCTGGGTCACCATTGTCGTCAAAATCTGTTAGTGTTGTTGATGTCGGACAATCTGTTACGTTTTTGAAGAAATCGTCCATTTTAAACTATCTGATTTGTATCTGAAACGATAATAAGAAATTATGTTAAAATTTATAACTATTGAATAAAGATTTGGTGGGTTTTAAATCTAAATTTTGGTAAAAAAAAACTTTCAAAAAACAGTTATTGAATGAAGACGTAACAGGGAAAGATCGTTCACATATATCTCAAAATTTCCACTGATTTAATGTAAAGGCCTTCCCACGTACAAACTGTGTGATTTGATGATTTAGTTTATTTATCAGAAGTTTGCTTCTAATCCCTCTCAAAAAATTTATTTTCCGACCTGGTTTCCCCATGTCAGTGGTGCAGACCGGGGGCCTGACAAGGACAGCTGTCTAGTCCTTCGGAATGCACGTAAAAGATCCCTTGGCAGTTGGAATTCGATATAAGAGTAGGCGATAGTGCCGCTGCCCGGGCAAAATTTCCCTCATAGCACACTGTATGGCGTATGCCCGTCTTCATTAGCCCGGTATAGGAGCAGAACAGTAGGACGTTAAACCCCATTTCATTTCATTCCTAAAAAAATTTAAATCTCAAGCTGTAATGTCTATTTTAAGCGTCCATGCATGTCACATGACTTGATTACCATACATATCGAAGTCTTAAACTATGGGCAGACGAGCGTATGTTTTCGCCTGATCGCGGCGATTTTTTACGACCGATCACGAGGGGGAACACGTAGCGATCGTCTCAAAAGCGTACGCCACTCTGCGAGTAAATTACGTCGACCACGTGACTTTTACAAAATGGTCTAAAACGTAAGCTTGCTGTGGTAGCCGATATTTATTTGTTATTAATACTCCGGAATCGTGCCCCCCTCCCCCCCCCCCCTGGCGCCGCCACTACTACCTGAAGCAATGGACCGAGAAATCCCTCTCTGGCCATTGCTGGATTGGCTTCTGATACTTGAGCTTTTGAGGGAGTATGTCTATTCTTCCCGTTCAATCAAATCTATCCAAAGTACAGCGACATGACAGCCCTTCGTTTAATCTGGTGTATTCCTTAAAACTTTGGACGGTGATTTAAGGTATTTAAACGGTTGAAGTTTGTTTACATTGTATCCGTATTTATATCCTCGTTTGTCACGCAATTAGTTTTTCTGCAATATTCTGCTACGCACTGGTTAATTGGGAATAATAAAATCGTGAGTCATGACGTAACGTTATGTAAATTGGTCCAATTTGGAGCTCTGTTTAAAGCGTAATGACATCGTTACGCAGTTAGCTATTGGTTGTTAATCGGACTATTGACCAGTCATAGATTTGGAACAGAAATTTGCTTCCTTTACAGCAGTGTTAAGTGGGATTAGCTCTAATCAAACGAATGGGTATGGGGTGGTATAAACCTAGCAAGGTCCCCGATTTTATTCTTATTGAATAAAGTACAGTTTTTTAAAAATTAAAAAAATTAAATAATGAATATGCGTAGATTTAAGCGTGGATTAACCCATGAAAGGTTAGACAGAGTTTCACAAAAAAAAAAAAAAAAAAATCTGATTCGGGACCGGCAACTTTAATATCGGTACTAATTCACACAGCATGCATCAGTGGGTTTCTTCCACACTTATTTAACCTTGGATTGGGAGTATGTGGGGTTTTTTGTAATGCGTGTGTGTTTGAACTGGCTGGTTAGATCGATTCGAGACAACAGACTAATAAGTGCATACTTATAACGCTGCTAGAGAAGTCATTCATTAAATGTTGGCCGAGGTAGTTCTAGCTTAGCGATTACAAATCAAATGAACGATGATTCATTTTTTATTTATCTCAAAACAAATAATGATGAAAGCCAACAGAAGCCTAAAGAGGCAAATAACTTTCTTTTAAATGTGGTATTGAATTACGCCATGTCTAAACACCCCGTTATGAAAAATAAAACCTCTAACAAAAATGGATTTATACTTCATTTTTAAGATATCCGCATAGCCGAGACAAATAAATATTGTGAAAATCAGTCACAGGTCAGTCGTTCTCAAATATTTCTGTTGAGCAGTTAAACACCTGTTGTTCGTTACAAGAAGGCAGTTCTCACTATACATTGACTCAGTACTAGGATTGGCCCGGCTACCTATCTATTTGCTTATCCCTAAATTTTAGAACAGTAAAGAATCGATTTATCCGGTCGGTTGATTTTTTCTCAATGCTTTTACGTAACTTTCCTTTAGCATGCTTTTCAGGAACCCAGTTTTTTTTCTTTAATACCTTGAGAACTGCAATATTGTCAAAGTTGAATCTCTAAAAGGAATATCGGTCCACAATAATTTCAATTTACAAACATATCATGAATTGAAAATTGCGCAACATTCGGCATCGTCAGCAGACTATAATGATAAAGTCAGCACCACCTATTTGTGATGGACCTGTTTTTAATCCGATTGAATTCATATCGGGAGATTATTTGTGTTTAGATAATCAGCTTGAGTACAACTTCTTTAGCGTGAATCAAGCAGTGAAAAATTAGATTCTGGTCCGCTAAATACAATTGACAATCAGCGACTGTATTTTATCTATTTTTCTTCTTTACTTATTATCACCAAGTCTCCTGGGTATTGTATTGTACCAAATAAAAGAAAGTATACATATCAGCATTGTAATCTAGAAGAAGTGTATATTGCCTACATCAAAATATATCTTGACACTATAAGGTGTGTCATATTCACGGATCATTTCAACCTTATAAGATATAGTAACGGTATTTGAATTTCAATAATGATTTTTTTTTGATAATAATATTATCTTGGGAGCTTCGAGGCAAATGACAGCCTTCTGTGGTTTAACGCACTACAGCTGATCTGCACCGACGGGGATAATGATGCTAGAAGAGGCATTTTGCCTGGACGTCGGAGTTTCTGTCTGCTCTTCATCGAATTCCAACTGTCAATGGTTATTTTACGTGCACACAAATTGGTACACAGGTAGACCCGGTATTTCGTACCACCCGAAGGACTAGACGCTTTTGTTCCGTCCTATGCGCCATTGACAAGAAAAAAGCAAGCTGGGAAATCCAGAGGAACTTTCTCATTTTTTTATGCAATTAACTTACTTACACGAATCGAATCCACAATAGTGTCAGCACTATGCTCACTGAGCCACCACGGTTCCCACACTGTAGTATAATCTTGGCTATAAATGCGTCGATGCAGTTGGAAACAGATTTATTAGCCAAAATCAATGAAAAATAGTTCTTGGTGTACTTTGATTTGATATGTCTGTCGTCCGCTGTTTTTCACGTTATCTACATGTGGATATGAAGTTACTAGTTTTTAATAGCAAGTGCAGGAGGACAACACTACACAAACAACCCAAATAAACCAAACCTCCGTATAAGACACAAACTACATAGACACTGCAAGCAATAAGCCACAAATATCCAATCAAGTGAATGGATCAAGAGGTCAGCACTGAATCGTCCACTGCGTTGTGGAATCCCAGCTTGTAAGGATACAGGCATCAGTCACTCTCATGAAGAAAAAAACAATGATTTGCAAGAAAGACACGATAGAAATAATGCGCCCAGTCTTGAAAGAAGTCACCTGAATAGCGTTTCTTGGTGGCGATAGTCTCTAGTTGACGTTATGAGTTAGACCGTCAAAAACCAACAATAACATTTGCGTGCACGTAAAAGAACCTTTGGCAATTGGAATTCGATGTAAGTGTAGGTCGTAGCGCCGCTGTTCGGATACGGATCTTTTACGTACATATGGGACCTAGTTTTTGTCCCATCCGAACGACTAGACACTTTCCATTCCAGCCCACAAACGCCGCCCTTGACCCCTGACTAATTTCTAGTGCTCTAACCACATACATACGTCGCGGTCCTAGTTAGACAAAATTTGTGATGCAAGAAGATATTGCTAGGAGTGCCTATTTCAGATACTTAAATTATGGTTTATAAGCATAGGTTTAAATAGGTGTGCACGTAAAAAATCCTTCAGTGTTTTAATTCAATTGCTTCTCGGGCAAATATGTCCCACACAGCACCCTGCGTGGCCGTCTTCAATCTCCCGCTTGGTACAGAGAAGTAAGCCCTTAAGCCCCATTTTCTGCATAATAATTAATTAACTCGATTTAATAAAAAGTTGAAACCGGTTGTTACAGATTAATCAACGTTATAATAACACGTCATATATACGAATTGTAAAGTAGCAGTGACCTGGCATTTAACCTACATATTCGCATCTATTATATAGTAGCTGATCACGCTTTATCATTTGGTAATCGGTTCAAAACATTCTGTTCTAGACTCTTCTGTATCTAAGATTTACGGAAATGTCGCATTCACGATAAAGATTTCCACCGATTGTTACATCAGCCTTGCAAGAAACAGGGGTCTTTAGAACACGTTTAAATTACAGAAAGGAAGCCGCACGAAAATAGTCTTGCATTCCGATACGCCAATGTGCATAACCTACAATATTGTTTCATCCTTAAATGGAATAACGCCTCATTAATTAAGCTGTAAAAAAGCAGTCGTGCAAATTTAGGCAATCTTGAAAGTAAAAGAATCGAATTATAGATTATATACTTACTTAATAAACTGTGTTAAATTTATATCTCGCGTAGATTGATCCTTCCGACACTGTTAATATCAATAGGATCGTGTCATTGAGCAATTTAATCTAAACACTGAGGGGGAAATATATCCATTATAATATCTTATACACTGTCTACACTGTCATATCTGACGTAATCCATATAGAAGTCGCACGCGAGTCTTCTGCGCTATATGATAGCCCCGCCTCTTATGTTACAAAACCCAATAAACTGGTTAAAAAGCTGATATAAAGCCTGGTTTGAGAGAGAGAGCGGGTTGCTTTAATTCCGATACCGGATTGGTCGCTTAATATGTCAATCATCAGTTGGTAAAAGTTGGTAGGTTACATGGTCTATTTAAGGAAAGGGTATTTCCAGAAAAAGAACGTGTCTGGGCTTGTAAATGTAATATACTTTAAAATCTCCTCACTGTCGATTAAATAAAGGTTTGAATTGAGTTTTTAATAAATTTTCGCTATTCTCGACATTTTAACACAATAAATCTACACAGGGCATACTTGTGATTATTTGAACTTGGAAGACAACAACACTTTATATGCGACCAAGTTGTAATTAAAAATAAATACCCCTATATGCTAAATCATAAGTTAAAAACAAACAATTATTACCCCCCCCCCCCCCCAAAAAAAAAGAAAAGATTTTACCTGTGAACTTTTAAAACAAACATAACAGTATCTGTTTACTATGACTCCGTATGAAGTGCCAGTGACATTTTACCCGTGCAGCGCAGCGCTTCACCCCATGTCAGGGAAAACACAAAAGATCCTTTTGGGACCACACAGTAATTATGCCTTGTATTGGAATCTAATCATGGGAAGGGGGTTTGGGTAGCCGTATGGGAAACGCGTTCGCGTTGGTTCATAAGGTCTGTCATTGAATCAAGAGGACATGATTTCGATTCGCCGTTTGTCCGGGACATGTTTCTCCGGTTTCCTCCCATTGTTAAAGACCCCTACGTGCAAGCGAATTATTGAAATACAATTGAACCATATGTTAGTTTCGAAATGACCTAGTTTGTGTCAAGTGGGCGTTAAACCCCATCTCTCGCCCCCTACGTGCAAGCGAATTATTGAAATAAAAAATATATACCGTATGTCAGTCCCGAAATGACCTAGTTTGTGTCGACTGGACGTTAAACCCCATTTCTCTCTCTCTATCTCCATCTCTCGCTTCACTCGTGGGAAGTACTACAGTAAATCATCAAGACCAGTATCACCTTCTCCTTTTTGGAAATGCAAAGCAACCGCGTGTTAGTCTCAAAATAGCAGCCATAATACCGACGGATCGTTAAACTTGTGTCAAGCACGCAGCAAGATATACTTACTCTTTCTGGAACATCGGCTTCCATTTCCTTATGAGAAATATACCCTTTGGCAGTTACAGGTGGCTGACATTCGGAGTGTTCTGGTACTTCGTTTTTGCTTGATAATGACTAGAGAAGCCTAGTCGAAACGTCGCTCAGTAATAAGCAGTAATTGTGACCTATAGTTCAATTACTAAATGACATTGAAACAGTTTAGATCCCAGGTGTCTGCGTTTTAGTTGTTACTGTTTTATTTTCTAGGAGCCCCTGTAAGGCGCTGACTCACTAACTAGGAGGACAAAGGTTAGATCCCGGTGTTGGCCGAAAAAGTTCCCCGGGATTGCCCAGTCGTTCGGATGGGACAAAAACAAGGTCCCGTGTACACGTTAGCGTGCACGTAAGAGAATCCTTGACAGTTGGAATTCGTAATAGGTTGTAGCGCCGCTGTCCAGGCAAAAGTTTTCCCATAACACACAGTATGGCGTACGCGTGTCTTCATCAGACCCTTCGGTGCAGAAAAGTAGGACGTTAAATCCCATTTCATTTCACTTTATTTTTATTTTTTTCTCTTGTGGATCTATTTGTAACTAAAGATCACGTGTCCTGTCATACACTGCCATAAAGAAGTGTGTGGTTAACATGTATTATGAGTAAAGGTTAAAGTCATTATTTATATTGCGTGTTGACTTTTTGGTATATACAGAAGTTGACCTGAAACAGCCCACGATATAATAACTCCATCATTTATTATTTAAACTTGTCCTCAGCAGTAGAGGTAAAGTTCGAATCCTTGTGGTAATTGTCGTGTCGATTACGCATCCATATTGTCCTCTTCTAACCCCGTGTAAGTTAGGTATGACATTAAATATTTACCCACAGTAAAACGGATTGACATTGACTACATGAGGCTAAAGTCCTAACATGCCACAATCAAAAAACACACACAATCAAAAGTATACAAGTACTTTTATTAAAAAATAAACATTTCGGTCAAAAATATTCAAACCAATGAGTTATGACAATGTGTTCATTGATTCTTTACAAGTGTAAGACTATAAAGTAATATACTTGTATCTCTTGTATCTTTTCATAGAAGCCGTGTCAGTCTTTATGGCCGGCTTTTATATTCTGAGATTCTGAATTACACAATTACAAGTTTTTACATTAAAATACTACAATATTTTTGTCTTTCACGAAGTATGCCAATATCCTGGCGTGTTATTGTGCCTTTAAATGTTTATTTAATTTTATACGCGGGTTATGTTGGGACCGACTTGTAATACAATTTCTAATGATTTTGTCTCGGCAGTGGAATAATTGTCTTCTGAGCTATTTTGGTTTGGTGTCCCCATGTGTTCCGTCTCTGATAAGTTTCCATTTTTCCATTCATCCAGAGAAAAATCATTTCGGAAAAAATTGTAAATCATTTACAGCTGATGATTCATAAACTTTAGAAAAAATACCACTTATAATATGGAGTCGTGGTGGTGCTGTGGTTAGGATTGGGCTTAGGTTGTGTTTGGCATGGACCAAAAAGATTCTTTAAGCTCGGTTCTTAGTCTGAACGGGAAGTGTGTCCAGTTAGAATGGAAGATAATCAAAGATACGTGTCCATAATCTTAGTACACGTAAAATATTCCTTTGCATTTTGAATTGCGTAGTTATCTACACGATTATATATACGGGAATATTACATTTTGTTCCTTTATAAATGAAAATAAAAAAGAGAGAACCAAATACACATAATTATTAAACTTGAGATTTTTCGATTGTTAATTTATAAAATAATATACGTTTTAAGAGAGTGAACACGCGTATCAGTGTAAACGGTACTCAGTGAATAATTATATTTTATGAATAACCACACCCAAGATTATCATTGTTATCAATAAATCTCTTATAAAAGCTGACGGCAGATTATGGCTCACTCTATATTGGGCCTATAATATATATTTTGTTTTATCTATTTTGCTATCAATAGATATTTTAAATGTTGACAGGTCATCCATTTGTAACATTATGATATTCATAATAACACATGTGTCATCGCAGCATATAAAAGTAAATAACTTTTTAATCAAAGTATATAAATATAGATATATCTTCGGGCAGTACTGTATAGTACACGTATTTAGATTTTCCTTCAAAAGTGGATTTGTCAATTATGTGGTATTGATTACTCTATTGAAATAAAACTGACATGTAATTATAACTTCTATACAAATCTGTTTAACGTTTGACGGACTTATTTAATCATTACTGTGGTTTCGCGTATCATAAACATACACAAGGATGCATTATTTAAAAACTATAAAAAAAATCTCACCCCATATTTTATTCATATCTTTAACAGAAAAATATCAAGAAATACTAATTTTTTACAACTGCTGCCTATAAACACACATACCTTCTATATTTCTTGTCGATGTTTAAATCTCTTATTTTGAGACTAAAAAAGTAAGTTATATAACTCGCTACCAAACCAAATCGCGACCCTTGTCCAAGAAAAAATTCAATCTTTCTGTTCAAACTTAGTAAATAAAACCACGGACTTGATGAACGCGCAACTTACAATATGCGTGACAAATGAAATGAAATGAAATGGGGTTTAACGTCCTACTGTTCTGCTCCTAACCTGGGCTAAAATATGCGTGTCACAAGACACGCAAACAAAAACTATATGAGTAAGAAGAAAATGTAAAGCCTATGTTACCTTGGTGATGAGGTATGGTTGAGTAATACTGTTTTAGTTTTATTTATATGTCCAAGTTTTCACAGTTTACAAACATTTTTAACAGGGCCAAGACAGTGGGTCTAGTCGTCTGAGTCTTAATTTCCCATACCATTCATAACAATTATTACAGTAATGCTTGTATAAATGAATTCTGAAGACCACAACACCCCACCTCTGGTCTTGTCGAGACTTGGTAGCAGATTTTCCTTGGTAACTTGTATGTTTTAGTAATAGAAAGAGCGAATTTAGTCTGGATTTGACTGAAATGGAAGATATATATAATATTCAATGTACACGTATATTCAAAAGAAGTAAAACCAAACTTATATAAATGAATTAAAAATACAATACCAAGTCATAGATAATATACAGTGAGTTTGTTGGAAAGTTATCTAGCAGAGTATTACATATGGACAAAAGCAACATGTCACGGTGGCTAAGTGGGTAAGACGCTGGCTCGCTAGCCTGGAGGTCGGGTGTTCGATCCCTGCATTGGCCGAGAAAGTTCATCCAGATTTTCCGGCGTGGTTCCCTCTTGTCAGTGATGCAGGACAGAGGGTCTGACAAGGACAGCTGTCTAGTCGTTCGGAGGGGACGAAAAACCGAGGTCCCGTGTACACATTGGTGTACACGTAAAAGATCCCTTGACAGTTGGAATTCGATATAAGAGTAGGTGGTAGTGCCGCTGTCCGGGCAAAATTTCCCTCTTAGCACACTGTATGCCGTATACCCGTCTTCATTAGCCCAGTTCGGATTTCATTTCACTTTATTTAAAAATCAGTTAAAATACTTTCAATATAAAAACTGAACCGAGTCAAACTACGAACACAAACATCATGAAATTTCATAGTCCAAACAAGTCACAGACTATATTTATAGTATTGGTTATTTAAATTCCCGACGCGGTATTTTCGCTAAAATAACAAATTTTTCCTGACTTAGCCCACGCTAATTATGTACTCGGGTTGATTATTTAACAAAATCAAAATAGCAAGGCTAGATAATGTTACCGCTTGGATTCAACTGGATTTGAAAGGCCTACCAATGAAATTTCGCGGACAAAAAAAAATGAAAAAAAAATGGCGGCGGTCTTATTGCATAGCGAGCAGCATAGATCAATGAAATTTCATTTCCCTATTAGAAACTCACCTTTCACAATAGTGTAGTTTGCAAGAGTTCAATTGCGCTAAAATGACGCATCGGACTTTAACGCAATTTATTTCATATATTTCCATTTATACATGCCCTATACCGACAGACATTTTACTAGAACAGCTTTCAAGATCCTGCAATATTCAAACAGCTGACGTCACCAGTGTACCAGATTATGAATGTTGGAAGGCGGTGGGAGGGATGTCCGAGCGGTCTAACAGGTCCTTGGTTGATCTTAAAGTAGCTAAGTCTCTAACTCAATATCATCCAAAGTCTTCGACATTGAAAACACGAATTATTTGTCAATTTAAATGAACATTGATGTTGTTATCTTACCGGAAAAGATGGGCTTCTGATATCTAATATTTAAGACAAAATAAACACACATATTCCACAAGTCATGTCAAACGGTGACGCCATATTCTTATCTGGAGAACATGCGCAATCAATACTATCGGTGTAGACTGGAATAACCAGATGCTAGAGATTGCCATTCGATCGAGACTTCTGGCGTATTTCACCGAATATAACTGATTTGAAATTAGGGTAAAAACGGAAACGATTGAACATAAATCAGTTTATATACATTTATATTACATTATTATATGCATTTCGACCCAAAAATTAGCGATTTAGCTCCTTTAATGTTTGTTCTCGATTCTAGCTTGTCGTGGTTAACTTGTACGCGATAGCCGTCTGTCTACCTCATGCGATTTCTCCGGGTTCCTTCTGCTACTCCCTATTCATGAAATAAAATACATCATAATATTGTAAATTAAAAACCAATATTTAAGACACAATCAACATTTTTAAATCACTACACGACTCGTGTATTCTATGGACATAATGGTTTCGAGTGCCATTTATAGTATTGCCGTCGCCCCCGTCCTTCCGTCCGTCGTCCACAATTTATTGTGAAGACTCTACAGACTGCATTTATCATCTGATTGTTTTGAAATTGATATATGTTGTTTACATTAGTGAGAAGAAGAATCCTATTGATTTTCAACGATTTCCAATAACTACTGCCAGAGTTATGACCCTTGAACACTTTGAAATATCTTGTGAATGCCCTAGAGGCTAAAGTTAATATCCGATTAGGAGATAAACCCTTCCTGCTTCGCATTTAGAGGGGTGTTATTGTGCAATAGACATGTCCTGAGATCATTAGGACCCAAGACGTTATTAGCGTCGAGGGTTCTAATGTAAAATCTCAGGAAGTGTTTATCGACATTGTGACAAGCTATTTTAAGATTTTAAAAGAAATTACTAAAACAGAGGGGTGTTATTGTCCAATCGACAGTGTCTAATTGACCAATCAAAATCCAAGGTTCACTCTTAAGCATGTTACAATTGACTTTTATACACAGTGTTTAAGGTCGTGAGACGAAGAAGCCCAATTGTTTTCAATGATTTCCGATAATTACTACCAGACTGTTTCAATGGCATTTAGTAATTAAACTAGAGTATACAGGTATAATGACTAGAGAAGCCTAGTCGAAACGTCGCTCAGTGAAAAGCAGTAATTGTATTCCATAGAATTGTGACCTGTATAATTACTACCAGAGTTATGACCCTTGATCACTTTGAAGAATCTTGTGGATGCTCTAGAGACCAAAGTTATCCGATTGACTTTATATTGATAAACAGAGTTTAAGGTCTTGAGATGAACAAGTATATTGATTTTCAATGAATTTTGAGAACTTGAACAGCTAAATACATAATATTAAATGTTTCGTATGTTAAACGTTAGCATGGGGCAGAACTAAACACCAAACAAATTCTAATGATTTTCGGATGATTACTTAATGAATTCTTACTCTTAATCAGATTTTAGTGTATTATAAACGTTTCATTACAGACAATAGAAAAAAATATTGACTGCCCGGACGACTTAGCTGCTGTGGCCGTATGTTTCGTTGCCTGACAACCTATCTTTTATACTGTAGATGATGACCTCCACTACATGAAGATCTGACCAGTTGTAGTGGGGATTCGCGTCAGAACATCAAACAAATCAGCGTTTGTGTTTCTAGTGGGATACCCACAATTCCATGTACTACACGCCAAGAACTCACAGTAACATACAGTTTCATTGGCTAATCCATCACATCAACCTGAACCAGGGCCCGTCGGAAGGTTTGGGGGGGAGGGGCAGCTGGAACACTTGTCTGGGGGGGGGGGGCTGGAGCTAGAGAGGCCCGGAGGTATGGCGAGTTATGTTTTATAAAAAAAATGTGTTGGTATAAATTAATATAAAAAATAAACTGTTACTTGATCTAAAGTAGAAGAAAACCGGTGACGTTTCTGATTGTGGGTACCTAGTGGTATGGGTAGGATTAGAATCGGATTCTGTCAGTACATTTTTTTTGCGGAAAAATTGGTGAATTAAAAACTATAAGCAATCTGCCCGAGCCTTTATATGAAAACATGTGGTTAATTGTTTTTAATATTTGTACTAACTTTAGTTTGTCGTGAAATGACCTATGTTGTGTGGAGTGGGCGTTAAACCTCATCTATTTCATGATAATATAGATATGTAAACATTTTAGTTATTCGTAATAATATTAGTCCCTACAGTGAAATAATACGACTGCCTTATTTCATCATATTACGAAGCATATTGTTGTGTGTAATGTTTTAAATGTAGGTCAATGATTCTCAAAGAACACTGTAAAATATATCTTGTGTTAATGGCGCAACATTCTCCTCGGGTGAGAAATCCCATATACATTTGATTGGCGGACACAAGTTAATTCTGTGTAGAAAACTCTTAGAACTCTATATTCCAGTCGAAAGCATCTTTCTGATACGTTTTCGAAGAAATGCCAACGAGTGTCTGTCCTACCTTCTTGGCAAGAAATCACTTTTTGTCTGGAAAAACCGGGATTTCAATCAGACAAGAGGACAGTGACGACATCTTTTCGCTCCACTTTTGTTTGTTTTTCCCCCAGTGAGTAATTTCGCAGGTTGTTGATGCGTTGTATTATCTCTTGCCACAGTTTACATGATGTTCATGTTGTGTAAATATATCCATGTTTATCACGACCTTAACACCACAGACCTTAACTCGGATTGATTTCAAATATAGAGGGAGTCTGAGGTTGAGTTAGCACAGCGTTACACCAGTGCTACACTGATCTAACTGGTGTTAAACACTACACCACCTTAACCCAGGACTTGAATTGACCCATTATTTCATGTTTCATACAACGAAATCATATATCAAATAGTTCATTATTGAAATCGAATTATTTGATTTTATTAATTTATAACGTGTTATCATTTCACTCTCATATACACTGTTACATATACAGCTAATTTTTGGACATTATTTTTCACTGTGTATATTAAATTATAAAAGGGACATTTGTTGGAATTGGTTCATGCATCGATTCATAGATAAGAGAGAGAGAGAGCATCAAGTAAAATGTACCCAATAACCTCAGTCATTTCATCTATAGACCTATCCAGTTGTAAGGTCAATAAGTGTATTTTCTTATTAGGTATATAAACAATATAATGACTTGTTAAGGGGAAATCTCAAAACAAACTATTGCCATAAGAATTGTTAATTGTAATAATACTAAAGCTATCTGCCATCAATTCTGGATAGGGTTATTATATGTTTGTTTACCATCGGTTTCAATTGTGCTGTGATATAACAAGGATAATTTGATAGCATATCAACAGAGTCAAAATCAATGGAGAAGGGGGGGGGGGTTGTAAACAATATAGAAACAACATAGTCCATGATTGTTAGTGACAACGGTAACAAGGACAATGATCATGACGATGATTATGATGATGATGATGATGATGATGATGGTAATGATAATGACAAATATCGTACTTTACTGTTTAAGATGGCCTACGCCAGTGATTCCAAACCTTCTGTGTACCATGCTCCACCTCAACATCGCAAATTATTCCCCCCCCCCCTCCTGATATGAAAACAAATTAAGTTTTGTAAAAGTATATAATAAAATCAAATCCTTCAAATAAGCTATCGATTCCTTCCAATAAACGTCACTGAGTATCAATTTACAAATTCAAAGACAAAGATAAAAAAAAAACCCATAAATTAACACAGGGTAATAATCAGAAAATTGATAATGCTGATTTAATGAGGTTAAACCTCCTTGTGCAATGCTGTAAACAAATTGCCGTAGAGGTCGTGCCAGATGCACGATAATATGTATGGGTGAGGTGAGACAGGCGTTTCCGACAGCTATTTGTACCAAAAGTAATAATGGAACACTTGAAGTTTTTTCTTATTGACATCCTTTTCAAACCCCCCACCCCCACGCCAAATATTCAAATTGCGCCCAACGTTGGGAATCACTGGCATACGCCGCCTATTTATCTTTTCGTCCAATGTCAAAAAGAATTCAAACATTAATCCAGATTATTGTAAGTGAATATAACAATATCTATGCCAATATGTTTGGTTGGTTGTTTGCTTCAAAATCGATAATATAATGAATGAAAAGGTTATGGAAAAGAAAGGTGATTATCACTTTTTCAAATCGTATATGTCGATGTAATAATTACCATAAAACGTTAAAGATAATGTAACCCCCCGGACAGACATTATTAACCATTATATGTTATAGTTTTACAAATTTTTTATTACATACATTCAATCTTGAGTCCTAGGAAGACGTTATAAATATCGGCTCTATTTCTCACCGATCACTTTGGAAGCAAACTTAGGTGACCTTATGTGTTTTTTAATTTTATCTAACAACGTTGGTTCCCCATTCGTAACAATATTTTAATGATTTTGCATCGATTTTCAGCTTGAACCAACCCTTTACTGTTATGCTTCCAAGCCGATGGCTTCCATATATATTTATATTGGTCTCCCCGTAAGGATTCGGTATATTCCGCTAGTAGTTTGACATCTGATCATCAAATCAGGTTGTTTGCATGAATTACTGGAATGGTTTCAGAAAGCCACAGTCGTGGAACGATGTTTCATTTTGTTAATAGCCAATTTATATTTATTATCATATAAGTAAGTAGTAAGATGCATAGAAGTAAATCTACTAGTATTAGCATATTATTAGATTAGGGATTAAGCATGTATTTCCATAGTTTTTCGAAAAAATAAAAAAAAGATATATAAAACATTGAGGTAGGATTTATTTCTTAGTAGAGCGAGGGACAAAAAGAAAATAAAAAAAAATTCTTATTTTCACACACTATATATTGTTCAATGACACCACACAATTGTAATTATCATAGGCGTACGGATTCGATGAAAGTTAGGCGGGGGGGGGGGGGGGCAGAACCGGAAATTCCCGAAAACATTTCGGGATACAGGCGGCTGCACCTGTCTTCTATGAGAACGGAGCTTACCGTGTAGGGACCCACCAAGAAAATGGGGTTTAACCTCCACTCGATACAAACTAGTTCATTTCGGGACGAACATATGGTTCAATTTTATTTCAATAATTCGCTTGTGCGTAGGGGTCTTTAGCAGTGGGAGGAAACCGGAGGATCCGGAGAAAACCCACGAGGTTGGACAGGCGATCCTACTCCTTGTCACGTACAACCGGGGAATCGAAACCACGCCAGTTGACACAATGACAGGCTTTATGATACAACTCGCACGTGCTATCCATTCGGCCACCCAACCCCCACGTGATATTCAATAATTCGCTTGCGCGTAGGGGTCTTTAGCAGCAGGGGGAAACCGGGGGACCCGGGGAAAACCCACGAGGTTGGACGGGCCTTTAAGATCTATTGAAAATAAAGTCAATGCAATATTTACTACCATGACTAATGCTAAAGAAAAAGGGTATACTATTACATGAATCTCGGAGTTCATGCACTAAATGTTATGTCTTTTGACACTTTATTTAATTATACTACATAATAATATTCTATTCCTAAAAAAAAAGATAATAATAAAAAATTGGATAATAAACGAAAATCTCGATATAAATTTGAACCTAATCTGGAATTTAATACTAAGATTATCTACATTCTTAACAAAACATTATAAGTGTTTATCTTTATCCATAAATAATAATATGATGTCACTCATGAGCCAGTGTCGAATTAATTTCAATTGGTTTACCTTAACAATTTACTAATCAGTAAATCAAGTACATTATTGGGTTTACATGGTGAAAATAATATGACATGTTGGTTTTTACAAATCCATTTTATTATAGGTTTCAATGGGTTTAATGTATATTGTTATCTTCTGAGTTTTAAACGTTTTCATCGGATGTATAATTAACGTTATATAATGAATTGCTTCTGGTGTATAATAACTTGACGAACTCCCAGCGAGGGGTGGCTTTTTCTATTTACGTGAATAAATAATGTTTGTTCTATCACACGGTTAGACTATTAATACAATTGATGATTGATGTCGGATTAAGAGATACTACCCGTAAGACAGAGTTTATGGTGTTTGGTGTTGTGCCTTATTGCGCAATGAATCAAACGCCAAAGGCATTCTTCGGTCATTCATGTAATGGAATCGTCATAATTTGTGAATTACGTATGCGACGCCCGAATGTATTAGACGCTGATCTTTTGTGATTGGCATCTATTACATATTTAATGACATAATCAAGCTCGCACCTCATTATTCGAGTAACACATGTATTTGAGAAGATGCGATAAGACGAACAGGTTGTTTCTGCTGACTTTATCTCCTCATCTGATTGTTCTAATAAGTTGACCGTGTGATATAACCAATTACAAGCAATGAAATGAACACAAAAAGTATTAAACTATAGCTAGTAGTTAATTATATATTGATGAGAAGCGGGGTTCACCAAGGGTGGCCCATTGGTGTTAAGCTATTTAGTAAATTAGCGGGATGAGGTCAGTCAGTCACCCATATAAACTATGAACCTCAATATTATTGAAATGGAAAACTAATTTGATAAACATGTTGAAATAAACGTAACAATACAGTCAATCATGACACCAACTGCGTCGTAGAATCAGCAATCACAATGATGAAAATATCAACAATCAATAATTTAATCTTAACTTATTCTTTCTATAATAATATTTACTGTTTATTTTGATTGAACTACTCAACCCAGATCCATTTTTAATGAGTATATTATTTCTACTTATTCAAAATCTATAGCTATACAAACATCAAAGAACTGTATATTACATGATACACTGCTAAAATCAACAGGGGATTTTGTTGAGTGAAATGGAATGGGGTTTAACATCTCCTCAACATATAATACTTTCGTTATATTGAGACTATGGCAAAACAAATTCAATGGCACCACGTCTGCTTTTCTTCGAGGTTCGATTAGCAAGAGTTATTTTACGTACACACTAATATGTATACTGCGGCTTGCACGCGTCTTGACAAGTCCTAATACTTCTTCTCTGCCCCGTTTTCAATACTACATGCATTTATGGTTATGTAGGGATTATATATATCCTAAGCTTTAAGTTTCATTTAGAGATTGGGAAACATGCTTATAGAATAAAACCAGTAATTTTCCCATAGAAATTGTGTTCTGTTAAGACATATATCCTTTTTGGACAAATACCATTTATTTATTTGCATTGATCTGGTTTGTTTTAGTTAGATCACTGACTGTATTTCTTGAAACGTTTTATGTTCACTATGGTATACATATTTTGATAAGTTACATAATATAGTCAAGGAGGCTATACTAATTAGGTTTTATCTTTTAACATTCTTGTGCGTGAAATAGCTTTATTTAACGTTCGCTTCCACCGAAGTGATATCACCGAATTTTTTTTTTTTTTTGCAGCAAATGGCTCTATGTAACACATTCTTAAGTAACAGTGACGCAGTCTGGAATTTTCTTATGTGTTTTTCCGACCAGGGATCTTTGACATTTGACAGAGGTGTGATAATTTACTGCGCCGAAAAAATCATTTTATAACTAAAATCTATAAAGCCGTAAATATAGATCTCCGTGATTTATTACTAATCTATTATAAATAATATATTAATTTTCCAAGAAGTTACTAAATATTTATAAATGTATACAGTATACAATAAACTAAAGCAACACCAAATAATAATAAGCAGGGGAAAATTATGTCAATAAATAGGAAATAAATATCAAATCAAAGATTAATACTAATAATTAAAGGGACAGGTTGTTGAAAGGCAATGAAAATTAAAGTAAAGCACAAGAAACCGAGACAAACCGTAAAGAGAGTCAGAGCGGTCACCGTCATTCAGTCGTTCGGATGGTACACATTGACGTGCACACACAAAAAAGAATTTTTATAGCAGCTAAATTCGACAAAGAGTATAGGACAAAAACGATATTTTGAGGGCAAAATTATCGGCCGATAACATTCCTTTACATTATTAATAATTCCGAAGCTGGGTATGGAAGCTGTGGTTGAATTATTTTGCCTGTTTTTTTTTTTTGTTTTTTGAGGAAACTATCGAAAAAATCAAAATAATAAACTAAATCAATAAATACGAATGTAAAAGCTTTAGTTGTAAATATCGGACATATAACTTTTTTTGATTAGAAATTATTTGCTTTGAAAAAAAAAAGTTTTTCTAACATTCCACAGAAAACCGCCATACACACTCTTTGATGTCGATGGTGATATTGTTTCTTTATTCATAATTACTAAAAATATAACTTTTACTATTCGGAAAGACATAAGTTCGGCAACTTGTATGATGAGTCACAGTGTGACATGCTGATGTCAAAGGTCATGAGTCACCGAATTATTTAGCGTGTGTCATCAACAAGAGGTAGATTTAAAATGATGAGTTTGTTTGACATGTACATTAACACTTACTACAGTACATTAAACAATTGCAATGATACGTAATGAAAACGGACCACTGACTGACTGGAAGTGCTGGCGAGGCATAAAGCAGATGAAATGCGATCATTGATACGATGTAGGCTGGGTATTGACATCACAGAATCTGAAAAGCAAGAATTTTGAGAACTGTTGGTGGTAATGTCATTCCTTGGCAAAAAGACCCCCCCCCCCCAACAAAACAAAACAAACGCCACTAGGAGTTGATAAGAAAGAAATTAGTATTAGTAGTTTTTAAAAAATCATATTTGTATTTATCTTGTTTACAATGACATCGTTTGTTGTACACAAAATAAGTTGTATCTCAGCATTGGATTTACCTGTGCCTATATTTTATTCTTGACCCGTATTCAAAAGATTGTTTCCATTTAGATAACATCCATTAGACATAAACTAGGTCATTTCGGGAGTAAATGGTTCAGTTTTATTTCATTAATTCGCTTGCGCGTAGGGGTCTTTAACAGTGGGGAAAAACCGGAGGACCCGGAGAAAACCCACGAGGTTGGACAGGCGACCTTGTTACGTACAAGCGGGAAATCGACACCACACCACTTGTCTCAACGACAGACCTTATGATGCAACGCGCATGAGTTAACCATTCGGCCACCGTACTCCCCTTACAATAAAAGACAGCTGCACAGAACATGAATAATAATAAAAAAAACCTTGAACAAAGAACTTAAACCTGCTTTGATTCTGTCATACAAAACAGCGATGACTAAGAATAAGACAGTATACTATTTTGATCGATTACTGTTATATTAAAAATAATCATGAACAAGTTTAATGCTGTTTATAAGAACAGATTATATTATATATTATTTCTATTTTTGGGCTCCGTCTCTCGGAGCAGAAAAGTAGAACGTTAAACCCCATTTCATTTCATTTCTATTTCTGATCACCACTTTTACTGCAGTGTAAATGTACAAAGAACATCAGGAAAATCGGATCTGTAATATTAATCAGACTTTATCATAATGAAAGTATTACACTCTACTAGAAAATTACTTTCAATCGAATAATCCGTTACAAACAAAACTTTTTTTTTAGCTATATTACAAAATTTTCTAAACGGTGCTTGTCTGGTTCAATGTCTAAGTATTTTTATACTTTCGTCAGTATTGAAAATAATTTAAAAGTCAACAAACCGGGCTTAAAGGACAATATTGGTGCCAGTTATTATCACATATGTGATAGAACTGGTTAAACACGTTTCAAATAATATTTTAGCCCAGAGATCATTGCTACGATAGATGCGTAATCAATGCTTGAACAATCGGAAGTGATGAACGCAAAAGGAAACACGAGTTTCCCTTTATATAACTGACTGAAGTGACGAGTGATAACAGATACATAGGCGAATTTCTGCTCTGCGTAATTAGTCTTTTGAATCGAGAATGACTGCACATGGCGATATTTACATTTTAAATAACGTCGATACGATCTTTACCAATATTTTCAGCAGAATATTATGGAAGAATATAGCAAACGAACAGGAATTTGTGCTTTGGAAATCTTAACTTGTCAAATTATAAAAGGTGCATTACGTATGATTTAGATAAAGCGCTGAAAGTTGTTGCTATAAAAATGAATACATTGAACATTTCAGTCAAATTATTTTATTCTGAACGCAGTTATAGGTGTTTGAGGTTTCTACAAGATATTTGAATTTGAGACCAATCGGTCAATTCGTCGAACAGTTTTTGAAGTGCTTTTTAAGATGTTTAACGAACGCCAGCTAAAAGTACCCAAGTTTAGACAGGTCGTGTTTGGATTTTCTATAATAATTTCGTTTTTAAGGTTATTTTAAATACTCATCAATATATATTTTCTAGTGAACATGACATTGCCCCTTTAAAAGTAAATTTGATGGAGATACTGTTGTCATATTGGTGATTGGTCATAAAAGAAACGAACTGTCACGTGAATGCCATGACAAATTCTGCCTTGTCTTGTGGAATAACCTGCAAAATAGATTTCTCGGTTATAATCTATAAGAATATAAGCTATTTACAACGGGTCTACTTGCAAACTATACAGTCAGCTAGATATAATACGTATAGTAAATACAACTGGTGGGCTTTTAATATTATATTATCATTATGTAAAAATACCATATGACATAATCCTCCCGATAAGACAGAAATTTCGTTTAAATTGCTTCCCTGTTTAAATTTACACTATGTTTACTTTGACCCGTAAAAGCAGATAAACAAACAATTACAATAATGTTGGGTATTTTTCGAAGTGTTACTCAACTGTGAATTATTTTATCAACATCCATCATATTCAGCTGTGAATTAACATTGTACAAAAAGCAGTTAGTAATCATTTCTGACCTTGCTGTATGTAATATTTCAATTTTATTTATCACCAATGAACTCGGGATGTTGTGTGGACGTAGGGTCTATATCGAACGCATGCACTAAGTTAAGTGTCGTGCTTTCGACACAAGTCGATTATTGAAATTGAAATCTCCTCTCTCTCTCTCTCTCTCTCTCTCGTCGAGTACGTTATTGGCTCGCTAACTAAGAGGTCTCGTGTTTGATCCCTGTGTTAACCGAGAAAATTCATCTGGACGTAAACTCAAGGTCCTGTGTACACACTGGCGTGTACGTAAAAGATCCCTTGGCAGTTGGAATTCGATATAAGAGTAGACAGTAATGCCGCTGTCCTGACAAAATTTTCCTTATAGCTCACTGTATGACGTATGCCCGTCTTCATAAGCCCATTCAGAGCAGGGGTGTTGGATGACCGAATGGTTATCACGTGCGCGCTGTAACCCCGGTTGTACATGTACGTGACAAGGAGTAGGATCGCCTGTCCAACCTCGTGGGGTTTCTCCGGGTACTCCGGTTTCCTCCCACTGCTAAAGAGCCCTACGCGCAAACGAATTATTGAAATAAAATTGAACCATGTGTTAGTCCCGAAATGACCTAGTGTGTGCCGAGTGGACAATAAACCCTTCTCCCTCTCTCTCCATTCAGAGCAGAACAGTACGACGTTCAACCGAATGATGTAATCCCGCCCCCACTCTCTTTCTGTCTCAAATTTTTATTTTACATCACAAATTACTTTGTTGGTCCTTATAAAAACATCTCCGAAGAAAATACAATATTAAATTATTTTCCTAATATTTAACCAAACGAACATCTTGATCGAACATTAGATTTCAATGCATGGTCTCATCCGTAGCACGCCATCATCAAAGTATAATAGCCCAGACGCATGCTATGCTATATAATATTATTATATTTTATCTCAACAGATGTCATTGTTTTGGAAAAAAAAAAAAAAGAAATCTACGAGCCTGGGGCAAGATTGCATGACCTGTTTTCTAGACAAGTTTAGACACGCCAGCCTGAGTTGGAAATCCCCTTTACAAAAATAGATTTAAACTCCAGCACGGGGCAAAGTCACGTGTATCAACAAACGATCGCGAGCTGAAAGATAGTCAAAATATCTACAGGAAGCAAATATATTTGTACATGACAGTAGTTCGTTGATTTACTACCATTAGTAATACAACTTTCAAACACATTTCCACGAGTTTAGTCATCGATATACTTGTATAATAACAACAAGGACGTCTCAACTTTAGGAGAGCAATTTGTCACGTGATAGGGCGGGATTAATTTACTAGCGCGTGCAGTATTGTTAGAATAAAAGGTGAGCAGACGACAGTTAAGTCCAGTTTTGACAGTAAATGTCTTTTAAGTTGCAGGTAGAGGATTTAAGTACATTGCTTACCATATTATCTTTTATCAGAGTGGATTTGTTCTTATATTTGGATTCCACTGAGGTAGGGAATAAAATTAAATCAATTAGTTAGCCTGTAAAATATAAATTTGTCTCTCAAATTAGGACTAAAGTAGGAATTTAGACTGATCATAGGTCTACTTTGAAGGGGTGTTAGGCCTGTTAGTGTTTTTGACGTTTTGTTTTTATGGTATGACTTGAATGATAACAGAAGATGAACATTAATTTGCAGATGTATGTCCATGTATCGTTTAAGGAAAAGGGTAGTACTTCTAGTAGCACGAGTGAGCTACAAATTGATAATAAAAATAATCTAAAGATCCCTGAACAGTTCGAATTCGAAGAGATGACGCCGACACCTGAATACAATCCTGTTGGATTTCACATGGTGCAATGTAATTAGTTTAACTATACCAGTCTCAAAATATGGGTCATGAAGTACGAAAAGACTTCTCGTACACATGATTGAATGTATGGTTGCCTGTTTACAGGACATTGTAACATTGTTCGGTATGACACCATATTATTGCTTGTATAGAAGTACTGGTCTATCGAGCCACGCTGGCTAAGTGGGTAAGACGCCAACTCACTAGTCTGAAGGTCGCGTGTACGAACCCTGCAATGGCAGAGAAAGTTCATCGAGATTTTCCGACGTGGTTTCCCCTTGTTAGTGGTGCAGGACGGAGGGCCTGAGAGGACAGCTGTCTAGTCATTCGGGTGAGACAAAAAACAAGGTCCCGCGTATGTCTCAAAAGTTCGTTAATAAAATGATAATGGGAATACATATTTCCAGTCTCCTGGCGGCGATTATTTTGTGATTTGTGTGGCTGGGTCCTGCCATGGCGCACAAGCCCGCCCTCTGAAAAACTTTACCAACCCAAATAACTTAATCAATCTCAAGAATGACATACTGAGAAATCCTGGAGAACGGTGACTCTTTTGGTAAGCTTCTGGCTCACTAACAGGAGGTCTCGGGTGTGATCCCGGTGTTGGCCAAGAACGTTCTTCTGATGGCATTTTTCAGTGTGGTTTCTCCTTGTCAGTGGTGCAGGGCGGGGGCTTTAGCAGGGATCAACGTGTATTCGTTCGGATGGTCCGGGTGCCGGTAACGGCACTGTCTGGGCACACTTTTTCTCACAGCACTCTGCATGGCGTATGCCCGTCTTCATCCCGGTTGGTACATGAAATCAGAACGCTAAACCCCATTTTATTTCTCAGAAATCCTGTATACGACACCCTGCGACATGTAGAGCCTTTGATGAGTCACGACCTTCTAACTATTGTTAATCGGATTAATAGCGATTGTTTATTATTACTTACATGCTATGTGAAATACTATACATGATTGTATTGATAAATATACAATGTAATGTCAAAACGGAGGTAGGCCCTACCTACAATTGCAGGTGTATAATAGTCTATCGTTTAGTATTAATATTTTCTCCGACAGTCGATCATTTGTTAGGCCTACAATTAAATTGTGTGGGCTTTTAAAAGTTTGTTAAGTTCGGGATTTTTTCTACTCA
The DNA here is from genome assembly GCF_932274485.2 of Patella vulgata. Lineage (NCBI taxonomy): Eukaryota > Metazoa > Mollusca > Gastropoda > Patellidae > Patella > Patella vulgata. The sequence continues at coordinate 33,948,513 of NC_065883.2, forward strand.
GATGTTTAAACACATTAGTCAATATAAGTTTTAATGCATGGAACGAAGATTTATTTCGAAAAAAATATTATCTCTTTGTTAATGGTACCCTTAATTTGTTGATTTCAATCTTTGATCGTATATTCACAATCCTCAATACTGTAATTTTATAAATTAACAGCACGTGTCTGTAGAATCTTATCATTTTTTTCTTGCTTAGCAGTCACAGGCTTGGGTAAACGAATGTTGCGAATCTTAGGTATTATTATTACCAAGGCTAAAGAGACCTGAGCGCAAGTATAATACTGAATGACGCTAGACACCACCTTTCTCTTCGCTTTGCTTTTCTTTGCCAAACGTTCAGGGACCGGTTGTTTAAAGCTCTGTTAACTTCTAACGACTCGTTAACATGGAGTTAATAGATCGTTATATTTAACGGAGGTGTTTGGCCCCGTTGTCTGTTTAACGATGGCTTTAGTCGGATGTCAGTCGAATTGCACCCTTAGCAAAAACTCATAGATTATCAGGGCTGGGTGATGTGTTTGTGAGTGTGAGTGTGTGTGTGTGTGGGGGGCTATTCCATTTTCTATAGGATGAAATTCTATAATATTCTACAGAATTTTGGGGGCCTATAGGAAATAATGGCCCCAAGTATTTTACAGTTTATGTAGTGGAAATCCCATATTTTTTCCTACAGATTTATGTTAACATTTCTAAAGGAAAAAATAAGTTGTTTTATAGTTTTTTATAGTAAATTCTACAGTTATTTTTTTGTCTTTAATCAAGTTTTGTGAACAGACTGCACAGTTGTCCCGCTGTCTTCAGTTTCTTGTTAATACTAACTTCTATGAATTTGTTATACATGTACATTGAATTTAAATATTTAAAATTCAGACAGTGAACAAACAGTCTTCTCTTGGATTAATTTTAATCAGTCCATTAGCTTACAGATAAAGAAATTGACTTTCCAGCAACAGATATTTAACGGACCGTTAACAAACGACACGTTGACAAGATAACGACCCGTTTGAGTTTAACAGATCGTTAAAATAACTTAGTTTTGAGCAACCGACCCCAGAACTACAAGTATTAGAGAGACTTTATTTGACACATGCAGATTTGAATGATTTATAGTATTAGTTGACTCTGTATGACTATTAATCGACGCGGTATGACTATTCCGGCGTATATTCGTCGTAAATTGTTACCTGATGGTAACCCGTTCATATTATACCGTAGGTGGTATTTGCAAATCATTGGGAATTCCCATGGCCGCTCAAATTTGTGTGGTGTGAAAATTAAATAACTTCCTTGAAAAGGTATAACGCTATAGTCTAATAAAGACTTTCTGTACCCACGCGTCAATAGTTATTCAGTTAGTATTAAGTATGCCCTGTAAGTTGATGTTTTTCTCGTATTGACAGAGTCTCTAATACCATTTATAACATTGTGATACAAGATCACCTATAAATTTCGTCATTTTGCATTTCCGGAGAATATCTGTTGGCACGATACCAAACGAGATAATATAACAAAACTAACTATTTATTATTTCCACATTTATACGTGTAATCGACAGAACTAAAATCGGGTATTTTTGTACTGGTATTATAATTTACACCAGTCTTAAATTAACTGCACGCTTAATTCAATTCTCGGAAAAGGATCGTAATTTGTCAATGGTTTGAAATATTTCTTAGAATATTTAAATAGGGCATTTTTTATCATTTGGATAAGATAAGAAAAAGTTATGGTCAGTCGAACGTTTGACAGATTAAAAAGCACTGATGGTAATAATTGATAGATACTGATGTCTTACGTCCTTGGTGAGCCTTCGTGGTACATGTATGTTGAAATTTTTAATTCGCCTACAATATTTAATACATAATATTTGTTTCTTTCAGTTAAAATGGACACACCAATAGATTCTCCAGATTCGTTATACGTTGAAGAAGGCGAGAGAATACAGCAAGCCTATCAAGAAGCTTTAAAACAAGGCAGTCTTTCACCTATCATTAAGGAGGAACTTCGTCTATCCATAATGGCAAAACGACACGAAAATTACCAAGATGCAATCAACACTTCTGCCACCGAAGAAAAGAATTATAAGGTACGTATTATTGAAACCACAAATGTCACATACAATACGAAGAGGAAATAGACCCATTGGGTCCATGTATCCCATCAGAATATAACACAAATAAATTTATAGGAATATGTTCACGTATGAATTTTATTTAATGCGAGAATTTCATTGCTCAATAGGTTGTCAACTCACTATTATACGATCATAGGTATCATTCTCACACTTAAAAATCATTCACCCCGGAAATAATAACACAATTACCTCCCTTGTTTTTCTATTCCCCCCATGGAATAGCTATCTTCAAACGTTTGAATTTGAAGTTGAAAATGATATTTTTACCAATTTCTCAACTGGCAATAGTGAATTATAGGATTATTCTTTATCAAGGTAGGGCTGTTTATAGATACCATCTATTTTAAGGCTTTATTTTAATACATTTTAAAAATATAACTCAAAAATATGAAATTATCGCTTTAATTTAATATTTAATGCAATTTAATATTTAATTTTTAGTTGACTGAAGATGAAATACGCAAAAAGGAGCGCAGAAGAGAACAGAATAGACAAGCAGCAGAACGATGTCGACAAAAAAAGAAGGCGAGTTTTCAAACTAGAGAAGAGGTACGTCACATTGTTTTCTAATTTAATATTTCTTAACTTATTTAGAACGATTTGTTCGGTGTTAGTGTGTAAACCACACAATATTTCAAGTCAACTTCTTGCGCAAGCGCTAAAAATCATAAGAATAGTTGGGACATTAGTGAACAAAATTGAACATCTTTGCTCAGGGTAATCATCATTTTCTATTCGTACCGCCTCTACTGCGTTGTTACGGCGACGGCAAATGATCTAAGAGTGCGTTAAGATCGCCATTAGCGTTGTAAAAACGTGTTGGAAACGCCAGATATTGTACTGTTGTCTCCGTGGTCGCCAATGATCGCCGAGTCACGGCGTTTGTTTTGAGCATGTTGAAAACAAATGCCATGGGAGAGAGAGAGAAATGGGGTTTAACGTCCACTCGACACAACTAGGTCATTTCGGGACTTACATATGGTTTTAATTTTATTTCAATAATTCGCTTGCGCATAGGGGTCTTTAGCAGTGGGGGGAAACCGGGGATTCGAAACCACGCCAGTCGACTCAATGACAGACTTTATGATACAGCGCGCGCACGCTAACCATTCAGCCATCCCCCCCCCCCCCCAAACGCCATGGTTTTGCGATCTGACCTGGAAAGTTGCGAGAACGTGGTGGGGTCGCGAAGGTCGGTAGACTAGCGTGGTAACATCTCCGTGAACGTAGTACACCCGCCGTACACACGTGCAAAGACGCTGCGAAAATTGTAACATTTGCAACGGCGAATTCATGGCGTCTTCACCACGACTCTCGCGTGTCTGCCATAACCCCACCAAGCGTTCGGAGTCTTTAGGGCGTTGTCATGGCGAAGTTACGATGATTTCACCACTGTTACGCGATTGCACCACGTCCACATGAGGCTCCCAGTGCGATCTTATGGGTTTCCAACTGCGTTTATGGAGTTCTTAATACGACCATGGCGCGGTTACCAAGCTTGTATTACGCTCGTTTGGCGACCATGCTTTTCATGTACGACTTGCTATAAAAACAGGTGATTCAAAGTTCATACATCAGTGTGTATGTCATCATCTTAAAATTTCCAAAATTCTGACCAGTTTATATAGTCGCCGTGATTACGTGTTAGAAACGCACGTGCAGTCGCGATGGTAAGACCCCCATGAGCGTGGTTAGAGAGCCGCGGATTCGCCTATGATCGCCGTTGCCAAGTCCATGATCTCAATAGAAACGCCATAAGCGTCGAGAGCGTGCCGTGAGAAATGAAATGAAATGAGGTTTAACGTCCTACTGTTCTGCTCCAAACTGGGCCAATGAAGACGGGCGCGCCGCGAGAACGTGGCATTATCGCACAGGTCCCGGTAAGAACGTGACTTTTTTCAAGTTTGTAATTTTTTGGGAACATTTTCTCGCGTTGTGTTCACGTTTGCCGGTGACTGTGCATTTTCTGGTCGCCGTATAGTCGCAGCAGTGCAGTAAGGACGCCACCCGATCTGGCGAGGTCTTTACGTTGTAGACCATAAAACAGTTCAACTCTAGCCTCCCTAGTTTTATATGATTTTACCAGTAGTACTTATAAATAATATATTTCAGGAGAAATCAATCTTAATTAGACGAAATAAAGAGCTGAATTCTAAGGTAGCTGAACTAAAGAAACAGATGGCAGAACTTGGGGAAATATATCAAGCACATATCGTCAATGGAAATTGTTTCAGTGATGAAAATAAAACAGTAGCCAAACCCCATTGTGAAAACAGCTATGTGTCATGTGTTTCCATTAATCCAAACATGGACATGACATGTACTAACTTTGAAGGGATTTCCCCAAATTCTCCCAACCCAAGTGAATGCGAAACCACGAATTGGTCAGATGTTAGCAGTAGCGTACATATAGAAAACCACTATGTTAGTACCCAGAATATTACACAGCCTAACCCTTACTTTGTGTGCGACGATTTCCCTGAAAGTAACATTCAATATCTAGATACGGGCAAACACTGTGACGCAATCCTCACTAATATGTACAGTTATTTAAATACTGACAATACCGAGTTGAGTGTTCATGATGGCAATGAGCCAGGAATTCCCACAGTTTATACTGGTGATACTTCGTGTAATAGTGACATGTCGGTGGTTCCTCTCAATAATATAGTGTACTGTGACGTCAGTAATTCTTCAGAGACCGTTTATACCAGCCAGTGTTCACCTGAACTCCCTTTACAAGTTATTAGCGATCAAGAACTGGATCCGGAAACATCCGTAGATATTCTATCATATTTACACCAATATCTCCAATAATATAGTAATTTAACACTTTGCATAGCCAAACAATATGAATGTTTCCACTTGTGATTTAAATGAAATATCTTGCTCCCGATAAATGAACAGTTAAAAGAGTAATACGAAAAGCGTAAATGCCGATAACAATAAGTTTCCGAAACGATTCAGGTAGCTGTAATTGACAATGTTTGTAATAGAATGTTATGAATCGAAAGCACATGTCCATTGTGGTCCTTTGTATGTAATTTCTCATATCATTATAACTTGATCACTTACGTATTTAGATGTCTTATTATATAATATACCCTAAATCAGATATGATTTACAGTTTGTTTTTGTTATATTTAACGATCATGTATTAATATTATTTGGCATATTCTAATGATAATAAACTACATGAGATGAAGTGACTACTGTTTACAGGGTCTAATCATCATCAAAAACCGACAAGGGCAGTGTTTTCGAATAGCGTCTAAAGTGTTTGTGGGGGGATTGGGTAACCGAATGGTTTAACGCGTGCGCTTTTGATCATAAGGTCTGTGAGTCAGCTGACGTGGTTTCGATTTCCAGCTCTAGCCCCATCTCTCTCTCTCTCTCCCAAAGTATCGCAATAAGTGACGGACAAGTAATAGATTACATGACCTACACACCATATCCACAATTTAAAAGATTTCATAAAGAATAACAAAAATTATGGACATTGAAAATTTGACAAATTTTGCCCTGGTACACAAAATGGATGATTCAAATTCCTGCAAACATTTTATATCACTTTGTATTACTTTGGTTGCTTGTCGGTTCTCGTTGGTAATTAGTAAGACCGCTGTTTACAATATGTAATATGCGATTAACAATCTATGCATTTCTATAGTTTTAAATGTTCTGATCAAATTATGTAAACGTATAAGAAAAATATATTTATGTTTTGTAGATATCATTTCAACTATTAATTGTAATTCAACAGTTAGATGACACAAAACCGTAGATCTATAGATTAGACTAAACACATAAAGCCTTTGTAATTGTTTATTTGTTGTTTATCTATTTGATACAATAAAGAAACGAATCAATTCTGTGAATTTGTTTATATTTAACTCTTAACGACGTAGACAAAAGCTGCATATTAATAGTTTTGAAACTAACACGCCCAGGAAATGATACTCAATATCAAATTCGGACTGCGGTTGTTTATACAAACATTATGCAAGAGCTAAATCTGCCTATTGCAAGTCTTTCATTAGGCCTGAAATGTTATCTAAATTATTAATTAGACATTAATTAACTGGCATCGCTAGTCTGCGATGTTTATTGGATTACGTTCCGATTTGCTGTTCGACTTCCATTCATAATTAAATCAAAATATGGATTATCCTACCGACTTTAGTAATGATGATCGAGGCTAGCCCCAATATTCAATCGCAAAAATCTCGGTTCATTGTGGATCAATTTGACTGAAATTTTGAGCACATTGCCTTTACATTATCTAGTTTTTAACTATTATAGAGAGAATTGCCAGTTCTTTAACTAATCTCCCATAATGTATCTTTAAATAAACATTATATTACATGCCTGCCCCGGTCGACGACTTCCTTCAACTGCGGATGGTGTAAAGTCCTTCTGCTATCTAGATCATTTAAAAACTTAAATAATGTCCCCAACCTTGATCCTGACACTTCGTTTGCCGAGAGAGTGTTAAAAGCTTACTTCCAACAACCCCACCCCTTTCCACAAAATGTTTACCGATCAGTACAAACAGTAGTTCATGTTTCTTCTCTTTTCAAAAATGCCCAGAAAGCTCCGAAGAAAGATTCCACCCAACTATTCATAAGTAAGGTATACCCATGACTCTCTAGGCGTCTATAATTACAATTTAGTTTTTGAGGTGAACCACGTTGGTACACTAACCAGGAGGTTCCGGATACGATCCATTAAAGTTCATCGGGATTTCCCAGATTTGATTCCCCTTGTCAGTAATGCAGTAAGGGAAGCCTCGCAAGGAACAAGATCTATTCGTTCGGATGGTAAAAACACCCGAGGTCCGAGGTACACGTTTGCGTGCACGTAAAAGAAACGCCGCTGTCCGGGCAAAATGTCCGTCTTCAATAGGCTGGTTGGTGCAGAAAAGTAAAACGTTAAAAACCATTTCGTAATCACTTTATTTGATTTTAGAAACAATCAATACTTATTTTCAACCACTTTAAATAACGATAGTGTTGGTAATAAACACAAGCTTGTATAAAGTATAAGGCAATACAAGCTATTTATTTACTCATAACACGCGTGTCTTCGCCATTATACCAAAGGCACTTGAAGGGATTCAAATAAAACTTCTTACTACTCTTTGACTATATATTACAGCTTATTACTGTAATATATAGTCAAAGAGTAGTAAGAAGTTTTATTTTAATCCCTTCAAGTGCCTGTGCGTTATACTATGACATATTTCGTGTACGTGTTTATATGTGTTATTTGCAAGACGACCAATAGGAAAGCGAATATTATTCTATTATAATACTATAGTAAGCTGATGCAACAAATGAATAACTCAATTATAGATCATGCGTATTCAAAATCTTTGATTGTCCTTGAGTCATAATGTAGTGCATGTTTGTTATAAAAGATTGTCGGCTTTACTGCCCACGTCAATCAATGATTAAAGGAGCTAAATCTCTATTCTTTGGAACCTAAAATAGACGAAAATGGACCAAACAGTACATATTAAAGTAATATGAGTGTATATAAACTGATTTACATTCATTTAAAAAAAACAACACTTTTATTGTCATTTCTAATCAGTTTTGTTCGTCGAAATACATGAGTGCAAAATGAATGACCAATCAGGAGACCATATTTTCAAGGTAAGATAACAACACCACTATTGATTGGAATGAACCAAACATTCCTGTTTCTAATGTCAAAGACTCTGATTGATATTGAGTTAGAACTTTACGCTCAAAAATAAAATTGTAGATTTCGTTTGACTTTATATATTAATCTGTGTTGTGGGAAGGAACTCCGTCTAAAGCCAGTGTAATATATAACTGCTTATGTGTTCAACTGTCGACACAGTAGTAGGTCAGAGCAAAAATTCCAGATGACATTCATTCAATATCTTATTTTTCACAGAGGTTTACCTCATTTAAGATTCGTAGTCAACAAAATAACACTCCATCAAAATTTCTATGATTAATACAGTATTCATACACTATATTCATAAAATACCCACGATTTATCTGATAAATATTCATAAAATACTGAAATTCGAAGCATTTTTAGAAGAAATCGTACCTTGTGTCAGTTCAAGGGAGGTAAGTCTAAAAAGGAATAAAGAATAAGTTATACAATAAAAAAAGTAACGCTTTTGAACCGCCCCAATATCTCAATACAAAGTCGGTAACGTGACCGTGGTTGGAAATTAGTCGACCGAAACCAATGAACGGAAGGTTCGTCGTCGGACACAGGGAACTGGAAATGAAGGACTATAAACAGGTATAATCCGCAGATAATCAGCTTAGAAACGTAGACGTACTAGCTTCTTACAACTGTAGGCTGGAACGCCAAAGTGTAAACTCAAAATATCCCCTTTGTATTAAACGCTAATATCATAAAATTACGTCTCTCTTAGAGTCCCTGGTCGTCAGAAAGTCCCTGCAGAATTCCGTGTAAAATACAAGGTTATGAAAGCTGAATAGCATGGTTCCATTCTATTCAGTATTTACAAAGAACTGATGAATGAAATTTTTTGTCAAAACTCAGTATCCTTTGAAGACGATATAAACAGTATAATATGCCACTTGTACTCTCCGCGCTACATTCTTTTGACGTACCTTATTTTAATCCGATGCATCCAAACCGGGAAATTATCAACAGTTGATTTTATGATTTTGTTTTCTTAATTAAATAATAAATAATCCAGAGTACATTTTATCGTGAATTAAGCCGTTAAAAATTTGATATTTTCCGAAAAATGAAAGTGGTGCAGACTTTTAGTAAGCAACTTACATGACAATATTTTGAAAAAAAAAAAGAATTCTTTGGCAATAAGATTCTTTAAAAGAGTTACTTCCCTTGCACTATTGGATTTCGCATCTTGTAGAAGTAACACGTATTTAAGAAGTCATTTCCCAAAACTTGACTGCGATATCACCAGGGGCGGATGCAGGAATTTTTGCAGGAGGGGGTTTGCCAGGTTCCCGAGACAATGTACCCCCCCCCTCCTCCCGCATGGTCTCTATTGTCATTTTGGCGTATATACATAAACATTGAGCTTTTTAAACAGAGAAATTCAACACCTCGTTTGACGTCAATTTTTATAATGAATTAATACAATAACATTGTGATTCAATTTCATGGATGCAAAGCATTAATTGTGATATCACATAATGTCTATATCACTATCTCGTGCTTTGAGTGCCCATCCTGTCCCACATCTGACGATAAAAGGATAAAGCTCACGTCCGAGAAAGTGTTGATTTACAAAAACATTTATGTTGCTGAGCGGGGGCGGATCCGCCCCTGATCACCCTATGTGGAAGCGAACTTGAAGCCTGGGGAATCAACCAATCAACTGTAGATCTTGTTTGGGACATCACGCTCGGCGGAAGCGGACGTTAATCCGTACCAACTCGTTCGTTCGGGGTTATGGACCAACAGTGCAAATGAAGACGGGTAAGGTTATCCATACAGGGGGAAATTTTGCCCGTATATCAATTGAATTTCAACTGTTAACGATTCTTTACATGCACGGCAATGTGTATTTGGGACCTGTTTTTGTAACATCCGAACGACTAGACACTGCTCCTGACCAGGCCCTCACGAACGAACGAACGAACCTCACAGAACTTCGTTTTAAAAGAAACAGGTACTAAGTAAATGTACTGTCTAAACAAAATTCGAAGGATGTCTTTCCTCCCATATTTCAGCTGTGTACATTGTGCACATTGGCGTGCACGTAAAAGAACCATTGGCTGTTGGAATTCGAAATAAGAGTAGGCCGTAGCGCCACTGTTCGGACAAAATTCCCCTCATAGCACACTGTATAACGTAAGTCCGTCGTTATTGGCTCAGTCGGGTCAAAAATGTATATAGGACGTTCAATCCCATTTCATTTCATTTCATTTCATGTGTTTACACACTCCATTACAGAAAAAAAAACCGACTAATAACCTAGACTATTATAAATTCTGAGCTGTAGTTACAAATGAACACACTTCTGCTCTCGGCGTTATGTTATTGGAAAATAGTTTAAACCATAATCACTTAAATAATTATTTTTTTTATTATTATTTAGTTTGAAATCTTATAAATGTAATTTAGTCCTTGTCTTCTCGCTGTGGAGGAATATACCAGTACTGCCATCGTGCATGCGCCATCTCTATGGGCCCACGCATTAAAAACTTCGTTGGCACTTTGCTGCTTCTTTGAACATGTACAGATAATAAATACAAATTGTGATGAGTAAAATGTAAGATGCGGTATCTTGAGTTTTTTGAAAGATCCGATATCACCACTATTGTCAAATTAGATTCTCTCTTTATTCACTTTCATGATGGCATGAAATATTTTCGTGGTAATTTAATAAATAATTATTATTTTACAGATTTGCAGAATTATTTGTTTGCAGGGAGTTTCAGTCTTGACATGGTGTAGAAAGTGCAGTAAATATTATAACTTAATACACAGAAATTCTAAAAAGTTAAGGTTTTTAGTTTTAATTCATAGCACGAAAATGCCAAATAAAGTATAAATTTGGAGTTTAAGGCCGTAACACAATCAAGTGTACTTTTAGTAAAACAAAACATTTAAATGGATCAATTCGAATTTACATTATGGTCATTTTAAGATTGTATTACATGACTTCTACGTTCGCCACCTTTATCTCTTTTAGAGAAATATCGTGTGATAAATTGTGATATCATATTTATATACTTGTCAATCCATTCTGCGTGACGATCGTTTAATTGTCAAATTTGCTTATATATCACATAATAATAGATTTGTTTATATCTAAATAAGGGCATATAATATATTACTTTTGAAATATATGTGAACGCTCTGTGGTTGGGCCTTTGAAATGAAACATTTTACAGCTTATCGTACTGATAAAAAATATACCTGACCCCGTCAAATTCGTGACCACGGATCTTTTCGATAATACAACTTTTCGGGTTTTGTCAGTCTAATTTTATATCCGAGTAAATGTGTATCTGCAGTATATAGTTTATATTGTGCAGTTATCCTACCTTTTTTGTTCTTCAATGAAATAATACATTCTGAAATTATCCTTTCAAATTAGTATTACTGTTATAATTTTAAATCATCAAATTAGTAAAATATAAAAAGGTATTTCAAATTGATCAATTCAAATCCGAGGTTATTTATAAAAGTGTTATGTCAACACCTTATAGATCATATCTAAAACAGCCTTGGATAAATTTAAAATAAAAAAGAAATATGAGTGCAACAAATGGTTACAGTGGGATGCAGCGCGAATATTTTTTCTGTCCTGGGTTATTCCTTTTAACGGATATTGGTAACAGCATGAAATTCCGACAAATCTTAGACGTAGTGACAAGGAAAGAGTGGTTAGATGTCAGTTGCCCGTCACAGAACAAAGAAAGAACAGTTTGGAAAAGACACACGACAGTGACTCATACACTAATTAGTACATCAATCAAAGGCAAGCTACTCATTGATTCAAAGTTTAAAAAGGGGGTGGTCCGTAAATATTAAATAGCCAATCATGTGATAAAAGGAACATATGACTTGATAAATGAGTGACATGACTAAAGATGTGTCATACATTTCATGATTAAGAATGTTCCCTATGTTGGGTTTTGCCGATGAATCCGATTAGAATTATAGTGTCCCCATCTTCAATTTTTTTTTATTTCATTGAAATAAACGAAATAAACGAAATACCCCCCCCCCCAACAAAAAAAACCCAAGAAAACAAACCGGTAAACTTTATAACTTTATTGTCATCAAATTTTAGCGAATTTTGGTCCGAAATAAAAAAAGAAGTCTGAGTTAGCAAGATACATTTGAATTTTATATTTTCATAATATCAACATGAAAAATGAGTTTAAGCATTGAACTTACAGCCACAAAAAAAGTTAAACATCGAGTTTAACATAATGCACATTTAGAGTACTTTTTAATATTAAACAGCCAGTTTGGACAGCCCCCTCCCCCTCTTCCCACCGCCAACCCCCCCCCCCCAAAAAAAAACCCAACAAGTTATGACCATTTAAGGTTTATACTGATTTTTATAAATTTCACACTTTCATCCTAATGCATAATACACACCTATTTCAATTTAGGATTTTTTTTTTTTTTAGAGAGAAAACCAACGTCACACATTTTCTCACATAAAAACACTCCCAGTAAGTAAAGTTATCACAGTACATCTTCCAGGCAACCAGCCTCATGGTATATACATACTTATGAAAAATACATTTTGTTCGGATTCTGTTTAAAGTCGAGATCCTAACGCGTTCTTATCCATTTAAAAATATACTCAAGTAGCGGGAAAATATATGCTTTGACCAAAATATTCTATCTTATCAAATATTTCAAACTCCGATCATTTCACAATTTGCATTTCATATATTGCCGGCTTAATGCAATTTGAGGCTATTATTTAATATTTCTCATTCAGAAATATTGTACAAATTAGGGTTTAAAAATTAATAATTGTGAACTAAAATGTGTGGGGCTTTTCAAGGCTTTTCTTCACTGATGATGTTTTGTTGTCAACATTATAATAATTGCCGGACTCTAAAAGCTGAAATACACAGAGGATGAATATCGAAGACGAATAATCACGTGTATGTTCGTTTCTACCAACACTTCTATGTTTTAAAAGCACTGTTTTGTAACGAAATAATTATTTATAAGTATTGGTAAAATTGATATTTGGGTGTTATATATGCAGCCCTGGTGATCTAATTTAAGCCTAACTGACTAATTGAAATTGAGTTTGCAATTTTTACACTTGTTAAGTGTGAACTATAAATGTTATTTTGTTAGTCTATCGTAAGAAAAGAAAAATCTCGAATAAATATGGTAGCCAAGTGGATTGTGTTCCGTCTATATATATATCAATACATGTATATCCATAGTCCTAGGATTCGTAGATGGTAATCAGAATGGGCGTTCTTTTCAGTACCTGTACCGAGAAAAACTTAGGTTGAGAGTCAAATGCTCCCCTAGGCTGATTGGCTGTTGGGTAATGAGGGGGTTAATTATATTTAGAATACTCTGGAATATTTCTGGGCTAATCCTCGTGTAGCCCGTTTTCTATACATCGGCCAATTTGAGCTCGTTACTTAGAATACTATAAACGCACTGTACTCGACCGGCGTTCATCCTCGGTATCCCCAGTGGTTTCATTCCGTTCTACTCCACTAACCCTTGGGTTAATCTATGGGGAAGACACGTTTTCAAGTTATCCACCCTTGATGGTTGTGCTATTTGTATCGACCAATCTCATAAATCGTTAATTGCAAAGGAAGTTGGCAAAGGGAAGTAACTCTCAACGGACACGGCTAGGAGTTAGTCTAAATGAATTTAACGTCCGTTCGTGGAATTTTACGTCCACCTGATATCGTAGACAATTTATTGTAAATGTTGTTCTTAATGTTTAACGTCCGCTTCCACCGAAGGTGATATCGCAGACAAGTTATTGTGAATCAAATTGCCAAGTATAATTTCAATAATAATAAACATAACAGAATGAAACATTTCAGACAAAGAACGAATAGTAATAATAATAACAAAAGTCAAACATATAATACATATTTGAAATCAGCGAAAATTACTACAGATTTTGATAATACAATTAGATATAAATGAATTAGAAATATATACATTACTTACATAAATCATTCAGTATCTGGACATGGATATGGTTATCTACCCTTATAAAACGAAATCGAAACGACAGGTTTGTAAACTGGTTTTTGATTGGTTCGTAGACTATAGCTACAATCAAGGCCATGGCAGATAATTTGAAATCATGGAAACCCCATGGATTAACCCAAGGTATAGTGGAGTAGAACGGAATGAGTACACTGGGGATACCGAGGATGACTGGCGTTGTACTAAGACGACTACGCCGTCTGATCATCCCGTACAAACACAAATTAATTGAATTATTCATCGCGATGACAATTATAATGCATTTGGGGGTGTCACATGACGAAGCACGTGACAGGTTTTTCCAATACTCCATTTTTCACACAGAAATCTATCTACTTCATACTTCGAGAAGAGATCTCTGCCTTAAATGGCCGCCATATTTTTATCCCGTTTCACATCTGTCATACACACAAAAATTAAATAAGTTTTTTCAATTTTATTAAATGAAAGCAGGAACAATTCTCGAAGCAAGCTTAGTGTTTTCAACTAAAATCGTCGGTTTAGGACATAAAATGTTGGTCAACTAGTTTAGTGTCTGTTCTCAAGAGGAGCTAACTTTAAACAGACAGCCTAAGTTTAGCATGCGCAAAAGTCGTCGTGTAGTCTGCTCACTCCGTTTATATTGCGGCGATATTTGTCGTCAAATTCACCGTTTAAGTTGTGGCGTAGTCTGCGCCTGGGTTTAAGTTTATGTAACGTATTTACATGTTGTAAATTACAATACAATGATTATTTGACAGATGTTTCTGGTTATCAAGGTGCAACATGATTCAAGATGAAATTTTATTTATATGAATCATATAAAGAGTATGTTAATTTGGTAGAGATAGTTATACAATCATAGTAAATTATCCTCATCATTTACACTTTTATAAATATAAATTACAATATACGATCCACTGTATAATCTGCGTGATTGTGGGGTTAAGGAACTTGACTCACAACCAAAACATTCCGGTTTGGCGATTTGTCTCGATATCCGGTTTGACTCGTTACCCCTTTTTATGAACAAAAAGCGACTTTAGCCGTAACATATTTATGTACTATATTTGATTTATCTGTTTGGTTTTAGTTATTCTATTCTGTATTGATTTACGATGATTTTGTCGTGTTTTGCACACCGATTTCCTCCCACTGCTAATGACCCCTACGCGCAAGCGAAGTTTGAAATAAAATTGAATCATATCTTAGTCCTCTCCCCCCCCCCCTCTCTCTCTCTCTCTCTCTCTCATTATCGACTATACGCATGCATTAGATCACCCGGCCACACAGCAACCCCCCCCCCCCCGCCCGGGCAAGGCTACACTGTGTAATATTTCATTCCGATGCAGTGACAGTACACATTAATTATTCATATCTTTGCTGCCGATCCTTTATAAATATAATCTACGATAGTCGATAACGATTTAATTTACTATCAAATAACCGTCAGAAAATTGCGAAATAATATAGAAGATATGTCTTACCTTTAACCTTCATATTTCACAATTCCATTGATGACAAACTTACACAAAACATGAAAAACACTCAAACTTTCTTATATCTACAATTAATTTAACTGTATCTACAACTTGAGCACGTATAACCTCTACCAGGGTTCACTTATATTTTTAGTGTCGGGAATATGAATTTTATAGAAACTAATAAAAAAACCCCAGTGGTTCTGTGATCGGTGACTAAATATATTAGAATTTCCAATATGATATTCGTCACTTGTTTTATTAATTGGCCTATTTTTTGTTTAAAGTTTTATTTGACAATATGTATTTTATCTCTTTCCTTGGCAAAGAAATAACCACACCTTAGAAACATGCTGCTGGCCAAAATAATCATCCCAACATCATTTTTTTTAAAAAAAAAAAAATACTCGATTTAACTCTTAATAATAATAACAAATCTCGATACAGTTTGAATATGGAGTAATGTTCACATGAGTTTTTTAAATTATATTGAAAAAAAATAAAATAGGAAGCCTTCTCGTGGAAATGAAAGGAAATAAAATATATTAAATTAGACTCCCGAAATCCCTTTAAACTTTGAATGATACACTGTAATGATCAATGAATTCATTCAGAACGTTATAGATGTCCGTCGTTAAGGCTGCTACCCCATAAAACGTCATAAACACGCAGTCTAACTAATGTTGTATGCTATGTGTTTTACGGCTAATGTCGAATAATGACTGTAATTTTACTCCGTGTTGACTCATTGAAAACTAATCAGACCGGAAGCTGACCAAGTGCATGGAACTCGACTGTCAGTGAGTCGTAAAATATGCGTTTGTTTCAACTTTTATAGTCATGGCATTGTAAGGTGTTGACTGATTTTTTCCTTCAATTTATTATTCCTTTGATATGAGGAAAATAAAGATCAGAGAGATGTTCTTGATGGAAGAAAAGGGAAAAATATTATAAATGTAATAACACATTTTTATAGTGTAACCTTTGAAATGGTTCACTTGATTATACAGCATGACAGTTCTCATAGGCGCGCTCTATACTTTCAAATATATGTCAATAAATGTGGCAACCAGTAAAATATATTTCCTGACGAACTACCATCAAAACACCATATTGGGTTATTGGGTGTGCATGTATCTGGTAACAAAGAAAAAGAAAAAAAACCCCGAAAGATCGGCTGCGTTATTGTCACCCTCCACCCCCACCCCATCACGACTCCGCAAATACGCCAGTTCACTAATACATTAAATCCTTTCAATCAGTTGATAAAATGAGCGGGTGGTGGTGGCGAATGGTCTAGAAACAAGTAAGGTGGTATCAATCCCACACGCTGTTCCACATAACAAGGAGTCTGGTCGCCTGCCTAACCTCATGGGTTTTCCCCGGGACCTCTGGTTTCCTTCTACTGCTAAAGACACCTACGCGCCATCGAATTATTCAAGTATATAATTGTACCATATTGTGTTAGTCCTGGAATGACATCTTTTGTGTTGGGTCGACGTTACCCCCCCCCCCTCTCTCTCTCTCTCTCTCTCTCTCTCTCTCTTTATAAAATGATCATGGTGTGTCTTAGTAAGCTAGGAGTAGAATTAAGTTAACTTTATATATTTTTATCTAATAACATCAGATGTAAATAAGATTGTTTTCTGATAACACCTCGGATTCAAATTTAAATGAGTGTCTGGTGCACGGAGGTAATTCCCTCGTCGAATGGCCGACATTCCAAGAAAAAAGAAATGAAACTGAATACGAAGAAAGCTTTCAGTAATCTTTGAGCTCAGTGATTTAAAAGTAGGAATTACAAGGATATTGAGAGCGAGACAGAAAAGATTATCTTAAGTAATAGGAAGAGGAGATGAAGACTATTCATGTCTTTAATGTACTTCTAAAGTCTGATGGTGTATTAAAAGCCAGTTTTAATTATCGACCATTTAACCATCTTCCATGTTAATCAAAAAGACTGGAGATTTTTTATAAGGCACTGAAGAGTTCGTTTAATACATTAATACGTTGTCAGATTTCCTATATAAGTACTTTGAGATAAATCTGGTATTTTGACGCAACAACAGCTTTTGATCATTTCTTTGCTAAATAACACTACTTTTATAACACTACTTTTATACAATGGGGTGTTCTAAATTTTTGATAAATATGCTAAATACGTTGGAGAGGTATCGGGATGATTAGCATATTAAGCTACTTTTAACGGGTGCGTATATGAAGCAAATTTACACAAGCTTTTAGCTTGATTTTGTATAATATACTTAAGATTGTTACATTATATTTTGATATTTTATGAATAAATATTTTAACAAACATTCTAAAGTCCTTGAATTCTAAAAACATATGACTAAGCGTCTGGTATCTTACAGTATGTTTTTAAGATATTAACCGAATGGGGAATACATAAATTCAAGTGATCAAGCATCACTATTTTAGGCCGAGATTCTTTATGAAATGAAATGAAATGGAGTTTAACGTCCTACTGTTCTGCTCCTAAGCTGGGCTAATGAAGACGGGCATACGCCATACAGTGTGCTATGAGGGAAATTTTGCCCGGACAGCGGCACTACGGCCTACTCTTATATCGAATTCCAACTGCCAAGGGATCTTTTACGTGCACGCCAATGTGTACACGGGACCTCGGTTTTTCGTCCCATCCGAACGACTAGACAGCTTTCCTTGTCAGCCCCTCCGTCCTGCATCACTGACAAGGGAGAACCACGCCGGAAAATCTGGATGAACTTTCTCGGCCAATGCAGGGATCGAACACCCGACCTCCAGGCTAGCGAGCTAGCGTCTTACCCACTTAGCCACGTGATCCCCCCGAGATTCTTTATAAAACTTACATAAAATTGAAGCAAGTGAAGCAATTAGACGGGTTTTGTTTTTTGGTTAAAATACGGAATAATATAATCCTGGATTATTCCTTTCTGACATCTTTATTCTCTATATGGTTTCTGTCATTAAAAATATATAAATAAAATGGAATCTACATTGTCTAGGAGTAGAAAATTAAACGATGAAATATCAAATTTCTTTAAATCGTATTTTTGGTATAAAAAATGATTTTTAATGAATAAAATTTCTTTTTCAATGGTTATCAACATCATACGGACAAGTTGTAGTCTTTAAAAACATACTGCTATCAAAATCTTGTTTGTCTCATTTTCAGAAAACATTTTCCTTTCCACAATCTAGTACCTTCATCCTAAATAGCCCCTCTTTAAAAATCAAACATTAATAACTGCAAGAGAGAGAGAGAGAGAGACAGAGAGGGCGAGAGAGACAGAGAGAGAGAGAGAGAGAGAGAGAGACTCGACACAAACTAGGTCATTTCGGGACTAACATATGGTTTAATTTTATTTCAATAATTCGCTTGCGCGTAGGGGTCTTTTTAGCAGTGGGAGGAAACCGGAGGACTCGGAGAAAACCCACGAGGTTGGACAGGCGACCCTACTCCTTGTTACGTATAACCGATGATTCGAAACCACGCCAGTTGACTCAATGACAGGCTTTATGATACAGCGCGCACGTATCTAACCATTCGGCCATCCAACCCCCCAACTGCTAGAGAAGTATAACTACACCTTGAGAAGGGAGGGTGGAGGGGGGTATAATATACAGTTCAATTAAAATCAAAACAAGTGAAGTAATGTGATATCTAAACAAGTGAACTAATGTGATATCAAAACAAGTGAAGTAATGTGATGTAAGCTCTTTGTATATAAAATACTCCCTTTCCGAAAGACCATTTAATTATTCACCGGTTTTGTCATTTTGTTCCGGATTTAGTGGAAAATGTGGAATGTTCATAGTAGCAATATGATACATTATACTTTGTATTCATTGATTAGTAACAACTTTAAGTTATGACTACTAACTAGTACTGCTCATGTAACCATTATCATTTGTAGAATTTAGTCACCAAATACTTGTTATAATTTGTGTATAATAATATCTGTTAATTCATTCATCCTCACGATCATATTATTCTAACTCTCTCTCATTCTGACTCACCATTCCTAAATCATCTCTTATTAAAACCAATCTCTGATTACATCCGTTGACCACTGTGATCAATGACCATTGTCCAGTTGCGCTTCCGACCATTGATGGTAACCTCCTAGCTCAGCTATTAACACAGTAAAAGCCCGTATAGTATTTCTCTAACACACCATTAAGAGGAAAGGGATTTAGGAAAATTAATGAAATGTAACCGATTGACTTTTAAGTGAACACCACACTGTCAATTACATACCTTTCAACACTCTAAGAATTCTGGGTGTACTCTTGGAATACAACTTTAAAGTCGAACACGATGCTAACAATACGATGTTTGGGAATTATCGGAATAACATTTATTGATATTGAGATGACGAGATGTTAAACCCCGCGGTGGCTCAGTGAGTATGGCGGTGGCTCGCTAACCTGGAGGTCTTGTGTTAGATCCTGATGTTGGCCAAGAAATTTCATACGGATTTTCCGACGTGGTTCCTTCTAGTCAGGGAATGGGCGGGTTTGGGGTGGGGATAGCGCCTAGTCGTTCGAGCGGGACGGAAATTCGAGGTCTCGTGTACACCTGGGCGCGAACAGAAAAGAAGCCTTGGGATTCAATTGCTGCCCAGGAAAAATTTCTCTCATAGCACACTGCATGTCGTATGCCCATCTTCATTAGCCTGGTTGAGGCCACCCTACACCATGTGGACATACAGGCCCATTTTATAGACTATACGGCATCTTATGTGTATGTTTTAGACTCGGTTTTGTTTTTGTGGAGTTATCTCGACTGTCCCTGCATTTAAAACAAAAGCTCCATGTTGGCCTTTCTGTCTCCATGATGGAGGTCATCAATTTACCAAACGGTAAAAATGGCTTGCCGTTTACCTCCTTATTGGCCGATTTATTTCGTTATTTTTATCCCCTTCTAGGCGGTAATGATATATGACTATATTCCCTTTGCGAAATTTCAAGAATCTATTTTTATACATAGTAATAGTAGAAGGTACTTGTTTTATAATGTAAATAAATATATAAATAAATATGAAGGTAAATAAATGAGTAGCAGACCATTCTTACCACTACACCTATTGCTTAATTTAAATTCTTTTTTATTTGATTCAAATCAGTACTTTTTTACAATTAGGATTTGAGTTTTTTTTGTGACTAATCCCAAATAATTTATTTATTGAAACGTGCAAGTTTAGATATAACATTTTGATTAATTTGTGACAACAAAATGTGGTATAAGTTAGTGACACATAGACTGAAGTTGCTGAGAATTGTAACCTCGA
The DNA here is from genome assembly GCF_932274485.2 of Patella vulgata. Lineage (NCBI taxonomy): Eukaryota > Metazoa > Mollusca > Gastropoda > Patellidae > Patella > Patella vulgata. Next base: position 33,969,125 of record NC_065883.2, read on the forward strand.
GGGGACTGGAGGCCATATTGTCAATAGTACTACATTATTAGACTTAGTAATTTGGTGACTAGAAGACTGTCTATTAGAATATTAATGACGATGATTCATAGACAAATATCCTCAGTCCCCGCTAACTAGATAGTTTTTCTTCTACTGTAGAATAATAAAGATAAATGGACGAAAAACAATCCAGATGAGGCCTTTAAGCAACTTATTTCCGCTGGAGTTTTTACAGATTTCAAACTGTCAGTTTTTCATTCCTAAACGTTCACTCATGATGACCAATTTCTGCTATAAAATAATAAAGATAAAAGCACAAATCCAAGGCAGGATTTAAGACAATCTTGGCCGAGCTGAAGGTTATAAGATAATAAGATCTCGTTGTTTCAATTAGTCAAGGTATTTATTGTGTACTTTTAATTAAAACTATCAAGACGTCTATTATAAAATAATAAAGATAAATGGGAGTCGAATTGATATAATCAAAAGAAGTAGCCAAGAAAATAAAATTAGTCAAGAGAAACCATTTTAATTAGATTTCATGAGTTCGTCTGGAACGAAAATAGTTCTATAGTACCAAATATTTACTCTCAAATTAATAAAGATGGAGTGGTAAAAAAAAATGAAGACAAGCTTAACTAAGTATTTCTATTCCAGTACGAATAAAATCCTGATCAAAATTTTGAGGTGATAAAACGAAATAAAATTGTAATCTGATTTGTATTTGATTGGACTATACTAAAAAAAATAAAAGAAATATGAACCATGTTTTAACCATGACATAGTAAAACCTTCTCAAACTTTGTTTTAAATCTAACGTTAGAGGGTACACATGTAGTTCTTGTTTACAAGTAATAATACAAACAAAACAGAATGTATACAACAAGAAATGTAATAATATATGGTTTTACCTCCTACTTTTCTGTACCAACAGGGTTAATGAAGGAAGACATCTGATGTTGGTGGTAGGTAGATTGTATAGTTAAAATAAAATTTCGCATAGCTAAAATAAAAAAAACTGGAGTTACCAGAGTAACCACCATAAGTCAACTGTTACCTTTTACCAAAGCAGTCACCATAAGTCAAAGTAACCACCACAAGTGAATTGGTACGTTTTACCAGAATGACAATCTCAAGCCAATTGGTACGTTTTAACAAAGTAACTACCATTTGTCAGTTGATGTGTTTACCAGAATATTCATTCACGTCACGTGGCACGTTTTAGTCAGATAGACGACCGACCTAATCTGATTTAAATACAGATCTATATTTCGTTTCGGTATTTTTATACTTACAATGGTTACTACATGACGATCTGACAAGTTGTACTCGAAGGTCGTGTCAGGGGGTCGTGCGAGCGGCTTTTGACCCTATGACGTTTCTATTGGTTTACCACAGTTCCGTGCATGACACGCCAAGAAGTCACCGTAACAGACTGTTTCATTGGCTTATCCCTCACATCATCCAGAACACGTCAACGATAACAACTCTTCCAGATCCTAGTGTAGTAAAGACAAGTAAAACGAAATTTTGAACTATAAAAAAACCAAACGTAATAGAATCTGTGTTTTAATCATATTGCGACCGACCAGATGTGCAGTAGACTAATGTATTTTTTTTTAGCCAACCTCTTTCCTTGTATACCCCTAATATATCCCTTTTCTAGATGGATTTTTGTTTTAAAGCCCTATCTTCCAAGCATACGTAAATGTACTGTATACATGATGCTTTATATATATTGGTCTATAAAGTCAGTTATCTAAGAATGGGCTGTACTATAGGTTGACCGTGGTCGTGACGACCCCATTCCCACATCAGATAGCTAAATTTACAGCCGCAGATGAGAATTGACAAAAACAAAATAATCATTGGTAGTAAATATGACCAATCTGTTTTATTCCCAAATATTTCTCCTAGTCGCCTTTAAATATAAGGCAACCACGTCCATGTTTTGTTAGATAATGAATAGAAAGATTTATCAATGAAGAAATGTCTGTGAATCGTAGTGAACGTCGATTATAGCGGTCTGTCAATATTTTATCGCCATTACGTAAGCTAATCTTCTAGCTATTGAGTCATAAAACTCGATTAGGCTGACTATTTGACGAACAATAGCTAACGAGGTATTAAATACAGCTTGGATGTCAATAAGAGGATAAAAAGGGTCAATAATTTGATATAATCAGCGAGTTAACCGAGGGGTGGTTAGTAAAACAGACAGGCCGTGTACAATTGATAAACAATAAGTTTACTATGGGATCTGATGAGGCGTTCATTTCCTGGCGTTTCAATTTCAATTCCCCAAAGTCGAGTAATCCATAACGTCGCCCTGGCTGTGTCGCTGTCGGACCAACCACCATTATGTAATGGAGTCCCTCGATTACCATCATATTAGAAAGTAATCAGCATGAGTGTTTAGTTTATCATTTCCTAGTCCAGCTGTTTTGTACAACATGTGGCATATGACCGTAGATCGATACGTTAACAACGAAAAATAAATGCACAATCTTCCCCACGTCTGCTTGTGTGGTCTGAATTCACGACACATAATTGATCATTTCGTCTTTTATTTTTCTCTTATTGATTTAACGATGAACACAGCTTAAGCTTTCCTTTTAAAGTTCGGATGAGGTGATTTTTTTTAAAGTTAATCTGCCCACATCTGAGAATTGATTTGACTGGACAAAATTAATATTGCTTATTTAATTACTGAGACGTGCAAATGTATCTCTTTACATCGCCTCTGCAGTAATAAATCTGATATGTATGCCTTCAAAGTAAGATGTCATTGTCCTTCACAACATACCATGTTTGCTTATCCTTCTTTTTCAAACGAGAAAACTGAGTACAACTAAACTGATATTTAATTATATTATGTATTACAGTTCATTAACAGAATTTCAAGGCACGTTGAAGTGTTGCTTTAAACACAGAAATGGAATAATTGATGATCAGAGATATTTACAGCTATTCCATAATTTGTTTAGATTTTCCTATTTCAGAATTAATCTCCTACAGCCAACGGTATAGGTATATCTTGTTTCTAAACTTCGCGGAGCTGTGGGTGGCTCATTGATAAGACATCCTGGATTCGATCCCGGTTTCGGTCAAGAAATTTCCCGAAATTTTCCGGCAGTTGGATTTCGAAATATTAGTATGTCCGTCTTCATTACCCCTAATTGGACAGAACAATAGGACGTTAAACCCCAATTCATTTTATTTGTAAACTTTGTTCATTAATACCCGGATAACGGCTATCTATAAGGGTAAAACACTCGAATAAAGCGTTGATAATTTAATATGTGGAAGTAATGAAACCTATATAATGATATTTATTGAAGACAGTCTATGATGTTTGACAGTTATTGACCATATTGGCATTATAAAGAAAAGATGAATGACTCCAGTCCTCCTTTTATTCCCGCTTTTGAAAGAAGAATCTGAAGTCCTGACTCACGAGACGACATTCCAGTAATTATAGCCCGTAATGAATTCGCATATCAAATATCAGACCCGCACTAATTCCATAACACTCAACACAATTTCTACTTAAACACTTCTCGCTAGGGGGAGCCAATTGTAAAACTCGGATTACCCAGAAAAGAAGTTGTGTCATTTTATGGGCAATTAACACGGCAAACAGCGAAACCGCTCCGTGCTTGAGACGAAATTCCCTTCGGTCATTTAAACTCCTCAACGAGATGGAGCGTACAATGATGGCTCACGAACTCCATGAACAAATCATCGTCGAAACAAATGAATCCATATCCACGACCAAATCTTTCTATTGTTTGTTTTTGGCCAAACCGCTTTCACCATCTAACCCCCTCGCGGCTCTCCCGGGTGTCCACTGTGACTAATATTTGATGAGTCACGTTGATTCTTTTGTTAAGCCGATTTTTAAAGAGTTTCACATAACCGTGTCGAAGCATGTTTCAATTTTTTTTCCCCAAGAATTAACAAGCACATTTTTTTTTAAACAAAAAAAAAAAAAAAAATATATCACGAAGGCATACACAACATACCCAGTATTAAAATGGCGTCTTTCTTTTACCTTTATAAAAAAATCTCTTCAGGTATAGTCTTTCTTTTACTTTTTTTATTAAATCTCTTCAGGTATAAATTATGATTGCATGAAATATATTCTTAAATCGTACTCATATAAAAGTTTTGGGTGAAATAAATGTTTTTCTCTCTTGAAGCTTACTACGAGAATTGGCAAGTGTCAGGTTCATTCAGGAAACACATATAATTGTTATTATACACAAATAATTGTAGTTTTAATAATTTTATTCTAAGATTAACTTCACCTGCCACTTCTCCCTTGTCTATTTTATGATAAGTAAACATACATAATGTAGTCGCTATTGTCACTATACTGCCCTAAGTTCGATTAGGTAATCACAAACTGATTTAAGTCATGGGTGTATGTTATTGGCATAGCCTTTTTTGGTTGTCTTCTTTTTCAAAAAAAGCTATTAGGATGAAGTTACGTGAGATCAGGTTTATTCAAATGAAATTGCCCTTCTAGTCCGCTGGCTGAAGGGGGGGGGGGGCGGTCGCAACCCGAGTTGAGAATTTATGAGACCAAGTTTTTCGAGACCGTTTTTTTTAGTAGATCCCGAATCTAGGTAGTGGTAAGGCGTTTCAGGGGGCGTTTTCGAGTTTTCGAGATATGAGGGGGGGGGGGGCTCCAGTGTCTACAATTGGGGGAAAATGTGATTATTTTGACATAAATGATGATCATGTTATATATTAAAAAACATAAATTTCTAGGACTGTCCATCTCTAAATAGGTGTATATGATGCCCCTGGACAATTGTTTTGATTGTGCCTTCATTTGTGGAAAGGTGGTATGGGGGGTTGAAGGTGTGAGTGTGTGTGTGTGTGTGTGTGGAGGAGGGGGGGGGGGGACAATTAGTCGGAAATAAGTTCACGTTGATTTAAATGATGATTTTCTAACAGCTTGATGAAACATTTCTAAATATGTATAAGATTCATATTGTTTCAAAATTGACCTTAAAAGTTAATTTTCGTTAGCTTTTTCGTTCAGTACCAATTTCGTCATCTATCTATACTAATATTTGTGACTGTCGTTTGTCTGTCTGTTCGGGGTTGGCGGCTACACTAGGTCTGCCCCGAGTCTGAAATTCGGGGTATAGGGATAGCTAGGACCGGGGAGTAACATAGGCCAGGTGGCGTTAGTCTACCACTTCCGGTTTCGGGGTTATGACCCCTGAGCGAAGCCGGGCATTCTTCTAGTTCAAAATATTAAATTATAATGAGCTTTTCAAGAGATCTGGGTCCTTATTCACGAAAACTTAAACTAAGATACAATCGACGAAATTTTAAGAAATACTGCAATTCGATTGGCTGACCGATATGCAAATTGGGTATATGCAAATTGATTTTACTGGTCAGCCAATCGAATTGCAGTATTTCTTAAAATTTCGATTGTATCTTAGTTTAAGTTTTCGTGAATAAGGGCCCTGGAGATGTAAATCAAAAACACAGTAAATTAGAGATATGTTTAGATATTAGTTTATTCTTAGTCATCATCAGAAGTTTCAAAACCAGAGTTCAAAATATGAGCGGGATAAATATCTTGGTTGCTGATCTTCATTCCAGCCATGCACTGCAGGGCCATCTTGTTCGATCATTGATTTTGCAGCTTGTCTCCAAATTTTTGCAAAATAATTGCTGCGTTTAATGTGCAGCAAAAGACCACTTCGGCAAGATGGTAATAAACAAAGGTCTGCTATTTTTTCACCCCATAAATTTTTTCTTCTAGGGTCATCTTGACGAAGTCGCCTTTCGCGATATTTTCTACCGTTGTCCGTCTCATTATCGATCAAAATGTGTATTTTTGGATCATCGTTTGCGAGGAGAATGATTGGGATGTATATTTCGCCCGAGCAACAATGCAAAATACAATTTGTTTCAGCGCCGCCATGATTTTGCAATGAGAAATGGAGTAGGTAAGCTATTTTGGTGTCCCCGTGGTTTGTTTTCAGTTCCAGCATATTCAGGACACTTTCAATACTAAATCTTGATATATTTTTTGACCCAATCAAGATTAGTATTGAAAGTGTCAAGGATATCTCGGCCTACATGCTTTCAGTGATAATGACTATCTGTCTTTCTTTTTCAAGATACATGTAATTCCAAATTTCTAACAATTTTTAAAGAGCTGGGACAGACAAATGATATTTCTGATGGCGTAATTGTTGGTTTAGAAAAATTGTCTGTACCATGTACGGCGAAAGGCGTCGGCGTCTTACATCAGTAGATGACACTAAAAGAAAAATTTTCTGGAGGAATTTTAATTGTGATGAAAAATAACAAACCTTTCTTTCTTTATTCTCATCTTGCCTGAGTAGTCTTTCGCTGCACATTAAACGCAACAATTATATTGCAACAATATAGGGACAGGCTGCAAAACCAATGATTGAACAAGATGAACCTGTGATGCATGGCTGGAATTAACAATATGAATTGGTATCTTAAGCATATCCAAGAAGATATTTATCCCGCTCATGTTTTGATTTTGAATCTTATAAGAATAAACTAATATCTTGTTTACTGTGGGGTTTTTTTATTTACATTTCCAGATTTCTTGATCATTATAATTTAATATTTTGAATGACGAAATTGGTACTGAACGAAAAAGCTAACGAGGAGCCACTTTTCAGGTCAATTTTGAACCAAGTGGTTTCTGTCCCAAAAAATACATTTTGTCCCACCCCCTCCCACCCCACCCCACATATGTAGAGATGTGCAGCGGCATTAAAAAGTAATGCTTACACTAAGATCTAAGAAAATCATCATTTATATCAGCGTGGACTCATTTACCCCCCCCCCCCCCGACTCACACACACTCTTCCACACAAGCACACCTGCACCCCACCCCACCCCCACATCCCCACAATCAAAACAATTGTCCAGGGGCATCGTATACACTTATTTAGAGATGAACAGTCCCAGAAATTTATGTTTTATTTATATATAACATGATCGTCATTATGTCGACATAATCCCCCCCCCCCCCCAATTGTAGACATTGGACCCCCCCCCCCCCCCCCCATATCTCGAAAACGCCCACTCAAACGCCTGATCGCCACACAGATTGGGAATCTACGCAAAAAAGTGGTCTAGGAAAACTTGATCTCATAAATTCACAGCTCGGGTGTCGATTTACGCCCCCCCCCCCCCCAACATACACACCGCACGCCCCACCCCTTCAGCCACCGGACTATTCCCCATAGCGTCCGAGCCAGAGTCAATATTTGTTATTTTCAACGCGTACTTATAAAAGTTTGGGTGATGTGTAGCCCGAGTGGTGTCTGTTCAGATGGCTAATAAAAGTAATTAAGGCTAAACATAAATAAAGCTTTTTTCTCGCACGCTTTCTTCGCAACATATTTGTCATCGGATTATGTTTTAATGTGTAATATTTTATAAGTCGGTGCTTTACATTTGCTAGAATCGTCACCCTCACTTAGTTTGATTTAATTCTTCCCAGTAGGTTACAGCACATCTAGGCATAATTTCTGTGTGATGACGAGACCACATGTAAAACAAGGGGATGCCCAAATAATAGATGAGTCTGTGAATCATTGACACACTCTGTGATAAGCTTGATGTTTGGTCTTAAACCGCCGGCGGGAAAACCTTCACATCTGCTACGACAAGAACACCCGCCTGTATCATTGTCCAGAACCATGTGTGCGGTGCGTCTTTAATGACGTCATTGTCATTAATGATTGACACATTTACATTTCATGTTACTCATCGACATATATCAAATTTTATAGTGCAGTTTGCACTGTGACATCACAGATTACCAGTTTAATTAACAATCAATTAAACAATTAGGATTAGATGTGATCTAACAAAATTTATAATACAAGATATTTTATGCCGGTTTGTGTTTAAAATTAGCCAAATATTTTAATACCGAATCAGAATGAGTTAATGGTTTTTTCAAATAATCGGATTGGGTTTTTGTTATTAAGTTATACGTGTAATGACTATACGGTGATATAATTAGATTATATATAAATTATAGTCCAATCGATACTTAAAGCCAATGAATACAATATAACACATACAACATAACAAATACAACATAACAAATGTAACATAACAAATACAACACAACAGTTTAATAGCATTTGGACTTTATCTCTGAAATGCGTCAAGTCGATGGACGTTCCAATAGCAAAGCAGTGTTCTGAAAAGAATAGGCATATCATACCTCGTGCACTACACCCGACAATACTAAATTATATATTGTACAAGCTGTGAAACGGTTATTATAATACAAATACAAATTTTATTTTATATTAATAGCTAGTTGTCGACCATAATATTTTCAAGACAAAAAATACGAGTTTTCGTACCTTAAAATCGAAAAAAATTAAATGCAATAATTTTAGAAGAAAAAAGCTAGCAAAAATATCTTGTAAACTGTAACATAATAGGCGAGGGAATATTCTCGGAATAGTATGTGTGTGTGTGTGTGTGTGTGGATGGCGGAATGGTTAGCCCGTGCGCACTGTATCATAAGGCCTGTCATTGAGTCAACTGGCGGGGTTTCCATTCCCTGGTTGTATGTGACAAGGAGTAGGGTCGCCTGTCCAACCTCGTGGGTTTTCTCCGGGTCCTCAGGTTTCCTCTCACTGCTAAAGACCCCTACGCGCAAGCTATTCATTGAAATAGTCCCGAAATGACCTAGTTTTTGTCGAGTGGACATTACCCCCACCCCCTCTCTCTCGCTCCCTCTCTCTCGCTCCCTCTCTCTGAATAGTGTGCGCAAACGTGGGAAATGTAACAAGGCGATAATATAATTAATTAGTGGTGTCAACTCCATTCATAAATAATTGTTCGCTAAGAGTTACTTCCCTTGATATGCAGTTTGATGATTACACACTGTTACTAAGCAATCCACGTATATCCGATGAACGTAATTTGCTATATTGATTTCATGATTCCTATGAGACAAGTCTGCTATTATTAAAATCTGATGTCAATATCTAGAGCCATACTATTACCACCTTCCTTTATTTGTAATCTGTAAAATTAGAAATACCAGAACAGACTAACCTATTATACGTTACAGTTTATTGTAGGAGTTAGGTTTTTCTGTAAATTTTCTGTGGGTTTCTTTCCATAGTAAATTTGATCTTAAATTTCTATTCATATTATTACGACTTCTTACTTGAGGGGCTTGCATAGCTAACATATTTGTTGTTGTATTTTTTTTTAAATTTTTGTACCGATAATATTAGATTTTTAACAACAATTATTATATAAAATATAGGCATTAATCAAAATTACATAATAAATATATCACAACCACCTGGGGACAATCGTTGAAGGGTTACATAAAAAATAATTTGTCTTAAAAACCAGATGACGAATAGCTTGATTAATATAACTCAAACTCTTAAAAGACTATTATAAAATTAATATGACCTACAAACGAAGTGACACAGTCAATGAATTTATAAATACTAATACTTTATGAATGGGACTATTATTAATCAAGATACGACATTTAGTATCATACTTATTAAAGGAAACAACTCTGCGTAGATATTTAAATATAAGATGTAATTAAACTAGTTTCACAGAAAGTATTTCATCTACGAAATTTGGATTAAAGGGGGCACCAAGACAGATCTTTCACATTATCTCAAAACTGAAAATTTTAATGTTAAGAATGTTGTTAGTGTGCAATTAAAGGTTTCAGTATTGCTATAAAGCAATTAATGACCATTTTCTGTTAAAATATACATTAAAAAGTAGTGTTTTAATAAAAGAGAATAGGTTCAAAAATTATTAAAGTCAACCAATCATAGCAGAGGTTTTGACCATCTAAAATTCACTTCTGTCTATGAACATCGATGTCAAAATAGCATGTAAACTAGTATATATTATATATCTCATCGTCTAGTCTACTATTTTTGTTAAATGTAAAAAAAGAAAATTTAAGATATAATTGATCAGTTTGAATAATGTTTGAATCAGTATATTTTTAAAAATCAATAATGCCTTTAGATTTGTGTGGGTCATGCTGGTGTGGGTCACGGGGTCATGCTGGTTAATTTGATGCCACATGTGGGGTGTGGAGCGCGGCGACGAAGTGTTATTCGCCAGTGGCTCAGGCCCCATTCGCCAGGGGTCCAAATTTGATAGCCTAAAATATTCACAGGGTCATGCTGGTTAATTAAAAACCACATATGTTTGAGTGGATTGCGGCGACGAAGCGAACATACACACATATACATCTTTGATTTTATTTATGTAGATGTATTCTAGTATGTTGAAACTTTAATATGGGTGTTGTTGTGATCATACGAGATATATGAAATGATGTTTGTAACTCTCACGCCTCTAATTAAAACTATTATCATTTTTATCTGCAGTTTATAATAATGACGGGAAGTCGTAATGTCTACTTGGCGATAGTGGGTTGTATCTAAATTCAAACTTCAAGTTCGTCTTAAATTGGAATGTGTGATGATCTGATAAGAAATTATGATGGGATCTTTATTTGCTGTGGCCCAATATTTGCATCCCTCCACTTTCATCTCATGGCTCTATTAACCCATTTCAAGCTATTATTAGGTTTTATCCAGGCAATAAAGTGAGATATTAAGAAAATATTTATTGATAATTTCGGACACAACATTTCTTTACTACCAAAGTGTTCTAATTCGCTGTTGGTTACATGATTTAATTATCAGATATGTTTTAGTGAATTAAATGGGATAATTCTACAAGTGACAGGCCCCTACAAGCTCTTGCCCGATACTACTCTCTCATCAGATAGTTTTTGGCGATTAGTGCACCGTATGTCCACATACTTTAATAAGTTATAAGTGGTAAGAGATCGTTTCAATTACCAATTCAAGTACACAATTGTTGGGTGGAGGATCTGACAAGGACAGTCGTTTAGTCTGAAAAATGAACTCCGCGGACAGACGGAAATAAGAGTAGGCCCTAACGCTACTGACCAGCCCCCCCACCTCCTCACCCCCTCCCCGCGCACCCATTACGTATGCACTTTCCCATTAGCCCTGTTCATCAAAAAGACGATAAATCCCATTTTATTTCATTTAACGAAATATAATCTACATATGCAAATATGTCATAAATAATATCAGTTAATACTTATACTAATGAGTAATTAATCCCACGCAAACATGGCCTTTTATATTATATTAAATAGTTAACCAGAATAATTAGTATATAATTAATATAATGCAAATATAATTAACATATAATAGATCATTTAATAATTACAATAAACAGCAGTATGGAGGCTTAAGTGGATATTACGAGAAAAAATATTCAACTCCAATTTGGGACCTGTAGCAATGAGCTAATGCATCTATACAGAAATGTTAACACATTACTTGGTTATGTATGCAATGCGAAGAAGAACATACTTTTCTGTTTTCAATTTCGGCCATTTGTGTGAAACGAGTGGATTTAAGTAGTTCGTTTGATCCGAACGAATGGGCAACATTTTACTTGTCATACCCACAAGCGTGACAAGGGAAGGCATGGTTTGAATAATCCCGAAGCTTCTTCTAACGCCCACATTAAAACCCTGCACAATCTGGTCGAATACAACGATACCAATATATACAGGGTTGTCCTGATGTGAACGTCTCATGCCATCCATATCAATTAACCAGCAGGTACATTCAACAATAAGAGATTAAAAAATTGTGACATTTAGAAATTCAGTGATATCTTTTTCTAAAGAACGAGAATAACCACGATAAAAAAAACCAGTAGTAAAGTGGGTTTAAGTTATTCAAACAAACACAATGTAATAGTTCTCGATAATTATAGCTTACCACCATCAACATTAACGTAGATCTGTGGTATCACTCTTATAGATGGAACCTGATGTAGCTCCACCACACCATTACCGGTTTTAAAAAATAAAATAAATAGAAGATGTTATAACAATAGTTAGTGTGTCTTGATAAGTAGTCCTACCTCTTGTATTAATGGAACTATGTGTGTTTACATACACCGAGTAAATCAGGAACCGAATTTAATATCAGGCATACTAACTTCATGAAAGCAGCCAAAGTACATAGCATTTTAACTATAGCCTGTAATCATCACATCAAAATATCTTCGAATTTTGACAAAAATACTAAACAATACATTTTCTGGAAAACAATGAAATATTTAACGTTTGTTAATCTTCACGTTTAATTGACTAACTCAGAGAATTTTATTAGACAATGGAAGATATAATTGTGTTTAAAGCAAGCACTGATTATCAACGTGTCATTTTTATTAAGACTTTCAACAAAGCTTTGAGACACTGGAGTGGAGCTTTCTTGTCTAATTATCATGAAGCCTTGTATTATTGCTACCCCTATAAAAAGATCGAGGAAATTCTTAACCTTAATATCCCGAAAATAGCCCCCTCTGTCCGCGTCAACCATAGATGATTTTCGGCAGAAGATGACTAATAGCAAATGCTCGTGACTCAGTCAATTGTGTTTGGTCGACCCATATCCCTTCCAAATTACCTTCAATGAAGCTTGTGAAATAATTTAAAGCCGTTGAAAAATTAAGATTTTTAAAATCACCGATGCCTGATGATTTTTAAGATGTTCATAAATTAATTGTCACTTAAATTATAGGCATTATATGCTAACCATCCAATTTAAGAAACAGTTTTCATCCGTTTTGAATTCATTACGATTTTTGTGTCTCACTTACATGAGGTTTTAATCGATTCCATTTCTATTTTGTTAATGTCTTGATTTTCATTCCAAATTAGTAATTGTCAGCTACATTATTTACTCTCGATTAAATCTGATTTCAATTTTATTGCAATTTCGTTTCGTAAAATATATGGCATAATAATATTAACAACGTTGAGAACAATCCAAGATTTTGTGAACAAAGTTGTTATTGATTTAAATTATCTATTGTCAGTTACATTATTCACTTCTGATTAAATCTGATATCAACTTTTATAAGAGTTTCGCTTCTTAAATATATTGAGTGAATTTAGAAACCTGCCAAAAAAATTCGCACCGTACAACACGGCAACTGATTTCGAGGAAAATCTTCGATAAACTAAAAGCTTGGAGCCTTTCTTTAAATGACGATTTGAAACATTACCGAAACGAAACAAGATTCGGGGTCTTTACAATTAGTTATCTAATTATTCTATTAGAAAATAAAACAATGGACAAACTTTATTCAGTTGTCTCTAAAGTTAGGAATATTGTTCTATGAACACGTATAGGGTCAATAATGGCGGTTTGTCAGGCAATACAAGAACTCGAGTTTCCTCTCCATTTTCTATCTTAAATTAAAATAATTATTTTAAACCAGCTTTTGATTTCTTTCTTTCTCTTTAATGCCAGGTTTTCTTAATTCCTCGTTTTGTCTTAGATTCACAGAACTTTGATCAGGAGTATAATGAATTTTCGCCAAGATCAGTTACGACCCTCATTGTAACATTTCTTTTCTTTCAATCGCATTTGAAGTTTCTTTTTTACAATTTTTTAAGGGTATCAAACAACAAATTTAATTTTTTTTTTATCTAAAGTGAATAGGAATTGAATCATTGTCTCTAAATCTTTTGGCGTTTTTGTCAATTATCATTTCAATTTTCGGGGGAATTTGTGCATTACGTCATTTTTTAAAAAGATCACATATTTTGGACAGTTGTTACGTTCTTTTGAAATTTGTATGATTGACTTTGGCTCATTGTTATCGTGGTCGACAAAGAGATTTTCTGTTTTGATTAATATTTAGAAATTTATTACATCATTGTCAGTGATTTGCCACAAATAAATGACGGAACCGCAAGTTATCCTTTGTTGCGAATTTTCAAATACTGTTCGTCATCATCCAATAGATATTTATTAAATTCAATTAGTCAAACAATTAATATTATGTTATATTCACGATTTCATAAATACATTCTAGTAACTGAACTTATGTGTATATCACTGAAAAAGTTTATGTGTATGTGACCCCATGGAACTTTTTTGGATATTATTTTTCAACCAAATGCTAAGAATTTTACTAAATGACACAGAAAATGAATATATTTCCAAAATTATTGTATTGTGGTTGGCGAAATAAAGCTTAACACACTTTATGTTCAAACATAAGCTTTGTTTTAACTCGTACAATGGATGAAAACCGCAATACCATAGACAAATAGATAACATACACCAAACAACTGGATCACGTAAAACTCCATTGCACGAAACATGGATTGTTATGTATAAGGATTGGTCAGGTTTCTATCAAGATTAATAATTTTTGATTATTACTAACTCGGTCTGCAACGTTTTGGTTAACATGCTGTGAATTTTAATCTTTTTATCCAATAAGAACTAAATATGTCACAGTCATCTGAAAGAAATCTTGGCTGGAGTGTCAAACTATTAATGGAAATGAAATGGAGTGTAACGTCCTACTGTTCCGCTCCGACTGCAAACTATTAATGGTGTATATTTTGCTTTAGAAGTTTCCCATACTATGCCCGTTTAAATTACTACCCTTCAGCATTAAAACCAGGACCCAAAACCTGGTAGAAATTCTAAACTGAAACATTTTCCCAATAACTTTATACCAAATATCCAGGGGAAATGCAGGGTAAAGTTGTCTAAAAAAAGAGGAAACATTGTAGAATGGTCAAAAACAAGACAAAATTTGTCTAAAGGTAACTGGCACTACAATCGTCTGCAATGAAATCAGAGAAATAACTGTGGTTCTAGTTCAGTAATACAAATTGATATTTTTTTATTTTAAATTGGCGACATAATTTGTCAAGCCTGGGTGTCTGGAAAACCATTTCGATTTGGTCGTCGTAGATGATAGTTGCGTTTATCAAGTCACTATTTACAAGTATACTACAGCAAATAAATTTTGGAGTCTCCTTTAGCAATTTTCGAACAGCCGAATATAAGTTAAACTTTCAGACAACGTTTAATAAGACTATATTTTGGCGTTTAATTTAATTTAACTTGCTTGTATAAGCGGTTGTTATGTCGTATCAGAAACTGACAATGGAATGCCGACCATCTAGACAAAATAAAAAAATGCCGAAACTTTCAGACAGGCTATATGTCTTCATAATTTTTAAATGTCACAAACTTTTATCAACGTGTAACCTGTGAAATCTGAAACCGCCCCTGTGTTTGCTTGGTCATTGTTGGCTAATCGGAAGGACAACCGATGGTCGTGTTAAGTTATGAGAAATAAAGCTGCTGTACATTGTTATAAATTGTTATTTGTTTAATTAGAGCTGAAATAGAAAGGCATTGAACAACGTCTTTGGATAAGATGCGCACTAATTTGTTGAAGTTGGATAATGTTAGCCATGTCAGTACTCCTATACACATGTTATTTTCTCATCACGATCCACGTTGTGACTCAGTTGCTTGAAGATTTACGTATGATGCTTAACACAGGGACCAATTTCACACACATGTCCTGTTTGTAGAGTTGCTTATCTTTAGAAACATATTTTTTTACGCCTATTTAAGAGAATCTCCCTACTGTATGTAATGTCGTGCTTGTTGTAGTGTACGCTAACCCATTACGCAAGCAATTTTGATTAGTGGAATAAGAAATGTTACCACTATAAAAAGATTACGACTTGAGACGTCTATATCTCAGCAATTGATTGGCATAAGCTTCTCAAATTGTACATATGATCAAATCTTAAAGAGTCCATTCCATTTAGTTGCAGCTTCTTTTAATCAGTTCAATAACCACCTATCAAATGGTAATCTATAAAAGAATTGAGATATTTAAAATGATTTGTATCAAATGTAAAATTGTCGATTTCATGTTGAATTTATCTTTATGAGTGACGTTGAACTAAAATCACTTGCCCAATAACTAATCGATATAACACTAATTCAGATCAAACCAAATCAAAGCAGTTCATGTCCTTTAAATTAATTAATTGTCGAGATGTCGCCATATGGGAACTTTCTGGAAATTAGTTGATTCTCATCAAAAGGTAAACATCACGTGGTTGAAATTACTCCGCCAGTAGTCTCTCGCGAATTAATTAAAAATGTCTACAAACACTAAAATTCCCCCTTCATGCACAATAGAAAGCTACAAATTTGTGGACCGAGTTTTCCCATCTATATCAACAATAATTTACCTATAATATAATGCAGCTGCTTAATATATTAAAAATCTATTCTAGAATGTTCACTTCGTTACCTGGCAACCTACCATTTAATGAGCCTCGGTTCCATGGGTCTCTTAATTAATCCAATAGGGACATAAGATACAGATAGTTCATATATATTCATCGAGTTATAAAACAAATCAAGGGACAGTCCGTCAATATGCTACTCTAGAATATAATCACATGGTGTGATCGATTGACAATACTACCTTTTGTTTAGATATGATCGAGCTAGTATAGTCAAGCGATGACGCATCAGCGTTCCTTGCGACCAATCGTTTGTTATAATGAGGTGTCCACTTGAACGATGACCGCAGGTCAATCTAATAAAGCAAGCTAATCTGTCATAATTTCTATAAAAATACTACACCATCAATCAAATATACTCGATATTAAGATGATCGATTGTAGTTAATACGATATCACAATATTGACTCACGCGAGTTAATCCAATAGTCTTTAATGAATTGTTGCTAACTGAATTGAAGTGCATTCTTAGTTATATCGTCTAGATTATACTGCAACGATTGGAAATACTAGAATCAGAAATTACTGATCAAACGATTAATTAGCCAGATTCATTTTTATTTATTTCAGTCGAACAATATTAATATGTTACTGCATATTTTAAATAAACCATATTCACATAATTCTAGTCATTCAATTATTTAATAAGTTAAAAATGTGAGGACCGCACTACACACATACACAACCGAAAAGACAAACTTGCGGACAGGCACTGCAAGCATACAAATATATCAAGTCAAACGAATGGATCCAGGGGCCAGTCGTAAGCTTTCATTGTCATTGAGGGGAAGGGGTCATTTAGTGTGATATGATCTGACAAACGGGAATGGTTAAAATGTCAGGTACTCACTAGACTAATTGAAATATTGACCTCTCACAATTTTAATTTCTCAAAAAAAATCAAATGCCTACCATGACAGATATAAGGGGACAGCATAAACCACTCTCTCTGATAGTTCCCGTGGTGACCCCATCACTATATAGCACTAAATATCTTCATTATTGGTAATGCAAATGCCAAAACTTCTACAGTGTAATGGGCTGAATTTATGCATATTTCTATTTGAACGCTAAATTTCTTATAAATATATAACCGTATCCTGTGAATGTACGAGAATGAAAATAAATAATAGGATTATTATTTTTAAAAAAAGCAATGCGAAGTGTAAGCCAAGATGTAATCGAACTAACAACGTTGTATAAATGTTGCCGTGGAATTATGGACATTATAATACTTGGACTGGTTACGAGAAGCAATACCGCTAAATGCATGCGCACGAGACTTGGCGCGAGAAAACGCGAGAGAAGTCGGTAGCGCGATTACTCAATGTCTTCGCCAATTACCTAAAATCACTCTTTTTCATCGTTCCATTTTGTGTCCTGAATCTACCAAAAACTGTATATAAGGTCCATGGTGGAACATACTAGACTATAGATGTCCATGTTCAGAGGTTGTTGGATCTACATCCTAGCAGACAGTGACCTTCAACTTGCAATTTACATCAACTACGTTATTAATGATCATACACGTAGCCTACATGTTGGTCCTAGAGAGAGAGAAATGGGAGTTTAACGTCCACTCGACACAAACTAACATATGGTTCAATTTTATTTCAATAATTCGCTTGCGCGTAGAGGTCTTTAGTCGTGGTAGGAAACCGGGGGACCCGTAGAAAACCCACGAGGTTGGACAGGCGACCCTAGTCCTTGTCACGTCCAACCTGGGAATCTAAACCCCGCCAGTTGAATCACGGACAGACCTTATGATACACCCCCTCTCCATTTTGGCCCCTCTTACAAAAAAAGCTATTCTATCATAAGGTTGAGAAAATTCTCTACCGCTGTCAATGCATCTGTGATACCGTAGGGTACATAGTCCATTATCAAAATCATTTTTTTTGGGGGGGGGGGGATGCGGTCAAAACTTTTAAATTCTTGTAAACAAAAGAGGGGGATATGATAACTGGATGTTGGAGTCAACGTTGATTATATCATGCTCGTTATTAAGCTATAGTATTTGCTTGTAGGATTTGTTTCTATATTGTCGTGAATTCTATGGACTGTTAGGAACGACGAATCTGTAGTGAAATTCCTATCAATCACCAATTTTACACACCACATCACAAGTCAATTAATAATCATACAATAAAAACTAAACTAAACAATTCAACTGTATTACTCTGTTTACCTTGTCAATCAATGTTAGATTAACAATAGTCTGTCATACAACACAAACTGTTGATTTCATGTCGATTTCATGTCATATGTTGATATTACGAATCTCCTTTATTCTAATATTGTTACACAGATGAATAATAGCACGAAGTATTGTGATGAAATTGACAAGAAATTTACACAAATACGTCAGTCAAGAACAATGACAGATGATCTAATAGAATCACAATTGAATCGGGAGGATTCGCCATTGATATTTGTTTGTAAATTATTCCGGTCGCTGATGGAACAACGATCTGACTTCGAATTCCAAAATAAATATCGATGGAAAGAGTAAAAAGGATTTGTTTTTAGAAAAATAAAGTGTAGTTTAAACAGCTTGTCCTGGGGATAGCCAGGGTCGTGCTCTCAGGGGTGCCTTAAAATTGACGGACAAGGTATATCTATTTTTTTATGGTCGACAATTTCTTCAGGGACGGGGGGGGGGGGTCGAAATTTTTGCTTCACTCCCTCCCCCACCCCCCAGTTAGGGTCCTGGGGATAGCTTAGCTTTTCTAAATCCGGACGGAGAATCAGATCAATGCCGTTTTGTGAAATGTTATGTTGGGAAAGAAACTTGAATTTATTTTTAAAAAAAATCACCCAGGGAGAGAAGTGGTGGTGAGGATGGATGGGGGGGGGGGGAACTTCCACCCACTCTGCGACTAGCATACGGCAATATGTTTATTTCAATAATTCGCTTGCGCGCAAGGTTTTAGTAGTGAGAATACCGGAGAAACCAAAGAAAAAAACCCATCGAGGTTAGACATGCGAATTCCACCGCTCGTCCCGTACAAGCGTTTCACAGACAGACCTTATGATCTAAAGAACACGATTTACAATACTCTCACTCACGTCCCGCTCTGGGCCTATCTGATTTCGACATGCTTCATACAAAAAAAGAGAAGGCGAAGTCAGCCACCATAACATTCAGAATAACCTTAGGGTTATTTTTTTATAGGAAAAGCTACTTCGGTTTTGTGAAATAATTTTGCCAACTTCTCATCGCATGAAATATAAAACTTTTCAATGGACAAGATATGTGAAGTTAAGTTTGATTAAATTTGTATACAATAATTAAATTTGTATACAATAATTAAATTTGTATAATTAAATTTGTATACAATAATTAAATTTAAAGAAAAACTGTAAACGTATGTTTCAAAATCAGTATTACAATAATATAAAAGAAACTGTAATTCTGTCACGGGTTTTTGATTGTGGCGTCTAATTAGTATAGAGAAATGTATTCTTTGCTATAACTTTCTAATTACAAAATTTCTTAAGTAATATTTTATACGATCATGATATTTTAAAGACAAGTTAATTAAGAATCATGTGACGTAATATTCTCCTGATGACATATCTTTTGTTTCAGATTTCGTCTTTCATTTCCTGAACCCAGGAAGCCTTTCTTAATTATAACTTTTTAAAAAACTTGAAATGGTTTTTTTTTTCTCATATTTTGAAAGTAATTAATTATGAGAAGAAATCCACCAAACAACGGCTGTGACAGGTAAATTAGAATATCTAATCAAAACACGGTTTGCCGAATCACCTATGATGACGCATCGCATAAGGTAACGTGTAATTTCCAGCGAATCATTGTCAATATTAATAAGTTTATCAAAGCCTAATTGATATTATTTTTCACGTGTCCAAATTTTAAACAATGATTTATAATTAGAATAGAAGCGAACGTATTCCTGCTAATCAATTTCAGGATTCTCCCCAGAACCTTTGTCTCTGTAGGGGAATAGGGGTGCAAGTCACGTGAGATACACAACAGACACACACCTGTTTCAATGAGTCATCATGCAGAAAAGAAGCGAAATACGAAACGTTAAAAGACAACAATTCGTTTCAGGTAAATTTCCGAGTCTGCTCATTAGCTAAACAATAAGTGTGGAATCCATGCAAGGCAACAGTGCTCGAGTGTCTTCAAAGACAATAATATTCTTTGTTTTCAGAATTTGAAACCTGAAAACAAAAACCGCCACTCTCTCTCACCTCTATATTAGCGGTGAGTCATTGCGTCGTTGGAGCCCACCTGGATAGAGAGACAACTTCGATGACAAATTTTGAAACCTTGTCGCGTGCCGCCGTTGAGCTAGTCACGTGTGTGATGCTATTAACCAATCAAATGGGTCGTGATAAGTTCTCGAGTCAAAAATATAAAGAACAAGCACGTTTTTCTACCTGAAAATAACTAACATTTTTTGAAGGAAGGAAATTAAGAAATTAGGCAACCATTAGAAATATTATTTTACTAGCAATTAAATAAATCAGGCGATATTGGGTGATCACTGTTTCAATAACGACGGGAGAAAGAAAGTAAACGAAAGAAGATGGAACAATATAAAATCAAAAGGTCTGAATTAGAGTCGGTGACTAATATTTTTCTTTCTTTTACCTGTTCGATATAAACAATACAAATATGATATGATTCAGCAATTTTCCCATTATTAAATAATTACAACCATCGCAAACATCAATATCAGATTGGAATCTAAATAAAAGCCTTTGTTAATTTCACCGTTTTCGCCGATTCCATAATAAAAGTTTTTGTGGCGAAACGTATAAACATATTACTAAATCATGAGAGCCATAGAAGTGTTTTTTTAAAAACAAATATTTCTCATCGATCGTTTTATTAAATAAAATCGCAAATGTGGTACAACATTTTTCAAAAATTTAAAGCGGTTTAATTTAATTTATTCGAGCTTTCATACTGTCCGATCAAAGTCAAATGTATATACAACAAAAATCCTCAGTTGTGAAGGGGTGTCATATGCCAACTTGGTTGGTTAGATAAGCCACAAGAATTCTCGGAAATTTGTATTGTATCTTATTAATGCCGTGTTTCTATACTTAATTCCGAAGTACCCGTCTATAAGACATTTTTTGAGCTTCTGAAAAAATAATTGATGGATTAGTTTAGCTCATCACTAGGAAGAAGCAAACGCTCTGTAAACCTCGGTATATTATACCAATTATATAGTTTTCAGAGAATCAAAACCAAATTTGTGCAAAGGATTTCTTATCTCTTAAGAAACTTTCTGTGATTGCATGGCTAAAGAGAATGGTGAGCAGGGCTGAGACCAAGTTAAAATTTCCTTTAACTGGTTAACGCGTTAACGAGTTAATTATCGAAGCTCCTAAAACATGGTCAAATTCGTACCCAAGCTATTTCAGAGGGTAAAAAAACCTTATTCTTGATCATTATTTAATAGAAATCACCATTTTCATGCAGGAATAGAATTGCATCGGCTGCATCCTTCATTCTATATGCAGAGAATAAACGTTCAGATTATGCTGAAGTCGCACATGCAGCTAGGTAGTAGTGTTACCCCCTGTTGCACTGAATTGTTTCCCACAAGATCATATCGAACCTTACCCCCCATCGCACTTCGTTAACTGGTTCTAAATCCAGGTTTTAAGTGATATTTTGACGTGAAAACGTTTAAAAACAAATCGACCATGATCCTTGATTCCGATTTGTTGACTGGAGACCAAGTTATTTCGACCAGACACGCGACCCGACAGACGTAACTAACGCGTCAGTGGTACTGTGGTCTCTAATGATATTTTGCATGAATTAAGTCCCTACATGTGTCTGTATAAAGATTTTCCAGTCGAATATGCATATACAATGTATTATTATGACGTCACAGAGTGTTAAAGTGTTAATTAAAATGTTAATCTCATTAACACAAAACCGGTAAATAAGTTAACTCCTCTCAGCCCTGATGGTGAGGCATTGAGCTAACTATAAAGGGTTTAAAAAATGAAAGTAGTAAATGATGAAGTGATGATGATTGGATTTTCTATCAATTCCGCATACTATTAAACTTTGTTAAAAATGATCTGCACTGAACACGTACAAAACATGTCTGTAACAATAATTTGTGTTTTTTTTCAGTTCACAGATGATGAAACGGGCTGCTATTCTTTCGGGTTACTAAGTAATCTGTGTGGTAACTAAGTGATTGTAAAGTGATGTCAATTACAGTAGTGCCAGTCAAATGTCAATGTGATGTACTCAAATGTAGATTTCATGTCGTATGGCAACTGACATGACAAGACGTGACATCTGACCGTTCCATAAGTTCTGTGACGTGCTTGTTGACAGTTCCATTATCGTATTAGAATGCTTTAACATTATTTTACCGTGCTCAATCATTTTTATTGGCTGTTAGCACTTTTAAATCTTATTTACAGATAGCATACGGTAAAAACAAAAGTTCTATCTGAAGAATCTAAAAAAAAAAAAAAATACCCCAAAGAAACCACTGGGCAACATTAAAATATGTATTTCCAAGTAATGTATCCAATGTAGACCATTTAAATTATTGCCATTGCATAAAACAGCATACAGCAGTATTATTGTCATTTATTCAACAAAGGTCACGTTTTTCCTGCGAAATGTCTAATTTCTATTTTTCGGGATTAGCATAAGGAAATTAAACCTCAGCGATTAAGATCAACGTAATGTAAATAATTGGGTTGATCTGGTGTGTCATACGATTCAATTTTTGTTTCAAAAGATTAAGCTGAAGTTTTCTAATTTTGTTTAATTTTCGATTTTTTGGCTTCGTGTGCCGGCACTGGAATACATAATGGATTATAGTTCAAGACTAGCTTTATCTATAAACGAAAGTAAGCTAATATATAACTCAAACAAACCAAAAATATTATTTTTGACTTCTAGTCAATTTAATAATGCATTCCAAATACACAAATAATGTTGTTAGCTTTGTGAACGCCTGAACTCATGGAAACAACCCAAAACACAATAAAAAAAAATAAAATAAAAATAGAACCGTCGCTCTATTCGGCAAAATCTGAGCGTCACGCATATTTTTTCAGGCGATTTTGTACAATTTAAAGAGGAATCAAAGCATTTGATACATTGTTTATTAGATGAAAATCAAAATGATCTAAAATATAAATTGCATTAAAACACATCAAAATTACAGATTTCATATACAAAATACTTAGAACAATCTGTCAATACGATGTCAATCAAATCGTCAACCAATGAGAAGGATTGATGAATCATAGATAGACTTGATAGACAGATGTTATACACAGTTAATTGATGCGGAAATAGACAAGTTGTTCCTGATCGATAAACTCCTCGGATTTTGTGTACATAGATATCTTATCTTAACTTTCTATCTGTAACGCTCTATGGCACTCCCTTTACTTAGCATTTAGTTTCTATAATAAACTGTCACACAGCTTTTTCAAGTTCTATTCAAGATCTAAATTGCATGTTATAATAATTTGTAAAACGGTTTGGTTCAAGACAGGTTCTATTAAAACGATCTGACGTGGAAGCTCATCAAAAGCGAAATGACAGCGAACGTTAAAACGGCAACAGAAAGTAACATACAAAGAGTAACCTACAAAGAAGGTTATTTAGCTTGTAGAAACTAAAATGTTTGGTAATTTGTTGTTTTTTTTTTTGGGGGGGGGGGGGATTTAACATTATTGTCTTGTAAACAATACTATACCATATGCAGTTCTCCCTTTAATAAAATTTGGTCAATCTATAAGGATCCATTATGTTATTTCTATTCATTATATGTTAAATAAATGGAACTCTTTCAGCTTCATGTTTATTAAATGGCGATGGTCTCCATACAGTATCAAGTAAGAGAATACTTTCTAGACCATTCTCTGTTCCGTCTTAGCCTATTTCCAATTTGGAGGCGCAGTGGCTCAGTGATTAAGACGTTGGCTCGATAACCTAGAGGTCCCGTGTTAGATCTCGGTGTTAACCGAAAAAGTTAATCGGATTTTTCGGCGTGGTTCCCCCTTGTCAGTGATGCAGGATAGAGGGACGAAAAACCGAGACCCAGTGTACAAATTGCGGTGCACGTAAAAGAACCCTTTGCAGTTGGAATTCGATATAAGAGTAGGCCGTAGCGCCGCTACCCGGGCACAATTTACCTCATAGCACACTGTATGACGTATGCCCGTCTTCATTAGCCCAGTCGGAGCAGAACAATAGGACGTTAAACCCCATTTCAATTCACTTGTTATTTCCAATTAAAGGGCCATTTGTATCTATTATTTAAAAACTTTCCCTGCCTAATATGGTTAAATATGTACCGATATGCGTCCAATTAAAGGGCCGATTGTATCTATTATTTAAAAACGTACCGATATGTGTTGAACGAACATAATATTGTGACCTATTCATTAGAAAAAAGAGAGAAAACTTCTATCTTCCTACTACTGCTTAGCTACTTGTTATAGGCGTCTCAAAAATTAGCAAACAAGAAATTGACTACATGCTTTGGAATCTAAAATGCACGAACATGGGTCAAAAGGCACATATTAATATAATATGAGTGTATACCAAATGATTTACGTTCATTATTTTAAAACTTTTATTGTAATTTCTGATCAGTTTTGTCCACCGAAATAAGTGAGCAGTCCAACAATGGCAGTCGAGAGCATAAAGTACACGCCACTCGACACAAACTAGGTTATTTCAGAACTAACACATGGTTCAATTATATTTCAATAATTCACTTGCGCGTATAGGTCTTTAGTAGTGGGAGAAAACCCATGAGGTTGGACAGGCGCCCCTACCCCTTGTCACGTACAACCGGGGAATCAAAACCTCGCCAGATGACTCAATGACAGACCTTATGATACAGCGCACACGTGCTAACCATTCGCCCCGGCCCGCCCGCCCCGCCCCACCCATTGTGTCTTAAATATTTTACATCACGGGCAAATATTTCCAAGGTAAGCTATTGATTGGAATGGGCCAATGAGTCGTGTTTGTAATGTAAATGATGCGAGATAGAGCTTTACGCCCTTTAAGCCGAGGTTAAATATTATGCCTAAAGTATGTTACGTTTATATTCATATAAGCCTAAGATCAAATTCAGGTGCAAATAAGTCGTCGGAAACGGCATCTCTATTAAACAAAATATAGCCTATATACAAACGCCTTTTCTCTTTGGTTTTCTCCAATATCAATTCGGTCAATACATTTTTACTTGCCTGTTCTCTAGGATCATCGTACACCATTTCCACTGCATAAATACGACGAGGGGGTGAAATGATTTCATGCTTTTCACAAAAAAACGTAATTTCCCTTTCGCAACACCTTGCATAAGCAGGAAAACGCCAATGACAATCAATTACCACAGTTTAAATATTGGCGACTTTCCTGCAAGTACATACATGTACACCCCCATTAATAGCATCTACAAGCCTGACACGACCCTAAATATTATATGAATCTTCTGGTAGACACAATCAAGATAACTTCATTTGTGAGAAGTACAAAACGGCTTTATAATATATGTATTCATGATTAACTTAATCTCGAATATGAATCTTATAATAGAACAAAGGTGGCAAATTTCCATATCATCTGAAACATTACAAACACACATCAATATACATGACATAAAACAAATACAGGCAATACCCCGATCACACCTTCCAATTTATATAAAGTCTGATCAGATATTGGATTTATCATTCAATATTGCCGTTTATAGATTAGTAGGTCAGAGGGTCTGTTCCAAGTCTGATTGCTTGAATCTACGGTCCAGCTGTACTCAATGTCCGCATATTGATGATCCTGGACTCGAAATGGAGCCACTATTTACTTATAGTACTATAGTTGAATTTATGGCAACTGGATGAAATTTAAAAGAACTAGTGTCAAGCTTCCACCAACGACCCTGCAAAATTAAATTTACTCAATAATTTCTTTAGAGATAACTGGTGTTACCGGAATAGGAAAAACTATCTGAATCATATCGGCGATGCTATGCCAAAATGTCCGGGTACGGTATTATCCTTTAGAAAATATATAGTGTAAACTAGGCTTTAAGGACGACTGGAGCATTGAACTTGTATGATCTGTATTACTCACCAACTCACTGCTGTAGATCAATACTAATAGAACGATTGGCTGGTCCACTATCAGTACTCTCTACATATATGATATACATACGTAGCTTCATCAAGTCTTATAACTGACAATATCTCAACTAGAATTTTAACTTTATTAACGACTTTTACTCTAATTCACTCTAGTCTGGTCATTATTTAACTGAAGTTGACATTAACAGATAGGTCGAATGGATAAGTAACCCTGTCCTCAATACAAGACGCAGAGATGTCCTTTCTTGTGAAAGACGAATAGCTCGTTTCTGTAAACCAAAATAGCTCGTTTCTGTAAACGCATCCAGTCCCAAGGCATGATATTTTAATTATAACTTTATTAACGATTACTATTATAATTGGTATAAGTCTTGTGATGACATCTAAGGGATAAATGCATTATCTAGAGGGACAGGTAACCTTGTTCTTGTAATAAGATTCCAGCATCGATCTTAGTGCACTATAAGAAAAGACATGTAAACATTCCGTGTCTTGCACGATGCAATGATAATTAACAGCAGTAAAACAATGCTAAAGACTATCATGTGTTCCATAAATTTACTGCTAAATAAGACAATTGTTAGGATTTTTTGTTTTGGAAACCTAAGATGAGCAGATGAAAACATTGGAGCAAAATGGTCACGCTCATATTCCCTTTACAGTAGATGTGTTTACGAAACCTCCTGCTAGGGAGAGTTATCACCAGAAAGATTTTATAACACAAGACATTGCATTTGAAGTTTTTTTATATACTCTTCAAAAAAGGTAGGGGATATATTCAGAAATTATACAAAACTGCGGAAATGCACTGCTGTTTTATTAGAGGTAACCAGTGTATGTTAATAACAGGCCAATTGCCTACACATAAACATAAACAGTTCATATGGGCGACTTATCTGACGGCCCCATTTCACTCGCAAAGGGATACACCGTCAAAAGTGAAAATGGACGTTTTTGATTTTTGTCTTAATAATGAGTAATTGCTCCACCAATCCTCAGACATTCAGCAATTCGTCGTGGCATGCTCCTAATCAACCGTCCAATTACGATTTGGGGCAATCTGACCCACTCCTCTTGCAATGCCACGGCCAATTCTTGCAGGGTTGTCGGTTGACGTTGACGTCGACGAACACGTCTCCCGATATAATTAAACGTTACACACTAAAGCAAAGATACGCTAAACAGTAAATCTTATGCAAGAACCGATAGGAAAGCAAACATGAATAGATAAACCAGCACGCGGCAGTTTTCATCACGGCTATATTTTTCAACATTTATGAATTTTGCGTTGCCGTACACTGTTGGCAAATGCAGCGAATAATTAGTTAAACAATAATTAATTTCTAGTGACTAAAAATAGAATTACTCTGAGAAACAGGAGCTAATTATCTAAGCCTGGTAAAACAGGAATGAAAACTGTACTAATTCAAATGTTTTGAGTGCACAATTGCCAAAGAACAAGGTTTTGGGACGGCAACCCCCGCCTTGTTCACTGTCAATAGGCGGCAGCACACAAATTATGCAAAATCTGTCGTGACCAACTGCTCAACTAAGAAATGAAATGAAATGAAATGGGGTTTAACGTCCTACTGTTTTTCTCCGAACTGGGCTAATGAAGACGGGCATACGCCATACAGTGTGCTATGAGGGAAATTTTGCCCGGACAGCGGCACTACGGCCTACTCTTATATCGAATTCCAACTGTCAAGGGATCTTTTACGTGCACGCCAATGTGTACACGGGACCTCGGTTTTTCGTCTCATCCGAATGACTAGACAGCTGTCCTTGTCAGGCCCTCCGTCCTGCATCACTGACAAGGGGGAACCACGCCGGAAAATCTGGATGAACTTTCTCGGCCAATGCAGGGATCGAACACCCGACCTCCAGGCTAGCGAGCCAGCGCCTTACCCACTTAGCCACCGTGATCCCCCTCAACTAAGAAAAACCTGGAACCGGTAAACCATGAAGATAACAAATAGTCTCCAGTGCCCATTATGGAGATTCCATTACAAACAAAAATTCATCCAATGGGTATCTCTGAAGGATCATTGTCAAACATTGGAGCACAATGTCTTCCGTGCACATTATGGAGAACCATAAGTGCTAGTGTTAAAATTTGTGTCAATAAAAGAGTTCACTTTGGAAAATATATTAAATTTTAAAATTGAAACTAATGGTCACTCTCCATAATTGGTTTATTCTATCTACCTCTAAGTACATTATTAGTGGAGAATTATATAATGGGTCTGAAACAAGCAGTCAAAACTATTTTTTACTTAATTTTAATACCCCTAAACCATAGAACTAGAATACTAAACACTGACTCATTGTTTTGACCTCAATCAAATTTATAACACTCTTCCCTAAATCTCAGCTGATGGAAGTTTTGCTATTTTTAAACATATGGGCTCCAATAGGACACTAACTCTATCCGCTAGGGGTTAACACTTTATCGAGGTCAAAAGTAAGATGTAAAGTGTTATCTAATTTTCATAAAATGTTTTTTTCTCGTCTAATATCATTATTCAATATTAAAAGTCCTTCAATATTTATACAAAATACATAAAATCTGATATTTGTTGGGGTCAATTCTTTAGAAATAACCCAAGAAATTATAAAAGCAGGATAAGCGGAAGCCATGTTTGAATTCGTTTCGGGTAACACTAGTGTTATCTGCAGACTCTGAATGAAAATAAAGCTGTAATTATCTCCGTTTTTGGCTTAACACTGTATTTTATGTCAAACGTTAGAAAAATAGTTACACTAGTGTTACATTACGTCATAACTATCTACTTCAACACTACATTTGACTTCACCCAATGTCCCCAGTGTACATTATGGGGAACCATTGTAAACAAAAATTCATCCTCAGGGTATTTCTGTAACATCATTATCAGACATTATAACACAATGTCTCCAATGCACATTATGGAGAACCATTGTATACAAAAAATCATCCTCGGGGTATTTCTGAAGGATCATTATTAAATATTATAGCACAATGTCCCCAGTGCATATTATGGAGAACCATTTTCATTATAAACCAAAATGTATATTCAGGAGGACCAATGTCAAACATAGCAAAGTATCTCCGATGCCTTTATTCATAATGGAAGCAATGTACTGCAAGGCGTTCCCTTTAGATAATGTTGACTCTCCGACGCGAAAGAATTAAAAGAACGCCAATGTGTATGTTGCTCTGAAAAGATCGGCCTCGTAAATATTGAAACAAACTACGGGAGGACGTTATGGATTTCCGTAAAATAGAAATTGAGAGTCTAGTATCTGTAGGATTTCTAATCTTTTTTATACCTTCCAGTACTGTAGTCACTAGAGAGATATATAAGCTTTGAAGTTCATCATGTGATCTAATTCAGGAGACCAAGTTTGTTGAAAATGATTTTAACAGGATTTTTTTAAATTTCGATAAACCAGTAGCACGAGTAATGAGTATTTGTTTAATAATCTGTTGACTTCCCCTTGTTACTACAACCTACCTTGTTGCTTTGCCCTGTTGGAACAGTTGTTTCCGGACAGTGACCCACTACAAATCATACAACAATACTGATAATTACAGTGTTAAGACAGAAACCTATTGATTGAAATCATAACGTCCGCCGGTTGGTTTAAAACTTACAACAATACTGATAATTACAGTGTTAAGACAGAAACCCATTGATTGAAATCATAACGTCCGCCGGTTGGTTTAAAACTTAGAAATACTGAACAGCAATAGCTCATAATCCACTATGACCCAATAACTGGATTGATTTAAATTTAAAGTAGCTAAGTCTCTAACTCAATATCATCCAAAGTCTTACACGTTGAAAATACGAATTATTTGTCAATTCAAATCAACATTGATGTTGTGATCTTACCAGGAAAAGGCAGGCTTCTGATATCCAATATTTAAGACAAAATAAACATTTTACCATTGGTACACGAATCGTGTACCATAGTGTGTTGTAGTGTCATTTGCAACAAGTGACAAGAAAGAACGAGGCTAGACATATTCAACTGGAAAGCCTGCTTAATAGACTGGAATAACCAGACGCTAGAAATTGCTATAGGGTTGAGACACGTATGCCGTATTTCGCTGGACATAACTGATTTGAAATTAGAGTCAAAACGGAAAAAATTGAATGTAAATCAGTTTATATACAATCAGATTACATTATTATATGCGTTTCGACCCATTTGGGTCAATTTCTAGGTCCCAAATATTAGCGATTTAGCTACTTTAAATCGGAATTGTTGATCATATTCGACCAAACCTTCGCCACGTGACGTCGCAAGTGTTATAGCATACATATATTTTAGCATTTCTTGCATACGTTAAATAAATCATTGTCAGCGATTTGTTGGCTGTGCAAGTATCCCTAAAATTGTCAATTTTTGAAGACCGTCGGTCATGTGTTTAATTAACTTTTGAATTCACCCTTCAAAAATGAAATGAAATGAAATAGGGTTTTACGTCCTACTCCGACGCAGCCACCCTTCAAAATACGATTTCTAATTTTCGGGGACACATTCGATCCATCAGTGGATGGAGTCGAGCAAAGGAGGGTGTCTATTTCGATGCTCAAATTGGGCTTCTGCATCCGTATCTGGCCATCTGAAGGTTCGGAATCTGCATTGGTTGCAGTTTCCCTCTCTGCAGATGTGACGGTATACTCTTTCTACCATCTCTTTTTGGGGCAGAAACTGCTGGGTCAAATATGTGTGAAATATAAATTAATGGCTCTTCTTGGGAATACGATAGTTGAATATCAGAGTCCTTACAATAGTTGATCATGCATGACGCTGGGCAGAAACGGTAGCTGGCCGCTTTCTTTTTTTATCGACATACCGAGTGTCTCTCAGCCGCTGACTGCACTTGGGGTTTACTCTTCCTAATGCTGCGATTTTCTATCATCTGGGATAAAGATATCCCACTTTTATCTATTATGGTGGGTGCCATTGGCATGCTGGTTTAACTGACAGTCCCTTCGTGATACACTGTGGCCCCAGATACAGCCACAGGTGAAACCGGTTTAGCGTAGGGTGTGTTGGTTTTCCGTCTCCATGTCCACGACAGCGTCCTCTCCATACTGAATTTTTTTTTTTATCGAATTATCAAATTCCACATGAAAATAAAAAGGGGGATAAATTGCAATTCGGTACCTTCCGGACTGACTATCGAGCATCCTCTTAATCTACTCCCAAGGAATAGATTTATTCAACATCCCAACCATTTAGTAGTATAAATCTTTTACTTATTTAAATATTTTTTTCCATTTTACTAACTGGCCATGATTATTTTTAAATCGAGTATTCTACAACTGTACAAATCTGTACGACACCGCACTACTTGAGAAGGGCGAACACTCGCCGCTATTATATTGTCGCGTTGAACCCGTACCATTTTGCTAATTAAAAATATTCATGAAAATTAAATTAACATGATTTTATAGTATGATAATCCCAATAGGACCTGCTATTGGATAATCAATTACATCCTGTTAGATATCTATGGCGGATATCTGAGAAAGTGTTTGCTTCAATTCATACCCACCACGATGAACGTTAATGAAGTTAATGGAGCTAGGCAACCAAGCATGTTCAATACTGTTTTTAAAAAAATCAATTTGTGAATCTAAAGAGCTATTACAAACTGAAAATTAATAGCAAATACCAACAATGAATTCTAATCGTTTCTACAATACCCCGAATTTTGATAGATTGTAGCGATCCTCATTACATGACTAGCCAAGTCTAGCGAACTTCCCCCTTTTCACACTTTTGGACTTAAGGGTGGAAATGGACGAAAACCACATAAAAGTACTCTTCGAAATTATGGCATAATACTTATAATTGTCTAATATACTCATTTAATCTGATATATAATAAGTGACCTATATAGTATTCATGATTAGATTGAATAATACAAGTTGAGAGAACTGGACTAATTGTTGTGTCTTTTACATTAGGCGGGAACAGATTTGACTTATTATTCAAACAATAAACGCTATATTTACGTAGTTATTTATTCATTCAACATTATAACAATAGCCAATAAATGATAATATCTTTCACTTGTGTCGACAGTTATATATGAACTATATACGCTAATTATAGGAAATTAACTGCATGTGGCATAGTTATTTAATCTCATCCAATTCTATCAGCTATGTTTTATATTATAAACATATCTTGCAATAGTTTTGTGGTATTGTTCCGGATTCTTCCTTGTTTGTACCGTAGAGGGTTTAAGAAGATTCCTTTCAGTTTACTCGCTGCCCCTTTGAGTTGGAAGCCAACAGAAAATCAAGGATTATCGTATCAAAAGGTTTAATTACAGAGGTAAAAAAGGATAATACAATACATCGTGGCTTGGATGCAAAATGTTGTACAAATCATAACACGTAAAACGAACGTATGGTAAAGTAAAATTTAACACGTAATAATTGTGACACACGAAAAACGAAATAATCACGACACTCCTCACTTAAAAGACGTGTCTTGTGTCTTTTACTACTGTCACTTTAAACTGGTAAGTTTGTCTATGGTCGAAACAAGAACACTAATTCACTTGTTGGTCTTGTAAAAAGTTTACGAACACCATTCAGCGTTGGCTTTACAGGGTTTTTGTCCTCGTACACTTGAATGATAGCTTCGCGAACTACTCCATCTGTACTCGTGTTGACACTGACGATTCGACCTCTCGGCCACTGTCCTCGAACACATGCTTTATCGGCTATTAGAACGATGTCGTCCACTTGTAGATTCGGGATATCCTTGGTCCATTTTCTACGGTACTGTTGTTCTTGAACAAATTCTCTTCTCCATCTTGTCCAGAATTGGTCAAGAAGGTATTGCGTCCTTCTCCATTCACGTTGACAGTAAAGATCAGGCTTTACAAATTCGCCAGGAGCTGGCAAATAGGGACGAGTTTTCATCGTTAGTATTGATGAAGGAGAAAGAGGTAGTGGTTCACTGGGGTCATTAGGTATACCAGTGATAGGTCTGCTGTTAATGATAGCAGCTGCTTCGGTCATAAGTGTGACCAGTAGATCGTGGGTTAATTGGACTCTTCCGAGACATGCTAGCATTCCTTCAAACACCCTACGTATGCTACCAATCTGCCTTTCCCACGAGCCCCCAAAGTGAGAGGCATGGGGAGGATTCATCTTCCACTCTATCTGGTTTTCAGAAAAGAATTTCTTGACTTCACCATCTTTTATTTCCTTAAGACATTCAGCTAACTCAGCTTTAGCACCCACAAAATTGGTGCCTTGATCAGATCTCAGGACTGCAACAGGACCCCGTATGGCGAGGAAACGTCTAAGAGCACAAATGAAGGCGGATGTGCTCATGGAATCGACCACCTCTATATGGACCGCCCGGGATGACATACATGTAAAGATGATTAACCACCTCTTAGAACTTGCAGCTCCTCCTCTGGTTTTTCTGGTAACCACCTCCCAGGGTCCAAAGGCATCCAAACCAACATTGGTGAATGGTGGTGAGCTGCTGAGTCTATCAGTTGGAAGATCAGCCATTTTAGGAGTCTCAGTGGGACGTCGAAGAAAGTTGCACCTCAGACAGTTGTGTATGTAGTTACGAACCAGTTGGGAACCGGCAATTATCCAAAATCCCATTTGTCTAACTTTGCCGTGTGTTATCAGTCGACCCTGGTGTTGAACCATTTCATGATAATGACGGATGATCAAAGTTGTCACATGGTATCTCTTTGGAACTATGACTGGGTGTTTTTCAGAAAATTCGAATGGTGCATTTCTTAGTCGACCACCTACTCGAAGGAGACCATTTGTGTGGATGAAGGGGTCCAACTGGTGCAAGAAAAGTCCTCTGAGTTGGCGTTTGCCGGTAATCTGTTTCTCTTTCAGTGTTGCTATTTCTTTATTGTATTCATGAATCTGTACATGTTTTAAAATAAAGACTTCAGATTCTCTCATCAGCTGTGGTGTAACTTCAAATTTGTGATGTTGTTGAAACCATGTAGCAGAAAGCCTCAGTAGTGTTATGGCTCTCAGAAGTTTGTACCAACTCTCAAAATGATCGAAGTAGTTGCACCAGTGACATTTAGTAGTAACTCCATGTTGAATGTCTGTTTTCCTAACTCGAGCCTCTGGTCGAATTTCTACATCCTCCTCTATTAAAGGGAATTCGTGACTTGCCTGGTCTGGTTCGATTAAAGACTTAGGTCCACTAAACCACTGACACTTCAGGAGGTTTGCGATGGTACTTCCACGTGTAGCTATGTCTGCAGGGTTCTCATTAGATTCGACATACTTCCAGTCAGAGGTATTTGTTAAGGACCTAATTATCTCGACTCGGTTAGCAACAAACTGGTAGAATCTACGAGCATCATTAGAAATGTAGCCAAGGACTACCTTCGAATCGCTGTAGTAGGTCGTTCTTGAAACTTCGAGTTCTAGATGCTTCTTGATATCTTTAACTATATTGACTAACATAACAGAGGCACACAGCTCCATTCTGGGAATGGTTATTTGACGATGTGGTCGTACTTTAGCAGCCCCTTTAACTAATGACAGGTGGACATCACCATTGGCGTTTTTCAGGCGTAGGTAGACCACGGATCCAATGGCATCACAACTTGCGTCAGCGAAACCATGTAACTCGATATCAACAGGGATACCAAAGTCTGGTGGGGTAAAGCATCGTGAAACAGCTATTTTGTTCATATTTTTAAAGTCACTAGTCCAAGTTGACCATTGCTTGTAGTAATCATCTGTTAACGGATCATCCCAATCCAGGCGTACACCATTATCCTTATGTGAGTGGATGAGTTTATGCAGGAAGTTTCTCCCCACTATGATGTATGGGGCGAGGAACCCAAGAGGATCGAAGATAGAATGAATCGTGGACAGTACACCACGTTTTGTATATGGTCTGTCAGCATCTAATACTTGGAAGGAAAAGACGTCTTCCTCCAAATCCCAATATACTCCTAAGGAGGTTTGAGCAGGAAGTTTATCTTTGGTAAAATTGAGGTCCTTGACATTACTGGCTCTATCTTCCTGGGGAAAGGCTTTAATAACTTCATGGACATTAGATACCACTTTATGTAGTCTTAACTTGTGCTCGGCTAACATGGACTGTGCTGATGAAATTAACTGTATAGCCTTTTCAGGGGTTGTAGATGAATAGATACCATCGTCAACATAAAAGTCTTCATTGACAAACTTAAAGGCTTCAACTCCATACTTTTCTTTGCCCAATTTAGCTGAGAGTTTTAAACCATAACTGGCTACAGTTGGACTTGATGTATTACCGAAGATATGGACATTCATTCGGTACTCAATGACAGGTAAGGCAGGATTGTTTTCTTTAAACCATAAAAATCTCATGAAATCACGATGTTCAGGATTTACGTGAAAACTGTGGAACATTTGTTCAACATCACACATTATTCCAACTTCATACTGTCGGAATCTTATCAAACGACCATGCAAATTGTTTATCAGGTTAGGACCTTGATATAACTGGGTGTTCAAGGAAGTTCCAGCGTATTCAGCAGCAGAGTCAAAGACTACTCTGATTTGTGACTTCTTGCGCGGATGATAGACTCCGAAGTGTGACAAGTAAAAGACTTTACCACGAGTTGTTTGAAGTTCGGCTTCTGGGACAGGTGAGGCATGTCCCCTGTGTAATATTTTCTCCATAAATTGTAGATAATCGTCTTTCATTTGTCTGTCTCTCTCAAACCTTCTTGTGAGACTATTGAGTCTTTTCTCAGCCTGCTGTCTGTTGTTAGGCAGTATGACGTCACTATATTTAAAGGGGAGGGGAGCTTCCCAATTGCCAAGGGCATTTTTATGGAATCCATTTTCCATAATATCCCAAAATTTTAAGTCTTCTTGGGATAGACCAAATTCGTTATCTGTAGCAGTCATAAAGAATTCGTCTCTTGAAAGATGTTTTGTAATTTCAGGGCTGGAATGTTTCATATTCATTGGAGTGATTTGGTCCTTTAATACTAACTCGTTGGCGCAGGGCTCAATGACGTGTTGAACACCGACTGCAGTCTTGCAGGTCTTTATATGTATGTTACCACCTTGTCGCTCCAAACATACATTGCCAGAGACGGTCCATCCTAGATCTAGAAGCTGTGCCCAGGGAGCACCAACCGGACCATTAATAGATTTGCGAACTTTTAACAAGTCATTTCCATCTCTTCCAATGAGGAGTGAAATAGGTGCTGACGGATCTATTTCTGGAACATTGTTGGTAATTTCTTTGAGATGAGGAAATTTCTCAATAAGTGCAGGACTTGGTATTTCGTTCTTGTCTCCTGGTATGTTATCCGTCTCAATGACAGTTGGTAGATTGAAAACACCACCATTTAACGATTTGATGACTAGACCGTTTGCTCGTCTACCAAAACATGTGTCTTTACCATGACATGTTTCTAGAGTATACTGGTAACTTTCACCACTAACTTGCAGCCTGTCAAATAATTCAGATGTCCCAAGGGTGTGATTCGATTGATCATCTAACGTGACATATGTGCGTAACACTAACGAAGGGTCATCTTTGTGGTAGATATCCGCCAGCACTATTTTACCACATGATCTGCCAAAGGATTCGCCACCACATATCTGGGTGCATGAAGTGGAAACTGAAGTGTCTACTGCAGCAGTCGTCTCCCCACCTTCCTTTGTATCACCAACCGACTCCCCACTTTGCTTCGGAGGTATGGTTTCCGAAACATCCTTTCGTCCTTCTCTGTAATTGTGCATGACTGCACGATGTCTGCCACCGCATTTGCTACACTTAATTACTGCAGAACATTGACTTGTTTGATGTCCCTCAGATAAGCATTGAAAACATAAACCTGCTTTCTTCACAATGTTTGACTTTTCATCGTGTGATTTTGACCTGAAGTATCTACATTCTGATAAAGTATGAGGCTCTTTCTCAGAATCAGGGTGTAGGATGCATTTATTGGCTGGTTTAGAAAGTGTCTGTGTAGGTTTCTGGGGTGAAGGTTTGATGTCTGTCCTCAAAGATTTTGAGCTTGGTCTATTTTGGAATAATGAGGTCGATTTATTGGCTAAAGTGTCATTAGGAACCAACGCTGGGTGGTTCTGTAATAATGATATTTCCTTCATGACCTCAACAAACTTTGTGAAAGGGGGGTAATCTTCAAAGGGATTACAGTTAAGATATTTTATAAGTTTATGTTCCCATTTGGTTCTTATAGGCTTTGGCATATTTGAAACCATAGACTTCATGAAATATGATGAGTTGAGTACCTCTAAACCTTTTAGAAAGGGTATTTGAGAGGCAATATCTTCACATTTGTCGTAAAATCTCTGCAGGGCATCTCGATCATCAGTTCTAAAGTGTGACGCCTTCACCAAGCCTTCCAATAGTGTACCAACAACCTTTGAATTGTGACCAAATCTCTCTTTCATACACTCCCACAGTGATTCAAGTTTGACAGCAGGATCATTATGAACTCGTTTGCGGAAAGTGTTTACAAGATCTTTCGGTTTGCCAGAAGTATATTTTAGCATGTAGTTGATTTCCTGTTCAGGTGTACAACTGGCTTCAGATATCAAGGTCTTAAAAGACTGTTTCCATGGGACAAATAATGCTGAGTCACCGTTAAAAACATCTGGCTCACATTTTGGAAGCGCTTGTTTGCATAGTGAAGCCACCAGTCTCTCATTGATATCTTGTTGTGACAATTGCTGTACAGGAACTAAGTTGGCAGAATTGAATACAGGAACAAAGGGTTTGGACATAGGGTCTAGTCCTGTGAGGTTTTGTGATAGCTGTGGGGGTTCATCAGATGTAACTTGAGGTTGAGCAATTCCATCATTATTAGTCTCAGGGAGATTGTCTACCCAATTTTGAGTATTTGAGTGTCTATTATCGTCATCATGAACTTGAATCAAGGATTCATTATCAATTATGGAATTATGCTCACTGTAAACACTTGCACTCGCTTCAGCAATTGCCAGTTCTTGTTCACCTCTTAAAAGTTCCAGTTGTGATTCACATATTATTTTCTGTTTGTTATATTCAGCTTCCTCTAATTTTCGCTTCAATTCCAGCTCTTTGATCTTTTTGTCAAATTCGTATTTTGCTTTAATTTTGGCAAGATTTGATAGTGCTTCTAAACCTTTGGTTGACGAATTCTTCGACTTTCTGGAGCTTATAGACTGTTTATCTAAATTAACTGCTGCAGCCTGTGCTTTATTTGACTGATTAGAATTATTCTCAACACCTTGGTTAATTTTTGGTGACACTATAACTGGACCCTCACTTGATTGTAGTGTTGCATCATTGGTAGATTTTGCTGGCAAATTACGAATTTGACCCTCATTGTTTAGTGGGACAACTTGTTGACCTACATTGTCAGTTTGTTTGGCCATGCTTCTGGTTTGAATTCCGTCAGTTTTGGATGTAGAATCCATTTTTGTAACGGCTGTGTCGGTAGACGACATTTATTTACTTTTATTTGATTTTTATTGTGGTCTGTGTCTAACCACGACGTTTAAATGACCCTTTTTTACTGTTCCGGATTCTTCCTTGTTTGTACCGTAGAGGGTTTAAGAAGATTCCTTTCAGTTTACTCGCTGCCCCTTTGAGTTGGAAGCCAACAGAAAATCAAGGATTATCGTATCAAAAGGTTTAATTACAGAGGTAAAAAAGGATAATACAATACATCGTGGCTTGGATGCAAAATGTTGTACAAATCATAACACGTAAAACGAACGTATGGTAAAGTAAAATTTAACACGTAATAATTGTGACACACGAAAAA
The DNA here is from genome assembly GCF_932274485.2 of Patella vulgata. Classification (NCBI taxonomy): domain Eukaryota; kingdom Metazoa; phylum Mollusca; class Gastropoda; family Patellidae; genus Patella; species Patella vulgata. Next base: position 34,008,298 of record NC_065883.2, read on the forward strand.
CGAAATAATCACGACAGGTATACATTATATTATATTCTACGTCAATATTTTATTTTAATTCAATCAAACACATACAAATTAACAACCAATCAAAGGATTTCAGGGACACGTTTACTTTAGAGTTAACGACTCCTTGACACTTTAATGCTGGGGCAAGAAATTTGCAAGGGTAGTTGCATTTTCGCCTGCTCATTAACGGATTTCAACCCTCAATGTACCTCCTTGACAAAGTGGTTTCTGTTTGTGTGCAGATTTGAGTAAATGCAATCAATTCATTCCATGTAAAGTATATTGCTGTAAGTATGTCAGTGCATAGAAATTTTGACATTTATTTTCTTGATAAAGGTCGTGACTGCAAGTTGTAATATTACAAACAACATTTTGTGTAAGCCACTTAAACTTGGTAGCATATCGGGCGGTTCATGGTTGTTTCTTTAAAACGTAGTCCCATATTTGGCTTTATTTTTGAGAATCTTCTACAATAACCAAAAAATTGTGGCATGAAAGCTAAGGCATTTACAATATATATTAAAAATGGCACTAGAATGTACGTTAGAAAAAGTCTGCAAGAAACGACAACGTAGAACAATATAAGGTAAGGAAACAATTAACTGTGACCTTCAAATTGTAAAAGTAGCTCCACCTATTTTTAAGACAATAACATGAGGCACTATTGTGCCAAATAACAAGGTCATGTTTTACATAGATCCCAATATACTTTATACTGTTTTTATAAGCAATACACTCAAGTGTGTCCTTAAGCGTTTTGAGTGTTTGAAGTTTAAAACCAACACTTGTCCGCACTTTTGAAATCGGTAACCGTAATGGCTCAGTGAGTTTAACCTGGAGGTCCTGGTTTCGATCCCGGTATCGGCCGAGAAAGTTCCTCGGGATTTTCCGGCGTGGCTTTACTTGTCAGCTGTGAATGACGGAGCCGTGCACGTAAAAGAACCTTTGACAGTAAAATGCAATTGCTGTCCTTGCAAAATCTCCCCAATAAAAATCAATCTGCATGGTGTATTCGCCCGGTTGGCACAGTAAGGTGGAGAGTTCAATCCCATTTCATGCATTCATCATTTGAAATCATTTGGACAAGAAGTAGGATTGACTGTCTATCCTGGTGACTCTGCTAAAAAGTCTTGAACGCAATTGGAATAAGCATAGTTTAGTATTGAATAGGTCTGTGTCTGTGTCTTTCTCTGCATATATGTCTTTAATGTTTACGTTAACATTATTTATACAGTGAAATGCATACACTGTGAAAATAAATGTATACAGGGAAATGCATACAGAACTGCGAAAATAAATGTTTTTCTTTCAAAAACATGTTAAACCACAAACAGATAAAGAATGTATTTGTTTTTTTTTTATTGGGACAGACATTATTCACCACTAACTGTATTTCCTTAAAGATCGCTTAACAACCGAACACAATATGAAAAACAAATAGATTGCAAATGTGTCATCGCTTTTTTAAGACCACGTCACCTTTTGTCAACGTCATGTTACTTTTAAACAGCACACACTTTCTTCCTCATGACGACCAGATTGTTAAGATAGTAATCAGGATATACTTGTTTACTGAAATCTTAATGACTAGTTTAATTCTTATAATATCATCCTTTAAAGTCAGATAGTGGATGAATGAATGAATGAATGAAATGAGGTTTAACATCGGACAGCACTTGAATTACGTGTACGCCAACACGGGACCTGGGATTTTTCGTATCGTCCGAAAGACTAGACAATTTTCCTTGCCAAGACCCCTTCTGCACTACTTAACCGAGGAACATTCTCGCCCAGAGAATGTGGATATTAGGCTTGCTTTATTCGTCATAATGAGGAAAACTGCATACGGCACATATACATAGCAAACCATACAGTCATATATTCATTTTGTCAAAAGATGGGGATACCGCAGAAATGACAAAACTTTGTTGACAGTGTGAACGCCTTAAATGATAAGCGGCATCAGGTGTTCTCGAAAAGATAATTCTGTTTTTTTAAGGTATTTAGACCTCAATCCAGCTATTGAATTACGGTGTTAACAATATGATCTAAAATACAATGTAATAGACGACCAGCATCGCCCTGATACACAAAGAAAATGATTTTATGTCTACCATATGTCTGAGTAAGAAAATCCAGTTGGGGTTTCACATGCGGGAAATTCAGATTAGTCATTTATTTTTTTTATATAGCCATACACGGTGAAAAGCTTTTAACCCTTTTCTCAGTGAAAAGCTGCTTTTAGGAAATTTTACTGATTTCTTCTTATTCGAGCAATTTCATTAAAACACAAAACTTTTACCAACGAATACATTTTGATATCATTATTCACTTTTGACTATAATAACCTTTATATGCTACTTGTATGCAATTATATAACCTATTTAATTGAATATAGGCTGCATTGTGTGTACTTAATTATGATAAATTATCTATGCATTTTACGCAGTATTCATCATCGATATCGCCTCGCCCACTTCTATGCAAATAATCAGTGATTAGTTATGGAAGATGGGGTAAATAAGTTAATGAACTTTACTTTCTCACGCTCTCGTCTTATTGGCATGAGTAACACCTTTACTTCTTCGCACCTACATATCTGGTTTCTCCAAAAATGAAGACAGCCAGATAAACAAAGCGAAACGAAGTAGGTAATTTATATATACTTCTTCTATAAGGCCAGGGAAATTCTTCTCAGCCAAATTGTTGAGTCATACACTAAAGCGTTCATCATATTATTATACACTTCGTAACCTAGATCCATTTTAATCTACGTTCCAGATCTTTCTTAGAAGCAGAATTTTTAAATGACTCTCTTAGCATCATGTGTTACCATAATTAACTGTGTTTACTTTGTTTCTTTCTGTGTCATTGTTTTTTATGTTAGATAAGTAAGAGTCATATATCAAGACTGTTTACTATTTGTTTACATATTATCTTGTATTTCTTATCAGTTGGAACTATTTTACAAGAGAAAATAGTAGGCGACATTGTAATCAAAGGAGCACGAATAACAACTAAATAACAACTAACCTTTACTTACATTTATACACAGCGCGGTAATTTGTAGAATTCACTATAGATAACTTTGACTTAAAATGACTATTTAATAAAATTTATTTGTTTTGTGAAGGGAGTATCAGTCTATATATTTAAAATCTTCGGTTCAAAGATAGGCCAACGTTAAAACAACTGTTGATAGTTTCAAGCCAAAACTTAAACAAAATTGAACATTTCGATATACAGTAATTTAATCGTATTGAACTTGTCCTATCACTAATCGAAAAACACATCAGATCAACCCAATAATTCAATACTTTATTTTCATCTAAATCAAAGTCTCTTATCTACTACAAGGGCTTCAGTCCACGAACTCGCTGAAATCACTCTATTGTGGGAGGTTAGCGTCAAAATATTGTAGAATTTTAGTATGTACTTTTTGGGGAGTTAAAGATGCGTTATGTAAGAGCTAAATCTGCCTAATGCAGATCTTTCATTTGGCCTCAAATGTTATATATAAATCATTAATTAGACATTTATTCACATGACAAGCCCATAATCAACCATCGGATGGTTTTGAATTTCAACGGATTTAAGCACAATTGTAGTTAATAATTTAATTAACCAGTGGATAATCGGGGCTTTGTTTATTATCGTAACACCGGTAGCAATGACAATCGAGACTACATTGTTCTTCAGACACCGCTTAGAATGAAGCAATTTGTCTGAAATTGTCAACCTATCCCCTTTTCATTTTCGTTTTTAACTATTATAGCGAGAATTGTCAGCTCTTTATCTAAATCTTATATAATGCAACTTTAATCTAAAATCTCATTTCATAATAGCTTACTCTTCTCTGCGCTTTATGTGATATAATTTAACTGGGGCTAAGAAACTCTGCTTTTAAACTAAAGTTTTTGAAAATCTCGACGAATACCATCTACAATGCAAAATAATGGGCATTTGTTCAACTACAGGCTTCGAAAGAAATTATATGTTCCAAAAACTAGGTTTTGGCAAAATGAAATTCGATTTATATATCCTAACATATACACGTGTATTTGTTTTACTTTACTTTTAGATACAATTTGGAATTTGGATGGTAGCAATGTTTGGCTATTTTCACGATCAAATTACGGAGCATATTGCATACACAAACTAATTTTTCGTTCAAAATGACGACATACAAATATGAAATCTGATTTTGAGTAACTTTATTGGGTCCTCGCTACTGGAATACGATACCTCATAATAGCGACTCATACCACAACTATTCCTTCTGTCTGGTTTTCTGATTACTTCTAAGATGTTTCTAAGACTAAGGTTATGTGGTGCGCTCTTTGTGACAAATTCTAGAGATGCATGGCCCAGTTTCTCAGAATGAGTTGCATCAAATGGATACACTCATCTGGTAGACGTGTCAGACGTGGAATGAAGGCCAAGGCCAGTCTAAAAGAAACTAATATAAAAGGTCTTCATTCCCTATTAAGGCATGTTCAGAAAAAGAACCTATCAAATTTATTTATCTTGAGTAAATCTTATTTATTCATAAAACTAGAACTGATTTAGTTCTGTCGTGGAAGGAGAACGTAGAACCACCAAATTAATACGGATTGAACGCAATTACACTATTCTAGTATTTATTACAGCTTATCGAAACAGTCGATAAGAAATCAATTGGTCATCAAAAATGGGAATGAATGAATCGATCAGTGATATACATATAACAACACAATGCCCAGTTACATTTTTACATGCTGAGAACAGTAATGAGAACGGCAATGAATAGGGGATAACGATTTTAGACATAACAAAATGTATACAAAACCATTATCTATATCCACAAAATTCCATGTTAGCAAGATTATAAGAATAACCTGATCGATACAGGTGAATGATGCAGGATTCTATGATCTCTTGCTGTTTCCAATAAATAACCGGAACATTCTTCATATCACAAATACAATGTCATATATTCAACGGGCGTGTAAATATCAATTGGGGTGTGAATAGGGTGGTGTGTTACTGAAGAAGGTCTTCAACAACTGGAAAATTTGACCTCTAGTTGACAGAGCCTTTGTACATATTTCGGATTTTGCCCGTTTAGTCACACGTGGATATAAGATGTGCTTGAAATTACGTTTGTGTGTCGGGGTGAGTTCGGGTGGGCCACGTTGCAATTTGTAGGACTGCAAACTAAAGGGTCGCCAGCGCTTTGCAAATCTTCGTCGATCGATCAAAAAATATTTTGCTTTAATTTGACCAGAGATTTATGTTGAAATGAGATTGTATACATAGTTTGAGACGAATCTGCTGAGACAAAGATATTTCAAGATCCATTATCAAAGAGTTTAGCAGTCGCTAGAGAAAACAAATCCATGCTCTGTGTAGGCCAGTGCTTGTATTTCCATGAGTTACGATTAGTTTGGATAATATGCTATTATGTAAAAATAAGTATGTTTTATGTCTCTTTAAAGTTATTGGATATATCTGGTTGTTTGACTCAATTGATAGACCCTTATTACAATTGATAACCCTAACCCCTTGTTACTAGCCCCTTGTTACTAACCCCTTATTACAATGGATAGACCCCTATTACAATGGATAGGGTATAACGAAGACGTCAAAATGTTAAAATGGTGTGCTTTATAAGGAGGATGTATAGTAAATTTCAGAGAATAAATTATACCAGATTGAATAGCTTGTAGATGTAAATATAATATACATAAACATTATATTGATTTACTATAAACATGGTATGAGTCATACCTGTTACTATGTAGGTTTATGTACCTAGTGATCATACTACTTCTCTATATTATTGTCGATATATTGATAGACTACTATCCCCTACCAACTACTGATAATAGTGAACTGTGGCATACAACCCAACACTAATGATCATTGGTGCATGGAAAGTGACTGCATTTATGGCATTTTCAAGTGATGTTTGATCGTTTTTTATACGCCCACATTTTCATGTGGACGTATTATGCCGTCGCCCCTGTCCGTCTGGATGTCCGTCCGTCCGTCCGCCGTCCACAATTGTTTGTGGACTCTCTACAGGTCACAATTCTTATCCGATTTCGACGAAACTTGAAATATAGGTTTATCCCCAAAGGATCTCGGCTGCTTTCGATATTGGCATGTATCGGATCGAAACTTCATGGATTATGGCCCCTGTTTGTACGAAAAATCACGTTTTTAGCTTGTGGACCCTATAGAGGTCACAATTTTTATCCAATTTTGTTGAAACTTGAAAAGTAAGTTTATAACCCAAAGATCTCAGTTCCTTTCGATATTTGCGCATATCGGACAGTAACTTCCTGAATTATGGCCCCTGATTGTACGAAAAATCACGTTTTTAGCTTGTGGACCCTATAGAAGTCATAATTTTTATCCGATTTAAAAAACCGTTCTATTATATCACCGTTACACCCTAAGGATGAATGAGTTCGAATTTCGTGAAAATCGGCCCAAAATTGACAGACAAAATGGCCGCCATTCGTTCCCAAATAGCGTAAGAATATGGTATATCAAGGTTGTGGACCCTATAGGGCTCACAATTTTTATCCGATTTTGTTGAAACTTGAAATGTAAGTTTATAACCCAAAGATCTCGGTTCCTTTCGATATTCGTGCATATCGGACCGTAACTTCCTGAATTATGACCCCTGATTGTACGAAAAGTCACGTTTTTAGCTTGTGGACCCTATAGAAGTCATAATTTTTACCCGATTTAAAAAAAACGTATTATTATATCACCGTTACACCCTAGGGACGACTGAATTCGAATTTCGTGAAAATCGGCCCAAAATTGACAGACAAAATGGCCGCCGTTCGTTCTCAAATAGCGTAAGAAAATGGTATATCAAGGTTGTGGACCCTATAGAGGTCACAATTTTTATCCGATTTTGTTGAAACTTGAAATGTAAGTCTATAACCCAAAGATCTCTGTTCCTTTCGATATTCGCGCATATCGGACCGTAATTTCCTGAATTATGGCCCCTGATTGTACGAAAAATCGCGTTTTAGCTTGTGGACCCTATAGAGGTCATAATTTTTATCCGATTTATTATATCACCGTTACACCCTAAGGACGACTGAGTTTGAATTTCATGAAAATCGGCCCAAAATTGACAGACAAAAAGGCCGCCGTTCATTCTCAAATAGCGTAAAAATATGGTATATCAAGGTTGTGGACCCTATAGAGGTCACAATTTTTATCCGATTTTGTTGAAACTTGAAATATAAGTTTATAACCCAAAGATCTCGGTTCCTTTCAATATTTGCCCATATCGGACCGTAACTTCCTGAATTATGGCCCCTGATTGTACGAAAAATCATGTTTTTAGCTTGTGGACCCATAAGAGGTCATAATTTTTATCCGATTTAAAAAACCGTATTATTATATTACCGTTCCACCCTAAGGACAGTTGAGTTTGAATTTTGTGAAAATCGCCCCAAAATTGACAGACAAAATGGCCGCAGTTCGTTCTCAAATAGCGTAAAAATATGGTATATCAAGGTTGTGGACCCTATAGAGGTCACAATTTTTATCCGATTTTGTTGAAACTTGAAATGTAAGTTTGTAACACAAAGATCTCAGTTCCTTTCTATATATGCGCATATCGAATTGTAATTTCCTGAATTATGGCCCTTGATTGTAGGAAAAATCACTTTCTTGTTCTCTATCCATCTCTCGAAAATGTGGGCGTATCCTGCCTGGCAGCCGCTGGTTAAAGCTACGACTTGAATCTTGTAAAACACGGTTTGTAAGTCTATGTATACTGGAGTTTTAAACAAAAAAGCAAGCACAATATTGTTGTAGTTAAAATACAAACTCTAATGGACAAATTCTGAGAAATCGACTCACTACATAATAAAATGAAGGGACATAATAACGTGACAACTGAAACGACAGGAAGTGTCGCAACTCTACTTCCTGCGATCTGCTTAATAATATTTCGACCATGGCGGGTCTTTTCCAAATTAGTTACATAAATCTTATGCTATATACTCAATCTGGTTAAAACACAGATCCTATTTCGTTTCGTTTTTATAATTCAAAATTTCGTTTTTGCACTTGGATCTGGAAGACTTGTTATTTAACTCGTGTTCTGCTTGAAATGAGGGGCTTGTCTACGATATCACCTTAGGTGGAAGTGGACGTAAAAACTCCAGAAACGAACGAACGAACGAACGAACGAAATGAGGGGTCAGCCAATCAAATGGTCTGTCGAATCGAGTGTTTGACCTTTTTTGCCCGGAACTGTGGGTAATCCACTAATAACATCAATGCTGATTGGTTAATCAAATGTCTGACGTCATAGGTCAAAAGTCGGTCTTTTGACCCCTGACGTGACCTATCGCTATAACTTGTCAGATCTTCATGTAGTGTAGACCATCGAAAGTATTAAAAAAACGAAACGAAATATAGATCTGTATTTTAATCAGATTGGCTATATACTTGTATGTAAACCTAAATATATCGTGAGTAAATAAACAATTTTTAAGAGGGTGAAGACTTTATTGTTTATTGAGCAGTTGTCCTGTAATAATGTCTGAAACCTATATACATTCACGTTCAGTATATTCCTCAAGTGGCACGATCATTGTAAATTATTTATAATCTCGAATGAAAAGTGTCACACCAACAACTACTATATTTTATATAAAGTACTTACATCGAATCCCAAGGCCCATTTGTTTTAAAAGGATACATAAGAAGATAAGAAGAGGGTAAAACTAGAGTAGGTCAGTATGATATAAACAGATATATTTATTTATCGTATATGTTAACACTCTGTATACATGCATATATATACATACATTATCTATATACACCACATAAACTACAGGTTTATCTTAATATATATACATATCTATATCTACTTATAGAAAGGTGAAAATGGTTAAGGGCTAAATAAAACATGGATAAAAATAATCCTTTATCATTTGGTAATTGGATTTATTGCCTCTATACACACTTAAGTACACTCTTAAACTTGAAGAGTTAGATCGTGCGTTTAGTTGTTGGCATTTATGGCGTCAATTTTTGATTTTTTTTTTAAAATTTCAATATATTTTGTTGTGAAAATGATCAAACAATGGAATATGCTCTGGAGATATCTATAATATTTTAAACTGTGGTTTTTTTTATATATTGACATATCTGTTCTCTGAACCTAGAACAAGCCATGTTCTCACAGGGGTTAACTCTCGCCAAACTGACATCAACATTGTTGACGGTCCGAAAATCAAGGTTGCGTATACAAATTTGTAGTGTATGTAGAAGATCTTACGGAAGTGAAACGAGTAGGCAGTAGTGAAGCTTCCCGGGGAAAATTCTTCCGCACGTATTTGTACTTATATTTTCTTACAGAGACGTTATATCTTATTCCATTTCCTTTGATCCGGAAATAGAATATACAACTATTACATTGCATTTGCTTATTCACAATTTAATTTCATTTTCATGCTTCAATATTAACTTCCCTGACAGCAACAAGAAACGATTTTCCGGAGAAGACTTTAAAAATGTCAATGACGTCACGAGGCAGGAAATGAAAGAAAGTACTGGTATATTTATAACGCTATACGTTTATATTTTATCGTTCTGATTCATATTGACTGTCTCGATAGTTTTAAATTTGATTTTCAGTTTCATAACATGAAACTACATTTTTAGTTTTCTTGTAAATATGATCAACTTGAAAATTGAAATTAAATTTTTACTTAGCAGTTTATATTTATTGTAAAATGTAAATTGTATTAAATTACACGAATGGTTGTACATATTTTCTTTTGTCATTTTGTCGAGCTGAACCAGCGAAATATTTTGCCATGTTTTTAATAATATTATATTGATAAAAGTTAACTTCAACTCCATAAGATGCATTAAGCAGCTACTGATCCTAGGAGTTTGATACCGGCGGCCAACTGAAAAGGGACACAGTTTTAAGGAAACGTCCAAAACATTTAGAATTATGGTTTTATTCTGCACGAGGGAAACGAAAGAAAATACCCGTTTTAGTTTTTGAAGTATGGGTAGCCATATCTACCAAAGTTACCACTTCGATTGAGTAATTATTGGGGGAGCCGAAATTTATGATACACAGTTCCACGTACCCCCTTGTTAACAGGTTTGTTTTATCTGGTTTGTTTGTGACATGAAATTTGACCGTGGGCTATACTATTGTAAATCAAGAATTTAAGAACTTTAATATTTGTCCCTATGACGCTTCACTTGATACTTAGTATAAAGCTAAGTACATAATTAGCTCAATTATCTTGCTGCACTTTACCTTGCTGATTTGCGCTTATTTTATTTGCACATGCCATTGAAATTTGCTTATTAATTGATAATGAGAAGTCTAACCACATAAGGGAAAATGAATTAAAATCATTGATGAAGCACGTGTTGGCAAGGGATCAATGTACGTATGCGTGTGTAAACTTTTTTTTGTTTTGTTTGTTTTTGTTTATTTAAATAAAAAACACAAACTTAATTTCATTTCGTTATATAACTAAAGATGTGGGTGGATGTAGCAGAACGGTAATGACGTCAAATAGTTCTCCCACCTGCCTGTATCTTACATACAGTAACCACTTCTAAAATTACACCTGCAGCCAAAATTAACCACGAGAACACGCGGTGAGAGTGTCGATGTTTCTAAACTTATCAGAAGGTATTCCTGCAGAGCTACAAATAGATCTCTTGGATCTCCTTCTGCTACTTATATCTTGATCTACCGTGGGTAAATAAATATTTGTGTGTTTCAGACGTCGATGACTCAACCCCAAAAGATTCTGGCACGCTTCATACTTCCACTTTTGGCGCGAAGTGATAGATCCTCGTTCCAGTATTAATGTGCATCATGCGATACACCCGATTTGCTGCTGAACTGGGGATCTCTCCAGTTGGGTAGTCTCAGATTTTTTTGAAGAAACTTAAACACATCACCGTTTCGCAAAATGGTAAACAAACAAATGGTAAATTACTTCAAAGTCACAAGAAATTCCATTATGAAACGTCAGAGATGAGAATTAGCTAACGCCATTTTGTAAACAGATGTAATATGTTTTTACTGTGTATGGGTTGTTAATCGTATGTATAACAAATAGAACAATAAATTGTAAACAAATTTTACAAGCATATACACAAACTCCCCAGAGAACAATATAAAAAATCTGGCTACTATAGTATCATATTCGAACCATGTGGGATTTTAGAGATATAATTTACCAAAGCACATTGTCCGAGCTCTTAAATGCCCAAAAATATTTTCGATTCACTTCAGAAACAACATCGCGTTTATAATCATTGGGTTAGTATCGCTAATTAATAATACCAAACCACATCGATGACAACTTTAATATAATTAGGAAAAAGGCAAATCTAGACAGTTCGATATCCATCTGAATACAATTTGATTTTATTTCAATTTCTGTGACAATTTAAATGGTATTACAAATATAAGGTTTTAATAACACAGTCTAAGGATGACATCTTCAGACAGAGCTATAATTATATTTACCATGTTGTTTTCGCAAAGAAATGGCGACTAAGTATTATCGACGATTTTCTCTTTATTTTATTATACGACTTTTAATTAAAGCGGGTAATTTTCCTTTCATTGAGAATTCCAGACATTTTATGACCAGTGTTAGTTGTGCTGTATACACACAGACATATTAATCTATAGTCTATCCAATATTATTACACATATCTAATATAAGGAATAATCATTGTTTTCTTCAGACTCTTTAACATAAATGGCGGGTTTGTGTTTTAGGTATCGCTGGTTTCTTATTTTACGCTGTTTGAATAAATGTACTATTTCCTGTATTGCTTTAAAACACCCCGTTTATCCCAGAATAAAGACACAGTCATTATTTTTTTCCATTTGGGACCCGACAAATTGCAGCAAACTAAGCGATGATTGGTGTTTTCAAGGGGCTGTAAAATCAACCCATTTTAAATTGCATTATTAGATACAAGCTTTAAAACATATGTAAATTCATTTAACCTGCAGATTAATATTTGTAGGGTTTTGCAGTTAGTTTGTGGGTGGGGATTCCAGTATTATTTGACCCCTTCCTTGAAACCTAACAGATACTTACAAGATAAAATAATCTCGGAAAACAAATTTGAACAACTAATTCAGAATACGTTCATGACGCCACGATCGAATTCTTTAAGTAAGGATAGCTCTTGTGCGGTTTTGAATCCAAAAATAAGCTGAACACCCACTTTAAAAACAGCAACAATAAGCTGGACGATTTGTGGATATTTGATAGTTAGAGAGAGAAACATGTATTTATTTTGACATGGCCTAACTTCTGTGGTAATATTTAGAGTTACCCCTAAAATTAAAATTGTTTTAAAATCAATGCCGGACGGACGACGGCACTGCGAATTAGGTTTACAAAACACAGTAACATCACTGAGCTATATATATATATATATTCGTGTAATATTGAAGCTTGTCACCTTTCTAAGTGTAAGTACTGACAGATCAGCTACAATAATCCATCAATTGTCAGAATAGTTCCAAGCAAATCAATAGAGTTGATATAAGCAATACAAAGTGGTCGTCTGATTGTTCTATTGATTTACCCAATATCTGTAATTTTTAGATAAAACAGGAATGGACTGGAATGTAAGACAAATGACAATTTTTATCTGTGGTTACGTAAGTAAAACGGGTTGGGGGGGGGGGGGTACGCGGACACCGGTATTTCTGCCTAATCTTAACTTTCGTCCTGTTCGAACAACTAGATACTTTCCTTGTCAGATTCGAACCTAGGATATCCCCTATGGCAAGCTTAAATACATAGTTATTCAACAAACACTACTACATGTGGTTTTTGTGGAGGAACTTGTCGCCAACCATACTGATACATCGAAAACAAAAACTAAAGCTCCGTAGACATGGAACAGCTTGAAGTTGAATATACTTGACTGCTGCTTTATCTTTTATTCTGAAGATATTTAATATCAATTATTTGATACCCCTCATTATTTAATTCAACAACATTTGTTAGTATTCCCATTGTTTTCATAAATGAGAAACCCAGTAAAGTAATTAAACATGTATTCTCCTCTTGGTACTGTGGTTCCAGTATATTATATTCAGTAAAGAATCCGACATAGGCGTAGGGGGCCAATCTGAGTTGGGGGTGCTGAGGTTATTTTTCCGAAATTTTCTTTGTCACCCGAATTTTCAGAATGAATCAATCATTAACTAAAACGAGTTTTCCACAAATGTTATTGCACGGGTCTTAAGTATTATAGTATTCAAAACGTAAACCGCGAGCGATTTAATTTTACAATTATATTTTTTCTATAATAAATGGTCTCATTCATTGACTTTTGTGCCCGAAAAACGGAAATACCTTACCCGAGAAATTGACGGTTCACCGCCTTTGGGGGGGGGGGGGGGGGTCACGCACTGGCCCCTAGGCCCATGGAATCCAAGGTGGTTATAATCACGTAATATCTAAATATCGCGCCAATAATCAGCCGTATAGGAAAAATGCCAACAAACCAATCTGATATAATTAAGTTTCCCGCCAATTATCCTTGTTGTTAATCTTGAGTAATTATCATTGTTTAATACGTGGTTTTGTGTAGTTAGCGGCAGTAGAAATTATAGGTTTAAAATATCCAAACATTGGTTCAACTACATGTCATTTATCACGTTAACCATTACATAAAGACATGCTAACTACTAGTTTGCATGATCAAATCGTTTGCATTTTTAAAATGAAGCATATGACAATTTAAAAAAAAACCCGATGAATTGGTTGCAATCCAACGTTTCTTTATCTTAGTTCACAGAGCGATTGTGGACTTGTATTCTATTATTTGATATTTACATAACCATTATCTTCTTTCTGACCTTTTAGACACTGCCGCATTTATGTTTATGTGCGAGCCATTTCTAGTATAATTTATCTATTTAAATGCTATTAATTGTCAATATTCATTACTGTAAACCGTGGTAACTTAAGTTTGTTTAAAATATCTGGGTTTATACCATGAATTGGCGCGGCATTTAACGGTTACAGCAAACGAAGAAATACGGTTCAGAATAAGTCCGATACAAACTTTAGTAGGATTCGTATATAGACATTTAAAGCCATTATCTAGTCGTTCCTTTGTGTAGCAAGAGTTTCATTTCCGCATCGATGGCGTGGATTTTCTGTGCATTTTTAACTAAACATGCACCAATGCGAACGTTTTCCTACCTCTGTCAACTGAGAAAGTCATAAGCTTTTCGGGGGGGTTGGATGGCTAAATGGTTAGCGTGCGCGCGCTGTTTCATAAAGTCTGTCATTGAGTCGACTGGCGTGGTTTCAAATCCCCGGTGGAACGTGACAAGGAGTAGGGTCGCCTGTCCAACCTCGTGGGTTTTCTCCGGGTCCTCCGGTTTCCTCCCACTGCTAAAGACCCCTATGCGCAAGCGAATTATTGAAATAAAATTAAACCATATGTTAGTCCCGAAGTGTCGAGTGGACGTTAAACTCCATTTCTCTCTCTCTCTCTCTCTCTCTCTCTCTCTCTCATACGCTTTTCATTACTCTGGTGCACTGTTGTTGGTCTGTTGCGTTTGGTTTGGGTGTAGAGAATAATACCAGGTTAATATTCATATCACGCTAATTATGACTGATATCACACAGAATATCCAAAACACTGATGACATCACTCCTGATACTTGTTACAAGTTATTCTATTTAATTCTTTATTCATCTTTTATTCTTTATCTTTATTTTCCCACACGTTCATCACCATCTCTTATTATACCATATCAAATATCAATAATCATAAAAAACCATATTAATTGTACTTTCAAATAACATGTAGCCTTTTATTGGCATGACCTCCATGTTATCGAATTTTCGCTTTAACTCCTTAAGTAACATGGACGTTGAAATAAAAAAAATAAAAAACACCCAGACCTCCACGATTCTAATTGGAGTTTATGAATTCATGCGCTCGTCAATGATATTTCTATGACGACCCAAAGCGGGAAAGAAAACGGTAGATGATGATTCATGATCTGCTGCCATCAGTATAAAAACATATAAAATGGCCAAAGCAGATTGAATCAATTAGTTTCATACGATCGGTTCCTTTTAGTTATTATCTTATAGTACCCCTAGACATTAATGTAATATCAAGGTACCATTTCTCTTAGAGCAAGATGATCTATTTATTTGGAGTTATTACTAAGGATACTCATCCTCTTACTATACAAGACATTTTAATGCTACGATATGGCATCATTTATTTTTGAAATCCCAAAATAATCTAAAATGAAGATTCAAACTTCCGCTCTCATATACATGTAACTATAAGTATTGCTTATCGTGTGCTAGGTAGGTATGCTTTCTCTGTTTAGAACATATCATACCACTTTTAATTTGAGTTCACATCGGTAACAATTTGTGTACTTGTTAAGATATGTTGCTCCCCTATTCAAAATTTTCACCCATTTTATTTCATGTCACCATTTTTCTCCAAACCATAAAACAGTAGTATGTTATTCATATTGGTGAGTAAATTACGGTAACTGACTTATCTCTTTTAAATTTCAAGCAGGTTATCTAACAAAACCCTAACCATCATGATATCGCTTTATTAATAAAACAATGGCGTTCTATTTTCTAAGATAACAACATAATCCATTTAGTGACCAATCTCACCAAATGGAAATCTTTGATAGCTGGGATAAGTTGAGTGACGGCCGAACAAGAATTGGTAGAAGAAAATCCCCTTTATATTCTTTATAAAAACGGCAGACGGACATTTTCTTTTAACTATACAAGACACGCTCGCCAGCAGGCGTGAGTTAAATGATGACGTAATGTTGCTTGCGTCCATCAACGTCAGAAGTTTGTGGTATGGTTCGTATGATTAGGTTAACCCTGCGCAACCTGCACACAAGTCTGTTATATTTATCCTGGCACGAGCCACATTACTACAGGCAACGAGAGAAGCGTGGGAACCCCATTATAAAAATGCATCTACATCAATATCTACGAGTATAATGTTGTTTTTTTGGCTTATTCGTATCAGATATTCCACTAATAGAATACAAGCGAGAACACTTTTGTAGTTTCTTGGGCGTATAGCAGATTGGAAGGCATTTTCCAACAGGCTGTAGCACAGATGTTTGAAATAAAGACTTAGGAATGCACATTTGTTCCATTTTTTAAAAGATATTGTATACGTTTACCTAAATGTGTATGTGATCGAGTACTTAGATAATATAATACCATACATTCTTGCATATAGTTAACTACACTCAATATATATTTAGTTACAAATACTATAGCCATAGTACACGACCTTGTGCCATCGATTTCTTATGGAATAAACATGGATGTGGCTTTATATAAATTTCAGATATAAAAGAAACAGATGAAGTTTCAGAAGAAATAAAATGTAATTAGTTTCACATATTATTCAAATTAACCCTAGTCTCAGCCTATTACCAGGAATTGAAAATGACGTCATCACAGTCATTTTGGAATTGTGACATCATATCAAAAGTAAGCCAATCGATGCACAATTGTCCAAGGAACAAGCTTTAGGCCGTTTTCGTAGAACGTCGCCCAAGAACAACAAGATAAGTAGTTCCAGGTCCCAAACAATAGTCTACTTAAATAAAAGCATTGTTCACGGGCGGCAACTAAGCTTTTGGAAACCAATAGATAGGTTAAAACGCGTACGATTCGGATGTACTAATTTGCCCCCCCCCCCCCATATTAACAGTGCAGTCAATTCGTGATAGATCGAAACTTATTTTCATAACAAGTTGTAATGTCTCTTTAATGTGGATGTAATATTACATGGCATTCGATCTAGTAGATTTAGAGATGGCCTTAACAGTCAATATCATTGTCCAACTGATTATCTTCGTATTTTCTAGGATTCCACTGTCTTTGTGAATTCACCATTCCTCAGATTTCAAAATTGGCAACAACTTGACAGCTATAGTTATATAATCTACCTGTATTCGTTCATCATGTCTTAATGTTAAACATAAGTGCAGCTGTGTTACCTATAAAGTATTTGAAATTATTATACCTCAATTAGATACAAAAAGAGTCGGTTTCGAGCATAAAGCAGTGTATGCGTGATCTCTCACATAGATCAAGAGAAAACCGTATACTTTCAGGGTACATTTGAACATGTTGATTCAACAGGACCTAAGTGCATATGGTGCGCTGTGTTTTTTATTTAAAAAAAACCCTAAACATATTTAAAAACAGCGAATTATTTATAAGCACAGTAAATACACACGAGGTTTTAATCATATACCAGAGTTTCAAGGTCACGTCTGCCAGTAATAGATTTTACTTTATTTCTACCACAATGCTGCATACGCCCAAAGTTTTTGTGAAACATTTTAACTTGTTTAAAGTACAACCTTGTTGTGCATTTATTTTAAAAGTATAAATTAAGTTGTTCCACTGTTAACATTTAATATTTAAACGACCAAATAAGTAACGGGTATCATTTGAATCAAAACAGAAATGGGTGCTTTAAGTGGGTTTAAAAGTGGCACCTCGTGCGATCCCAAATCTTCATCATCTTCGAAATAAACAGGCCCACATAGTGGGTTTGTTCTCGGTTCTAAGTTTGGTAAACTTAAGCGTGAACAAGTGGACTTTGTATTTTTGTTACCATCCTGCCAGTATCATTATGAAAACAACCGAAAATTAAATAATATTTTGGATGAGAAGGAAAGGGAAGGTGAGGATCGTGATTATATACTTACCTTCTATTAGAGTTCAAACACCTACAGATATTACATTAACATTGATAGGGATGAGATTTAACACGATTGGTTGTATATATTTTATATATACAGGAATCAAGGATGGTATGGCTGATAATCTCCTTAATTAATTCATGCCAATATTAGGCATATACCAAATATGATGGTGTTTGATGAACTTTCAAGCGTTGGCGGATTTTCTTATAGTTCTTTAAAGTCCTAAAGTAGATAAAGTACAAGACGTACTTCTTTGTTTACGGTATAGGCGTCTTCGGCCATATATATACCTACTATAGACGTATCATAAACATATTATATCATAGCCATATAGACGTATCGTACACACGTCAAACGTATGAATCATATACCTTTATATGATAATATATACCTTTATATGATAATATATACCTTTAAGACACTGAATCGCTAACCAGGAGATCTCCGGTTCGCTCCCGGCGTTGGCCGAGAAAGTTCCTCGGGATCACCCGGGTCTGGTTTCCCTTCGTCGATGGTACAGGGCGCAGGGCATGACAAGGAAGTGACCTGTCGTTTGGACGGGAAGAAAAATCGAAGTCTTAAGCAGACATTGGCGTGCACATAAAAGAACGCTGGACAGTTGGAATTCGAAATAAGAGGAGGCCGTATCGCCGCTGTCTGAGATAAATATATCATAGCAATATATCATTCATAGACATGTATCTCTAGCGCAATTCCTATTTCACACTTAATTTAATGTGTTTGGTGTCCATGTGTATGGCATGTTACAATCAACAATTCCTCTCACAGCATTAATCTAACGATTCACGTATACCAATTCTGCAAACAACAAGCGTATATTGTTTTATATATATATATTTTTTGGGAGCTGAAATTTCAGAAAGTTTCACAGTTTGTAATACCTATACTACTTACAGTATAATTTAGGCGAGGTTATCTTATTTCACTGACGTAATACTTGTCCCAGAATTTAGCATTTCAAGATAACATTGAAATAATATTTATTTTTACACCTAACGCCTACACCTACTCCAATGCTTCAAATTATATGAATGAATGAAGGAATAATTGGCAATCAACAGCAGACAAACACACGAACACAAAACGTGCTAGTTTTTGGCAAGTTACTAGGTTGTTGCCAGAGTTATAAACCCAAGATAAAATATAGATCTAACATTGAAGTACATGTTTGTATACAAAAATAGATTATTAGAACACTCGTGCTTCTTTTCACTTCCGATTGGGGGAGTGATGACGTAATACAAATAAACACAAACAGATTTACTGACGTCATAAGCTTCTACAATTTACAGACAAGAATGAATAGCGAGAACATACACATACAGTATTCATTGAATTGAAAAGATGCAGATTTAATCGAATGTTTCGTATTCTGTGACGTCAAAAGGGTGGAATTCAATATTGAATAATAAAAATGTTACACCCAAGATGATTTGTAATGGATTTTCTGCTTAAAACGTCAATATCTTTATTTGTCTATTATTATTTTTAAAAAACCCAAGTAATCTAACTTGCCAAGTTTTTCTTGAATAATAAGCACTGAATTTTTTAATTTTTTTTTTTTGGGGGGGGGGGGCGGAAACAGAATATATTGGATCTTCCACGATGCGTTGCCACCACAAAATGTATGAAATTAAAACAATCGAATTGGACGAATATCGGACGTTAACTATTTAGTTATACCCTGGGTTGGGTGTCGCACACAGGGCAGGGTATGCTTTCAAGAATATCTGATACAATATCTCATATATTTCAAATTTACATTGATAACTATTTAAGTGCTTCATTTATAGGCAATCAATAATGAAATGGGACGGTAAGTATGATATCTGTGAAAACAGGCTCTTTCGTTACCGTCCCATTCTCCGTCTCCATTAGCCCAAAAGGTTCGAAAAAGTAAGCCGTTAAACCCCATTCTAGCCATAACCTCTCGACTACCACCTTGATAAACTAGAAGTCTACAATATTATTCTGATACGTAAGTTCAGTTCTAGCCCAAAAGTTGGAAAAAGTAAGCCGTTAAACCCCATTTCATTTCATTTCCGTTCCATTTTAGCCGAGAGTCCATAACAATATTATTCTCATTGTCTGCGATATCACCTCGATGGAAGCGGACGTAAAATACAACTAACTAACAACAATATTATTCTGATACGTAAGTTCTAAAAGTTGTTACTCTTTAAAGGTCTTAATCCTTTCTTAATGTATAAATTTCAGTAAGGGCCAAATCTTGATAGGTTTCACACATAACTTTTAACATAAATTAATAGAACCAGTTTAACCTCAACAGATTGAGTATTTTTTATTTCAAAATCCTGTGTGATAGTTTTGGATTTAAGGGTGGCGTAGCTGTAATTCATTGTTAATTGTAAATGTTGTTTGAATCAAGGCTGGTATTTTAGCACCAATCCCAGACTAATCATTTACTTTGACCTAATTACATCTCATTATCTAATTAACCTTTATAAAATGTGAGTATTTACTGCGAGATTACAAGTTAAATGGTATTATATATTAGATTATGGTAACAAGCAAACGAATCAAATCTCCATTATTCTTGATATTTTTGTGGTCATTGTATTTATATATTTATGTCGCCCGGTGAATAAATTATAGTGGTTGTTAATTTCCCACTTCAACGCTAGTTTTGTAATTTTCAAACCTTGTACACCATATGCCTAATGGATATATCCGTTCTTAAACATTACTCCAAACACAAAGCCAAGCTTGGATTAAATTTGCCAGCAACTACTGCAGATTCTCCCTCTCCATTCTAAGATTTGAGGCGGAGGCCCTTTTCCAGCCAATTGTCCTAACAATATTATATAAACAAAACCGGTTCATAGTACGTTGTATGACTTTAAAAGGTACAGCAAAACGGTAGATTGTATCCAAGCCTAAATCAAAATCCGTTATGGTGTAATATATAGTCTTTTTGATCTTTGTTCAAAGTAGGCTTGGTTTTAGAATTCTATACCAAAACTTCGATTATGGCTAATCTGTTTTCAGCTCTGTACACCACTTAGGAAACGGGAGTGTGACCATTTATGCTCAGCAATCTACCTCATCATACTGTGACCGAAATGTAAAAGTCAGCATTACTCATGTTTCCATATGCCATCAGTTGGAAAGGAGATACTATGGATCACTAACCAGAATGTTGGGGTTCGATCCCGGTGTTGGCTGAGAAAGTTCCCCACAAGTAACAGCGTCTAGTTGTTCGGATATGACGAAAACCCAAGGTCCAGTGCACACGTCGACGTACACGTAAAATACCTTGATAGTTGGAATTCAATTGCTGTCCAGGCAAAATGTCCCTTACCAAACACTGTATGGCTTATGCCGTCGTCATTCATCAGGAGGATAAGGACTATCCAGATAATGACAAAGCTTCATATTTATCTGTGGTAAGCGATGTCAAGACAATGTTATTACATCACCAGAAGGAGTTAATTTGACTAATAATGATATGGCCAAGCATTATTAGATACCCCCTTTTATCACTCTCAAGGTTAATATCGGAAACGGTACGTTGGCTTAAGAAGCAGGGGTCTCGAGTGCAAATCCGACAGTCCGGAGAAGAACACCTTTGCTACATCTATATTTTATCGGAGGAGTGGTCTAACCCATTCGCTTCATATTTCACTAAGAGCGAGCGATATATTGAAATAAAAATATACTATATGTTAGTCCTGAAATGATCTAGTTTATTTGAGTTACGTTAAATTCAGATATGGAGACCGTATAATTTTAATTTCCCCAGGTTTATAACGTAATGAACATTGGATTAATTGGCACTTTATACCGAAACATATTTATAAATCAACACCGAGAACTTCCGATCGTCATCAGCCTCGTGCAGAAAGGTGGGATGTTACACCTCATTACATTTCATTTCACGCCGATAATTCTTTTATTAAAACACAATATCTACTTTTAGTTTAAATCTATTTTACAATAATATCACATAATATTCTTTTCCCATCCAAATGAAATTCACCACTTGCACAACTGAGAAAGGAAATTAAATGGATAAATACAAAAAGCAGTCTAACTACATATGTGATTTTTCCCGGAAGTAACTGTCTGAATAGCAATCTTATTTAGTTTAATCGATAAATTAAGTTTTGCTTATAGTGTCAGTATTTCTAGAAGAGTTACAAATTTCCGTTTCTAATATTCATCTCAAAATTACCAGTGCCACTGAGGACCCAACTTGAATGCAGTTACTCTTCAATTTATGTTTATCAAGGTGAAGATCGCTTCGTAAAATCCGTTCCTGAAACAAAAAGTGCCAATGAATTAATATGTATGTCTTATAGTCTTTTATTTAAGTGTGGTCACTTTTACAATTAATGGTAGCCTTAACTGCCATTTACTTTTCTTTATTATCCCTTGACAATCTAAATGTCTTCATTTATCGTAAACGATGGTTCTCCATCAAACGCAATCCGGTCATTACGGTTAGCTTATTATTTGTCTTGTATACAGGAGTGGGGCTACATGTTAACAAGACTAAATAATAGTTCGGAAATAATAAAGGAAAAGAAAGAGACAATTGGTGTGTTAATGAAATTATCCCTGCAGATATCACCCGATCCCATGCCCCCCCCCCCGTCTCGCCATACACCCACTAGTGACGTCAGCTCCTACAACGGACTGGCTCTATTGAAAGCAACAATATAGAAACTACATTTAAGCATTATTCGAGTACCATTAAAGATGCATTATGGGAGGTTAGATAAAGAGCTGGCAGTTCTCACTATAATAGTTAAAAACTAAATACTGTAAAGGGAATTTGCTGAAAATTTCAGTCAAATTGATCCACTATGAACCGAGATTTTAGCGATTGAATTTTCCAACTTGCCTCGATCATCATTACTAAAGTCGGTAGGATATAAAAACATAGGCTCGATTATCCATTTCATGATTAAATTATAAGTGGAAGTCGAACAGCAAATCGGAACCTAATCCAATAAACATCGCAGGCTAGCGATGCCATCGAGAGTTGATTATGGTTTGGATAAGTAAATTAATGTCTAATTAATAATTTAGATAACATTTCAGGCCTAAAGAAAGACCTGCAATAGGCACATTTAGCTGTTGCATAATGTATGTTTAACAGGAAATGAGAATTCTATTGAAAATTTTAGTCTGCAATCACTAATTATCATTGCCAAGCGCGGGCCCCATTTGGACGCATGGTGTTGTTGATCTGTACATATATTTCATTATAACCATTGATTGAAACAATGATCGTATATTATGAAACTTCTATCAGCTATAGTACGGTTCTAACCACTTTATCATTGTTTTATGGTGGCTTTACTGGCTTATGTCCGTACTTTGGTCGACCAGTGGTCATTAATCAGTGTTAATGTGGACAGTGGTATATCCGAGGGGGATATCCGTCCACCTGAGATGATTAGTTTAGTGTAGGTTATAGATCGCTGGTTGTCATGGTCGTCTGGACAATTATATGTAAATCACTTGGGTAATCGTTATAAGATCTTTTACTTAGAGAACTAGAGTATACATCTCTCTACTGTTAAAATCAGTATATAGAAATTCCTTAGGCTATCGGGGTTCAATGTCATTCGGATGAAATATGGTATCGTCGTTTCCATTGCTGCTGTCCAGGCCAAATTGATTCTTCCATCAAAAAACAAAATGATGCCATTGGTCAGAGTATTGGTAGTTCAGTAGGACGTTAAACCCCATTTCATTTATATTGGTAGTTCACGTAAAAGGTCCATGTCAGTTAGAATTCAAAGAAATGGCGGTGAAAGCACATTTGTCCTATCTTTCTAACAGAACATAGCCAATGAAATTATCATGCTGGTTTCACAATAACAGAAGTATCGTGGTGACGACACATTAAACCCCATTCTATAAATTACAGTTTTCTTCAATTACGAGGGCAAGTCTAACCATCCTCCGGACCTTAAACAGTCGATGTAAACCGGATGAGGATTAAGATATATTCCTTTGAGTATTTTATCGAGTGTAGTGAACCTCTAGATATTGACCAGTATAATCTGTAAGATGAACTTGTGATCCGATACAGTATATCAATTTTATTTATTCATGTGGTAAAGTCAGGGGATAAAATCGATAGAAGATTAGTAGCCAGAGAATTAAGTTAAGACAGTTCCAGATGTCGATAGGTTATTTGCCTTTTTTTACTATGGTGTGTTTCTTGTCACCATATTCCACTTGTCAGCTAGAGGGGAGAATCTATGTGTAATTGTATTAAACTAATAAAAATCTTCTGCGTGATATACAATCTTCACAGGAAGCTGTGATGTTTGAATCACGGAATAATAGAACGTTTTCTAATGGTAAAGACTATTGGAAAACGAAGTTGTTGTAAATAATTTCGATCCGATGACACTAAGAATGAAAAGAGGTATTGCAGTTTAAAATACAATTTGCTATAATGTAAACTCGGGGGAAATTGGAATACACTTATCTAATATAGTTAATAATACTATATTTTTCCCCAAAAATCAAAACAAAACCAAACAATAGAGTATGGCCAACGATAAGTAGACTATGTGTTAGATGTATTTCTATAAAATCAGTTTCGACTAACTTTGACATCAAAACATGTAACGCGTGAATCTGACAAAACCGTTTTTTGTGTCCAGTTGACTCAATCCACTTCTTCCAGTAAGGATAACAGTTTGGTTGATTTATAGCTTAGTGGAAATCATGCTATGAATCTCAAGTCTTTAGTTGACATACCAAAACTTGAAGAAAAAAGATAATTTCTGTTTGATTTAATTTAGAGGAAATAACATTTATAAGCTTTAATGGTACTCTCATTCCTATATTTCTGTGAAGACAAGACGTTTATTTCCATAAATAAGATAATGGTTCTCTTTTGCAAGTTGTGTGCGAAAGAGAGAGAGAGAGAGAGAGAGACAGAGAGATGGACACATGGTTTAACACCCAATCCACACAAACTAGATCATTTCAGGACTAACCTATGGTTTATATACATTTAAATAATTCGCTCCTCCACACTAATCACTCAAAGAGTGGGGAAACCTAAGAACCCGGAGAGAGCGACCTTACACGTACTGGTATGAGATCGCTACCAAAACATTTGTAACGTCGGCTGTTATAATGTATACGGGACATACCATTCTACCTCCAAGTCTTGTTTCCTTGAAATGAATGAATATAAAGGAAACAAACTGCTAGAAATATAAAAAGAATTGTTACAGGCAATTGAGATATAGGATCTGTTTATAAGATGGCACTGGCTATTTCCAGAAGAATCATTAATAAAAACAATATGTTCATATGATATAGGAATTGACAGTTCCAACATCGTATTAATCACATGAAAATAATACCCTTGCTTCCTTCTGTTTACAACAATTAAGACATCGGCACCATCAAAGGTTCTGAAGACATGATCGAAGCAGACGCCCAGAGCCAAAAAACAAAACAAATGTGATATATATACGCGATCTGTTTCCAAGTTAATTTATTATTTACATGTTCCCTTTGGGTCTCTCTGTGTATACTCAGTACAAGTACTTAAGATATTTCTCTGGACATATGATTGCACTGGATCTATGGGGTGAAAGGTCAAGGTCATGTATAAGACTTCACCTTTTTTAAAACATATCTGTAAACAAAACAATTATATGTGTATAGCCAACGAGAACTATCAGTTCTTTCTACCTTAAAGATACAATTTCATATTTTTAAGTTATATTTTTAAAATTTATTAAAATAAAGCCTTAAAATAGATGGTATCCATAAACCGTCCTACCTTGTTAAAGAATAATTATATTAATCCTATAATGCAAAAATATCATTTTCAACTTCAAATTCCAACGTTTGAAGGTAGCTAATGCATGGAGGCAATAGGAAAACAAGGGAGGTAATTGTGTTATTATTTTCTGTGTCAATGATTTTTAAGGGTGGGAAATAATGCCCATGGTCGTATAATAGTGAGTTGATAACCTGTTGCGCAAAAAACATAGAAATAATTATGTTTTGACGTTCTTAGAAAATATGAAATTCTCGCTTTAAGTAGAAACGCTATACAGGGAATGGATACACCTAGAACTGGGTTTTCATATCTTAAAGTTTAAATATGGCATTATTACTCAACTAAACAAACACTATAATATAAAAAGTTGATGAGCGCTTTCACTTCAATATACAGCTGTAATTAGTCCCTAGTTATTAAACGAAAACATGTATGACTTTTCAAAAACCTCAAGGCGGAGGGATAACCTCGGGTGGGGGGGACCAATGGAAATGAAATTAAATTTTGTTCTTATATCGAATTCCGACTGTCATGGGATCTTTTTTACGTGCACGCCAATGTGTACACGGGACCTCGGATTTTCGTCCCATCTGAACGACTAGATAGCTATCCTTGTCACACTTTTACTCACTTAGCCACCGTGATGTCCATTTTGTGCTGGAAATCTGAAATGGAAATATCTTATAGTGTATACAACCCCTGTCTGATCGTGAATTTAATATTCTAGTTTATCAGCTTCCTGCTGTGTGACTAGTATTGAAAGATTGTGGTCAGAAGTTTACAAGATCTTAGTACATGTATATAAACTTGGTCTTTTTCTAAGGAGTGGTAAAGAGGTGACTGATTCCAGTATCTATACTGCTTTTAGTAATGGTTTATAATAATTGGTATGCCTGGTCACAGTTATAATTAAAGTACTACATTCATACACCACAGCTATGGATATTTTGTTTGATTGCCTGGAGCAATATCCGAGCTGTGTGTATGCCGTGAAACTTGCTGAATGAGCAATTGAAGGAACGGGTGGAAATTTGAATAGTCTCCTTATTATCTGCTAGAAGGCTATTACTGTTACTTCTCTGATTCCCTTTTAACACCAACTTTGAAATAGTTTCTTTTAAAAACAGATAAATGGACAATTATTGGGTATTTCTAATTTACCTAAAGAATAATATTTAAAAAAAAATAATTTATTTTCATCTTCAAGTGGTACAAAACTGAAATGTATTTGGTTGCTAAGTAGAAACATTAGTAACCCATTGGAAATCTTATCACTGGCATAAGGTGCATATAATCTTAAACATACATTATGCAAGAGCTAAATCTGCCTATTGCAAGTCTTCTTTAGGACTGAAATGTTATCTAAATTATTAATTAGACATTAATTAACTTATCCAGACCATAATCAACTCTAGATGGCATCGCTAGCCTGCGATCTTTAGTGGATTGTGAGTCCATTTACTGCATAACTTTCCTTCACGATTTAACGATTAAATGGATAATCGAGATTATGCTGTTTATCGCACTGACTTTAGTAATGATGATCAAGGCTAGGCGGAAATTCAATCGCTTTGTTCTCGGTCCATAGTGGATCAATTTGAATGAAATTTTCAGCAAATTGACTTTACATTATCTAGTTTTTAACTATAATAATGAGAACTGCCAACTCGTTATCGAATCTCCCATAATGTATCTTTAAGTGACCGTTAGATGTATGCCATTTCAGATGTGGAGCCACTGGATCTACAGCGTTCCATTTTCCAAATTGTCTGGAAACCCTTGATCCGCCCTGTATGTAAACTGAGATAAGAGTATTTACTACCTATTCTTCCACTTGAAGGTAATAACAACAGCTACAAATCTTTCCAATAGAGGAAATGATTTTATCAATATTGTCAAGTCGAATCAGTACTATCCAACCGTGAAAGCACTGGATCACAAAATTACAACATTTACGATAAGAAATCATTATAGAAAGTACTGGTACATATTTTGCTAAAACAAGTATGGCTATCTAGGAACTTTCTGGAATACCAATCTCTGTTGGTTAATAATCATGGAAAGCGGCATTAACAGAAGTATCGCAGACGTGCAATTAGTAGAGAAGTGGCGATGATATGATACGTCTTCCATTAAAGGAATGATTTACAATGGTTAAAGCCGTTATTCCTTGTCAGAGTAAGTAACCAAGCTGGCGGGTACAATTAGCGTTCTGCAAACGATTCCTGCAAGTAATGCGATTACTAATCCAAGATTTGACAATCTGCATGTTCCAGTTTCACGCCCAGGGATATAGTGAGAGATAAAGATTGTCGTTAGTTTAAGATTAGTGCCTGAAGAAAGGAGTTAATACCATGATATAAAAGTCTTATAGACCATGTTGATTTCTATCATCAAACGTCTTATTTACAGTTACAGTACGATGCAAGCCAAAGGCTTATAGCAAATTCTTACAAGTCTTTTATCAGTTGCTCGTTATATATGTTCAAATAAATTATAGTTGAGGGGGTGAAATTATACCAAATAATTACTTTAAAATACTTTGTTCAAATGTCACATATATAACCAAGCAACACTACGATTTTAGAACCCCGATCAATGGAAGAGAAGCTATAACGAGTTATCGCTGGATTGGAAAACGATGGTACTAGATGTTCGGCATGGGAGAGGTCATAGCTTGCATCATGAGGCTCAATGGGTATACTGTTAAAATTTTAATGTAACTGGTCTGTCAGGATAGTTGTGAAGCAACGAGTTTTGCTGAGAGGGGGTTCAATAGTTATCGCCATCATGTACACTAGGCAGCTCCGATTATTTGAAATATTCCGCGTTACATATCGCATCTTCGATTACCAATATTGTCAAAGATTCTTTTACGTGCACGCCAATGTGTCCACAGGAAACAGTCATTTTTCTGGTCCCATCCCAACTACTAGGAACCGCAAAATATATATCGAACATTTGATAACTGATTTGTAGGAATTTACTATAAGCCTTCAGCTCTTTTCGTACTGTACAGTGCTCTGACTACTCGATTACCATGGCCTCCTGTGGACAATGACAACTGTGATTTTTACCTATTGCCTGTAGTTTTAATAAGTTAAAATAACGCCTCTCAATTTGGACATAGAGCTATTGATATCAGTTCTAGCCCAAAACTGGACATATAGTAAAACTCCTGTTCTATACGGCTTAACGTCCATAATGACTCTACAGCAGTAATAACATGATAGATACTTTTAATATCTATAAGATGTTGTGTTTTAACTAACTACCTATCCTGAACATTTGTATATATTACAATGTGTTTTCTATATAAAA
This sequence comes from Patella vulgata, assembly GCF_932274485.2. NCBI lineage: Eukaryota > Metazoa > Mollusca > Gastropoda > Patellidae > Patella > Patella vulgata. Next base: position 34,037,232 of record NC_065883.2, read on the forward strand.
TGTTTTATGTGTTGTATTATAATAAAATGTAACATGCTGACATCAAACACATCTGGTTTATATATATAAATGCTGACAACTATATAATATGAGTCATTGAGGAAATTCACGTCTATCTCACACTATATCATATTAACTTCTCATTTTAATAGAACTCAAATTTAATACAACAGCCTTCTTATTTACACTAAAAACTATCTCGAAATCTTGTATGTGCACGTATCTTGTATGTGTAGAGAGATATCCTGCTTGCATTTCCGGGAAAGTGTTTTAAAACTATAAAGAAACATTTTACTTGCACTTAATACTGAAAACAGTCTAAAGATCGTTTCCTTGCACTCAATACTGAAAACTGTCTAAATACGGAGATCTTTTCCTAACATGAAATACTGAAAACTGTCTAAGCGGTATTTTACATTATTAAACAAGCACTAAAGGCTTTACTGGTCCCCTGGCAACTCAAGGAATTGAATCCAGTATCCAATCTTGGAGACCACAGCGGGTTTTAATGGGTCAGCACTAGATTTAATATGTTACTTGGGTGCTGATTATTCAGATTCGTTCAAATGAATTTACTTGTCCCCATTCGGTGGACCCTCGAGGATATTATTGATTAATGTTTTGAAATAGCTACACACATGTGAGTAACTCAAATATACTTGGCTCAGTTGCAGCGGGAACGCCGATTTAAACATCACATTAATTATTGAACATTATGTAAACACCAAATCGGACTCTTTATCTTTGAACAATATATAGCTAAATAAAAGACTACATTAATCTGTCGATCTTATAATTTAATCGTATAGATTAAAAACAGTAGATGAACAGAATTCGATACCTAACTTCCCTCGAACTTCAAAGGGCCCCACTTACTTATTTTAAATTTCTCAAATACGACCATGTTTGTTTACAGATTAAGTTTTATAATGAAGTAATTAAAACTATTTATAGCATACGGACATTTTTGTGGTGTTTATATTTCCATTTAAAATTGGGTAACCGATCTACCTAAAAATTTTTAACTATAGGATAGGAATGAAGTTTAACGTCTTGTGAATATGGTATTTGCGTCATTTTGAGAATAAGATACGGTTATTTTTCGATGGGGAGAGAGAGAGAAATGGAGTTTAACGTCCACGCGACTCAAACTAGGTCATTTCGGGACTAACATATGGTTTAATTTTTATTTCAATAATTCGCTTGGGTGTAGGAGTCTTTAGCTGTGGGAGGAAACCGGGGGGCCCGGAGAAAACCCACGAGGTTGGACAGGCGACCCTAATCCTTGTCACGTACAACCGGGGATTCGAAACCCCGCCAGTTGACTCAATATGATACAGTGCGCGCGTGCTAACCATTCGGCCATCCAACCCCCCATTTTTCAATGGTCATGTATGCAATGCTAAGGGGCTTGAAGGGGGGGGGGTGACTAGCTTCGTGTCCGCCCACCTTCATCCAATTCCATCTGTCAAGGTTTCTTTCAAGTACTCTTTCATTAATTTTCTTTGAATATATTTTGTTTTTTGTTTTCGTAACTATGTTTAAATTGATAATTACACAAAAGAATCTATTGAAATCTGAAATACCATTGTATTGTCTAACTTTTAGTGCGTGATTGTTTTTTAAAGGTTTATTTTATTATATAAATATTTACTCAGAATTAGAGATTTGGATGCAAAAACAATGCATCAAAGCAAAGTTGCTCTGGTGAAATTGATAATGGAAAAATCAGCATTCAATATTCATAGCATTTAGTGGGTTTTATCAAGTATCAATCATACATAAATGAAAGCAGTAAATGTTGTTTTTTGTTCTGTTTTTGCGCGAACAATCATAACTATTTAATTATAGATGTATCTTTCGGTTGTATCAGTTTGTTCTAACCGGCATATTATCCTACTATCATTGATCATTTTATAATAAAAGGCTGGACGATATTGCTGTAATAGTCATCATGCGTGTGGCATGTAGCCTCCAGTGGTGAGGAGGGGGATTCGTCCAATATTATGCAATTTATCACGATGAATGGCGACTAAAGCAAAAGGCGTACACAGATAATTTTGAAAGATAAGTATGAAGAGGTTATGGCGGTGCGCTACGTTAACTGAATAGTGAATAACTCTATGCAAAAGAATAGTTGAAAGAGTGCAAGGATAGATGAATAACCGTAAAACAAAACAAAAAAAAAGACATAACAAACGTTTCTGGAACACAACAGAGACCACAAAATTAGATACATTCCCAGATAAGATATATACATGTAATTAAAACGGAAGAACCGAACACTTGCGAAATAAAAACATGCTTGCATGTTTGCTTCAAGAAATACGGTACATGTTCTTGAAGGAGGAGATGCATCTAAAAATCTATTTAAAAAATTTCATATTCTGATCACTCGCCAAAAATCTCCATTCATTATTTTGATGAATTCATCAATTCTTTCATAATTTAAAAAAAAACTACTTGTACTTTTTGCTTCACAAACAGCTACATAACTAAGAACATATCTGGAAAATTAAAAAAAAAACTATTCGCATAGGGTATACTTAAAGATACATTATGGGAGATAAGATAAAGAGATGGCAGTTCTCGCTATAATAGTTAAAAACTAGATAGTCTAAAGGTAATTTGCTGAAAATTTCAATCAAATTGATCCACTATGAGCCGAGAACGAAGCGGGTGAAATTTTCGCATAGTCTCGGTCATCATTACTAAAGTCATTAATATAAACAGCATAGTCTCGATTATCCACTGTTTTGATTTAATTATCAATGGCCGTTAAGCGGCATGTAGGAATCTAATCCAGCCTTGACATCGAGAGTTTATTATGGTCTGGATAAGTTAATTAATGTCTAATTGATAATTTAGATAACATTTCAGGCCTTAAGAACACCCTGCACGTTTCAAGTCAGTAGCTTGAAGCGTATATATGGTATTAGTGTCAGTGGCTTGTGGCACGAAGTAACAGTATATTGTCGCATACATAATATATTATGTCAACGCTTGGGCGACATAATATATTGTGTTGACGCTCCAAGCGTGTTAGCATATTAGACCTGTAGACTCAGTGGAATGTACGCGTCATCAGAGCCATAGAAAGTGTCCCTGTAAATAAAAGAGGGCATCCTTATCAGAAAAAGGGCACCTGTGATGTCAGAATTTCAAAAAAGGGCACTTTTCTTTCGGATTAGGGTTAGGGTTAGGGTTAGGACACAGAAAAGAGAGAAAAAACAGAAAAGAAAAAAACAAGCATTCATTGGTTATCAAAGCGCCAATTAAATCTATCGTTGCAAGTTCATGCCTAGTCACCTCCATCCTAGTTCCAAGCGTTGACATAATATATTATATCGCCCAAGCGTTGACATAATATATTATGTATGCGACAATATACTGTTACTTCGTGCCACAGGCCACTGACACTAATACCATATATACGCTTCAAGCTACTGACTTGAAACGTATCGCCTGTTAAGAAAGACTTCTAATAAGCAGATTTTGCTCTTGCATAATGCATGTTTAACCTTCAGAGGTCGGATATTTTTTTGTGTTTTTTTTTTTCTTAAGGAAAAATCAAATCAGTACTGTTTTTTCTTCTAAACTTTGTGCCTTATGAGTCACTGGCAGGGTTTTACAGCATCTGTTAAGCTTTTATGCCAGATAATTTAAATGATAAACAGTTAAGTAAAGCCTACTTCATGAATTATTAAATATACACATTTTAATGGCATAAAAAATTAATTTACAAATGATACAGGCCTACAGGTTTCATCGACAAACATTTCTTTGTACACCAAAATGACAAATCGAACGTAAAACGTCCTCTAAATTAAAAAAAGGGCAACAACTAAAACATAAAATAAAACTAAAATGACGAAATATTTAAAAGTTCTTATCTGCTTGGAAGTCAGATAATAATGATTTAATTCAAAAATATATCGAAAAGCCGTCTGCACAGAAGTTAAAATTATTGTGCTACATTAGCTTTTGCGCTTGTATCATTTTCAATGTCTTTTTCCTAATGGTCGGATATCGAGAAAAATATTTTCATAGGAAAAAAACAACAAAAGAAATGGAAGAAAAATAGGACAAAATAAAATATTGACGACTTTGGATTTTTTTTTAGTCAGGAGATAATTGAGAAATAGATTGGTTTGGTCGTAGATCAGTGAATAGGGTCGACATGACTAATACCAAGATATCAGTCAAATTGACACGGATAACTAGCAGGGTCATCATTAAAACAAAAGGGGGTCATCATGATTGACAGATCGCCAAATGACCAATGGATTGCGACGGTTAATCCAAGCGATGGCATACTGGTGACTCATGATTCAAGAATATTGTGTATTTTATACGGGTATTAACAAAGGGAGAAATCATTTATTTATAACTTTACATTTCACCTCAAGGCGTGTTTTATAAACGCACAATAAAAACAACAACTTCTCGCAGTTGACTTTGCTCATTTTAAGATCAAAGTGATAAAGAGTTGACTTACAAAGTTCAATATATAAATACAATTGTTTACAAAATATTAAATTTTAATGAGTTCAATTAAGCTATTGGAAGCTTGTTACATTATGTAGAAAGTGTTTGACGTTGGTAAACACGGCTGGCTTAACCTGTCTGTGGGCTAAACAAAATTGACATTGTAAATCAGAGAAAACAGTCTTTAAACACGTTTATCAAACCGATATAAAATATATAGAAATATTTTGTAAATCGTATGCTGTGTGATTATTTTAACGTATTTCTTCAATTGACCAAGTATCTTATCGAGAATATTTGCGGTCTTTCCAGTCTATTTCTTACAGACTAAATATATATTTTGTGGTTATTAGTATAATAATAACGAGGTTAGATTATGAATCATAGTGTGAGAATGTTAACCTCAACATATGAACACCATTAAAACTGGACACCCCTCGACCTCTCAAAATAAAGAAGTCGACCTATTCTAATTAGTCTGGGTGTTTCCTGGTCACGGTGTGAATATGGGTCAGTTATTTCTGACTCATAGTGTCTACTTAACCCTGTGTTTGACCATAGTCCAGCATGATAGCCCATCTGTCATGGTAATTATTGATAACGATGATGACCACCAACACATCTTACACAATTTGAAATTCATGAAATTGTGCAAAATTACTGTTTTTCTCGGTCATCTAGCTTCAGTACATATATATCATTAAATAAATCGGGTCCACTTATTTTACAATCTAAGTAGAATTAAATTACAATTTCTGATGTTTAATCTTATAAACTTTCCGTGGGTGTTCTTCTTTCATCAGCCCATCACCATACATTAGTCGTAAACTCATCCCAGAGGTACTCGTATATTATGTTTGGGTTTTAAAATTTCATAACTCACCATAAACCATCCCTGCACACCAGTACGGACTATTTGATTAGTCAATAAGTTCACGTAATCTGAACACGGATTCAAAGAATTACATGTCAGATGTTAATATATAGTAGATCATCAAGAATAAAACGAATCATACACAAAAACACATACTTATGGAAAAACAGCTACTTAATTATTTGGGCGACGTTTCGAAGAGTATTCCTTCAACGTTATCAAGCTAATAACGTTGATAACGTTGAGAGAATACTCTTCGAAACGTCGCCCAAATAAATAAGTAGCTGTTTTTCCATAAGTATGTGTTTTTGTGTATTGCTCTATCCAGTTACTAAATGCCTCTAAATGATTAAAAACGAATCATGTTTATTTGTTACTTATATTTAATATAAATCAGTATTTGATATAATCTATATATGGATATTGACCTTTTATTCCCGAAGTCTATCCATCAGACACGTTTTAAAATTATGTCCAAATTATTACTCCGAGTGTGTTTTAAAACGTGTTTTCACTTTAAAAAAAGAAGACTTGTTAGATCCAAAATATAGCGCTAACTGTAATACTAACGCAAAAATCAAAATAACATTTTAATTTCGATTCCGTGTTGTGTTGTATATGTATATTAATTTAAGCCTTTTGAAAATCTGATATGTTTAATTTTAAAAGCGTGTGCTTTTGTTTTTTTTGTTGTTGTTTCTGAATTAAAAGTTCACTAACATCGTACTAATAAGATTAAGTCTCAGGTAAGAAGATTTAAAATCGTGTTCTTCAGATAATATTCCACTCACATGCAATCTATAAACTAGTATATAAGTAGCTAATTCTCAAAGGTAGATATATGTAATCGTTTTTATTTTTCATAAAAAGCTTAAATTTGACTCATTTTGTATTTTCCATTTTTAACAAAATTTCATAGAGCCATGTCTTTTTAATATATAGTGTTTTGTTTTGTTTTGTTTTATTTATTTATTACCCTTTGTTGCAATTTTAGTCACTGTTATCCTGGAAATGCCGACACGCTTTATCCGTTTTTTTCTTCATGTCTTGTTACATTTTGTCGAACTATCATATAAATAATAAAATCTACAATGCATAGTAAGCCGGAAAAATTGCATGTTTAGGGAGAGAGAGAGAGAGAAATGCAGTTTAACGTCCACTCGACACAATCTAGGTCAATTCGGGACTAACACATGGTTCAATTTTATTTCAATAATTCGCTTGCGCGTAGGGGTCTTTAGAAGTGGGAACTGGAAAACCCGGAGAAAACCCACGAGGCTGGACAGGAAACCCTACTCCTTGTCACGTACAACCGGGGATTCGAAACCACGCCAGTTGACTCAATGACAGACCTTATGATATAGCGCGCACATGAGTAATTAAACATCTGAAAATAACAGACTATTATTTTACATCGTTTTCTTATGTGAAATAGATTTGAGTTGTGAACTAATTTTACTCAAAAATACCTTATTGTTACGATGTACTAAAATATTTGTTATTGTTGTTGTTTATTGTACTTTTAAAGCCCAATACATTTTCCACGACTAAATCGACGCTAAGATATACTCCATTAGATTATTTACACTCTTTGAATTCATTGTTTTTCAAAGTTGTATATTTAAAAACTAACTGATAATTTTCCCTCGATTTTATAAAAATTTATATATCAATTTCTTTAATTACTCCTCACAGATTCACTTTCCATTTAAGAAAAATTGTGCAAAAGATCACAAGCCAAATGAAATGATTTTAATCTGTGATTATTTTACGAAATATTCTATACATAATTAAATAGATAATATCGTAGTTAAAACGTGACAAAGAACCGCGAATTGTTAAAAAAAAAAGAAAAAGAAAATGATACTCTGTGATTTGAATCGTTGCTGTCTGGTTTCCCAATCATTCAATAAATAATAGAAAAGGGAGACATAGAAAATATGATATGAATCATCAGCGTCATGTTCTCTCAGGTAATTTTCTTTATGTCAGGTAATAATAACAAGATTGTGTATTTAAATAGGAATTATTGTCAATTATACGACTTCTTTTTCTATCTTCAGGGGTTATAATGTTGTTATACCTGTCATATTGTTTAATGTTTTATTTGAAGCATGTGGCACATCAAACACGAATAAGACAAAAGAGGTATTTAACTCCGCAGGTAGTCGCTTTTGTTTAATCTGTCTTCATCTCCGAATGAGTCACAGATTGCCATAAAGCAAGCCAGTCCGTCAATTTAGGTATCGAATATGTTGTCAGTCCAACTGTCTGGCTCCATATCGAAAACAGTGACGAATCAGCCTTGCTAAAACCGGACAAAAGATAAACTTTATTGCCAGCTACAATCTCAGGTAGTATTCACCTGGGTAGTAGAATCGGCCCAATACATCAAATATTTACATTTCTTTGTTGCACTCCACACCACGCGTGCATCCAGGTACATGCAGACATCGTCGAAATCGCGGGAAATATTCGTTACCTTTTAAGGAACTTATAAATATGCAACAGGCTTTATATTGGTTTATTTCGTTATATTACCTGCAAACGCCTTTCAATTAGAACCAATCATACACCATTTACCGCTTATCGCATTCCAAACAAGGATGTCACGCACGTGCATTCTGTGTACTCAAAAAACGTGATTATCCAGTTCATCAAAAGTATTCAATTATTATAAGTCTAATGTAAACGAGACTACAGGGGAATAATGGAGAACACGTCACCTTAGTCTATACTTTTTTCCCAATTGAAGAGAATAATAAAAAGTTGAGGATTTTCACCTTAAACAAAGAATGCCTGTCTCCACTGTCGAAAAAAAGGTTTTTAAAACAAACAAAGCAGGATGATGACTAAATATAAAACTGTATGACTAATACAACGTACAGTTCAACATTATAGTATTGTGTTATCTTAACTTCGGGAAAAATAAACGAGTAGTCAGTTGAGAAGGGAAAATGACTGGCATTACTTACGTAACAATATTATTTTGTCGTACCTTAAATGACATAATTATTTTACTTAGGGTTTAAATGATTCGTAACTTTAATATACAAAATATATCAATGGGTTGTAAGTCAACAAAAAAGACAACTAAATATTTAAAATAAAAATTCTTGGTAATGGCGACGTTAATTGGTTTAAACAAATAAATATATGTCGATTTTATCTGAATATTCCTTACTGGAGAAAAATGATGCGGTTGCCATTTTTAATTTCTTTTGAAACAATGACTCAATTATGCACATATAAAAGATATTAAAAGCTAAGCTGGTTTGATCCTTCTTTCAACATATTGTTTACAGTCGTATATAATAAGGATGATTCAAGTAACTAACCTTGTGGCATGCCTGCATGGGCGCTTCATTTCATGTAAATATATAAGTAGTACAGTCATACATAGTATAACGGTTATACAGAATAGATTGTGACTGCGTGACGAGACAATGACAACACAATTTTTAATACTTGAGAGACATACTTATTTGTGGGGCTTTGTATTCTATGTTTTCATCATTTCAAAAGAGTTTGCTTCCCTTAAAGGGACAATAACACTCTTGCTGGCTTGAAAGCTCCAGAAAATAAATAATATCTCCATCTAAGTACTAGATGTTTAAGTGTCCTACCTGTTGTGTAAATTATCCATTACATCCTATTTTACTTGTCCAGAGGGTTCGAAAATATTTTTAAATCGAAGTTTCATTTGAAAAGGTTTACGTTAGACGTTTCAAACCATTATGTTGAATTTTTCAAAAATTTTAAATAAAGTGTGTTAAGATGAAATTTGTATCATCAATTAATTGAAATATTCTAAAATAGTACAATTTGTTGACCAGAATAAAAATTGGGACATTTTATTCAGTTACAACAAGAGTGGTATTGAGCCTTTAAAGAGTATAACTAATTAGTTCCTACACTCGCGCTGTCTTTTTTAAGGACTCAACATTTAAGAAATTATTAACAGAAAATAAAACGGTAATTTCCTGTCATGTATCTCTAGTCCTTTCTTTACCCAACTGAATACTGTGATGTACACTGCCATTATAAATATGTACGTACTCACAGAAAAAAAAAGTAAATTCCTTTGGGGATGGCAATCGTACTTCACGCAACCCAAGTATCTCCAATTTGTTATTATCCATCTCTTTTACCCTGTGTTGTTTTTCCGAACAGTTCTTGGCGAAGAGAGTGTTTATCTTGGAAATTTCAGCCTTTCACGTGCTTTTCCCCGTGTCGTTTCTATGTCCGTCCATTCAAATAATTTTCAGTTGTCAAAGCTTCCATTGTTATAAGTTACACTGATCTGGAGCTGCTTACCAGAACCATTTTGGTGAAATAACGAACATGTTTTGATTTTTAGAGTTTGGTGGGGTGGGGTGGGGTGGGGTGACGGGGGTGGGACGGGTGAGAGTATCAAGTGGCAGGAATTTTTCTTTGATAAATTAAGACCTTTTATACGGTCATTAGACCAAGTTTAATATTTTTTTACATAAAAAGATTATTTACTAATTGCGTTAAGATTATTTTTTAGAGATAAGAATATGTTATCTACCAACCTTATTATGATTTAAGCCATAAAGACGTATACATGTACAGATCTTGCACAATATCTCACGTCAGTTATTCATGTATCATAACTGGAATAAATTGTGTAATATGGTATTTCATACAGCTTATTTCTACAAGGAATTAGAAAGATGATGACATTAAACAAAGAAATTGACTTCTCAACTTTCATCCCGACCTGCTCGTACGCCGTGATGTTCCATTGCGGCGATTGTGCTACATTAAAAAACTCAATTTAAATGATAAAATTAGATTTAGTTACAGAATTATTTTCCCAATAAAGTTTCTAACTTCACCTAATTGTCAGTGGAGCTAATTTACTGCTCCCGAGAATCGTTTCCAATTCTAACATTCCAATTAGAGAGAGATAATTAGTTATTACAACATCAATAAATTTCAAACTTACTTTTAAAAAGAATGCATTTTTAATAATTGTTAGATCGTTGCTCGCGTGCAAACGTGTGCTCGTGCAGATGGGGCTTTATGCACACCCCCATGCACGTCATCTTCAATATGGAAGGCACGTGTAATTTAGTCGTAGATGATAATCTAGAATGTGGCCATCTACTTGATCATTGTGTCGATTTAAACTCGACACCATTAACTCCCAACACAGCTAAAATGATTTACATTGAAAGTAACATATGTGCGTTTAAACTTTTCACTGATGACTCAACTAATAGTTGTTGAAACTACACGAATGAATTACATCCAAGTTATAGTTTTTATTTTATTTTAAATATAGGTTAGTATTACTCCAACTTTAAATCTTCGTCAAAATTAAAAAAAAACCACCCGGAAGTTAGTCATATTTCAACTCTTCATTCTTTCTCGATTCTACATTTTAATCGATAATTCATTTATTTGATAGATTCCTTAATTCAAACCGCATGTATAGTTTTGTTTGACAATACAATCTAATTATAGAAAATTGAATGATAAATATCGGTATAATGCTATAATCGGTATAAAATGATCTAATTTGATTTTACGTTTGCTTGTGTTATAAAAAGTAAAAGTACCCGTTTATGTTCGGTTGTACAGTTTAATGTGAGGTTAATGAGTTTTAACACCGCGTCCCATCTTTCTTCGTCATTTCTACAACTGCAAGAAATCAAAATCCCGTGTTCCAATAGCATAAACGATTATAGAAAATACACAAAAATTATTTAATAAGCTTTAATCATATATGATCGATTTAGTTTGAAAAGATGACATCCGTAACCTTGACTAGAACGGAAATTGATCATTTTCAGTTTTAAAATTAATTCAATTATTTTCGTTTTGTGATCGATTATCCATAATAAAATATCTGAAAGTACATAGAGCAAGTACGCAAAGCTTGATGATGGATCATTACAGGTTAAAGAGACACAATCATTTTTGTATCACCTTTTGTCATATATCAATTTTAAATTGGGATGAGTTTGATCAAACTTAGTCCACTAATTAATTAAACTATGATTTTAAAGGCCGTTGTCAACAATTTAAAAAAAAACAAAAAAAAAACTGTATAATTTCAACAAATAGTTATTAAAACAACCATGTGTGAAACATACAATCCACCAGAAACATACACAAATAGTAATGGTCATTTTTAATTCGTCTAATTAAAGACATGCGAAGTCATTAGCCCGAAACTATGGAGTGAACAGGAAAAACCCTAACGTTTTAGCATTTGTTGTATAGATAACCATATATGTTAAAATATGTAATATATTCCACTACATTTATTCGTCGGGTGTGTGCTACCCTGAAATCTTGATTCGTTTTAACAGTGAGGAATAAATCACAACTTGGATATTGTTTTTACCAGGAATACTCTATTTTAAAATTATGTGGGTCCATATACAAACTTAACCCACAAAAACTTGAGAAAACTACGTCCAAAGTTTGAACAGCTCAATACCCAAAGTTATGAGATATCTTTTTAAGAATTATATTCATGTGAAAATGGAATTGTGAACATGAATAAATTATATTGTAGAACTCATTTATAACCACGTGTGTATACAGTGTCACAGAATTATACAAATGCACATGACGCCGTGCCTCAAAAGATTTCATCGTCATACTCTTATCTTTTTGTTATATCGGATTAGAACTTATACAGAAAATAAGAAAAAAAAATAAATGTAATCTCAGGCGTGACTTACATCCGTATAGCATTAATATAAATCTGCTTTATCTAATCCGTATTGCACGTATCTAATCCTCGATTATAATATTGAAGTTTCGTCACAAGCTATAAATGGGCTACGTTATATTGAATTGTGTATTTATTACTTTTTAATAAAGTGCCAGTCCCCCCCCCTCCCTCTCTCTCTCTTTCTCATGATTATACTGTTTCCAACATCATTTATAAATTCTTGCCGACTTCTTTGGGAGGAATTGCTTTCTATGGAGTCTGGGAGCATGACAATTTTCTGGTAGTTTGCTTTTCTAGCCATTCTAGTGCGGTTTTAATGGCCATCTAGTATATGGCGTTCCCCGGGCAGTGCTCTGGTAACTTTTCTGGATGTTTAGTTTTGTTGTGGGGATGTAAATATCGTAACCTGGGGTGCCTATTGTGAAATCTTTTGACACATCAGTGTGTATTTTGAGATGACTGGAACTTTTCGGATAGTTCCATTCCACTGGATTGTCTCATTTGCTGGTTGTTCTGTTATGCTTGTATTTGTTGTTATGATTCTTTTGTATTTCATTCGTCAATTGCCTATCACCTATTCTTTGAAAGTGGCTTAAGCATTTGAAAGTCGGACAACTGACGTTTAGTGTTTGTAACTTTCACCCAGTGATTCTCCATCCTCATATAATGGATAATAGTTATTTCCTTATTCCCGATCGTGTGGCTATTTTTATTACTTTTTTGTATTAGATCTAGTCTGTGTTGTTGATGATCATACGTAGGTAATAATTAATTAGCTATGTGAGCCCAAATCAGAGGTAGTATACACACGTATAACACAGCATTGATATACTCATAAGAGCAAGTGCAAGCAATGTATAATGTAAAAAGATATGTCAACGACATTATTTATTTATTTATTTATTTATTTTGTGAGTGTGACCCAGACACTTCACGTATTGTATCCCGGAAAAAAAACACAGCACGTGCTAAATATATTGACCAGTTCTTTTTCCTCCTAAGTATATATTTATCATGACTATCTTTGTCAATCTTCCTTGTTCCTACGAGCTTAAATAACTTTACAAAAACTTAATATGATTAAACAGTTTTACAATATTAATTTCACATTTATCAAAGCTTTATTTTATAACAATACACGCTGACAATCTGTCGTGACTTCTAATATTAAAGCCATGACTTGTGTCAAAATATTAAAGTTGTTATTTAGATACATAACAACCATATATGATACGTAACAATGATATATTGTGTGTGTAATCCTATTAGGAATCTGTTTTATATAATTTAAGTTCCTATAGAACAATTAAGAAGATCGTTACCAAGGCTTTTACTAAGTGATTTCCATAGTAACGTGTTGACGAAATGTCCATCATTATTCAGTTATTTAAAGGGGGGAGAGAGAGAGAGTGAGAGAGAGAGAGGGGGAGAGATGTGGATATAATGCCCACTCGACACAAACTAGGTCATTTCGGGAATAACATGTTACAAATTTATTTCAATAATTCGCGTGTAATCCTACAATTTGTGTATATGACTCTTTAGCGGTGGGATGAAACCGGATGACCATGAGAAAACTCTCTAGATTTGGCAGGCAGCGCTTTTCCTTGGCACGTAAAGCTTGGGGTTGAAAGCCCGTCTGTTGACTAAATTGCAGAACTTATGATCTAAAGCGCATACATTGTTGACTAAATTGCAGAACTTATGATCTAGAACGCGTACATTAGATCACTCTACTTTGTGAGTGATTTTGCAGGCATCGATTATTAATTATGAATGCAGTCTGGTTGGATGGTTGGAATTCAGGTCGGCATAGAGTGGGATTTCGGTTACAAAACCATTGGACAACTTTAAAGTTGCTTAACTCACGGGCTAGAATAGCAGAAAAACGCATTTGCGGCGGTTAGATTTTCAAAATTTTCTTATGGAGGGTGAGGCCCCCATACCCCACGACGATTGATTGGTTGTTTGGGATTCAGGTTAGCCACCTATAAGGTAGGCTATATTGGACCACACTGAAGTTACTAGAATAGCAGAAAAATACGTTTGCGGCAGTTAGATATTCAAAATTTCCTCCCGACGGTACTGTCTCCGTGGACTGTAAACGATTGATTGGTTGATTGGGGGGTTCCTACACGTTAAGTTACGCTCTCACAGAAGACCGGCGCCGCCGCCTGTAACCCGAAATTTTTTCGGGCATTTCGGGTTCTGCCCCCCCCCCCCCAACTCTCATCGAACCCGTACGCCTATGAATGAAACTCACACATTATGTTCAGAAAGTAAAGAATTGGGGTTGGGTTTCAAATCTGACACGTAGCAATGGCTAAATGGGCGGCTTCAGGATACAGTGATCAGGAGCCATAGGGACTAGCCGACATTTATAAATAAAACCATCTCAAAATCTCAATCCGTGTGGGGCGCTTATACACGGTTTCAGTGACAGGAACAGTTGGCGGTTTTTGTTGACGTTTTGGTGTAGAGTGTACATTTTCTACCAGGTTTTGGTGAATATTTGAGGCGGAAGGATGACAGGGTTAAGAGGTTGGTTACGTTACAATGTAGGGCGGACAGTTGCATGTTTAGTAGTATGCTACTTCCAGTTTGTGTATCTCAAGATTTCCATGGTGAACCCCATAAATGCTTTTGAGCAAGAGGTTGCCAAATATTGCTCCATCTGTGGTAGAAAGCGTTCAACCCCACGAAAATTTGGGGAAAGTTACAGTCGGATAAGGAGACGAGAATTAACATTATAGTTAATGGGGAAATTAATGGTGGTCTGTGACCAGGCCGACAATACACCCATGACCTGTAGCGAGCGTGCAGGAATTGTGGACAGATTGATGGACATACCTATGGCAGTTGTGGCGGCAATATAATAATCAGAACTATGAGCCTATACAGTATAAAAACTAATTGCGATTCGGATTCTCTACCTTAAAGCATGTCTGAAACCTAAACGCAATGGGCGAATCATCGGTTTGGGTACGACACATTTAAACGGCGATAACCATTCTATATCGATTCCCGCAACAGTCGAGCAGAAGTCCAATATTTCCAGTGCATTGGGTCTTTTTCCGGAAATATTGCCAATTTGGTTTACTGTAACTTAAATTTCAAGTAAATGAAAATTACCTAATTACTAAAGCCAAACCGAACCTTCAGAATGTGGTGGTGGGGGGCGGCTCCTGGTGGAACAATACAACCTATGTAAATTACGATCAGATCCAATACAAAATCTTATCATATTTGCAAACCCAACAACACTCCATAAATACAAAACTAAGATCATATTTTTTTTATTTTTCATTTTTATTCATAAAAAAATCATATTCATATTTATTCTTATAAAAGACAAGTTTTTAACACAAACTGAAAAATATTTTTCAGATTATTTAATGTAAGATGAACAAAATGTATCTGGGTGGGGGGGGGGGGGGTGATATGAAAGCTTACAAACATATTTCTGTATTTAAAAAGTATAAAAAGATATACTGCCGTTCAGTTTTAATATCATTGTCATCCATTTCATTTTGATTGACTGACAAGTGACAATAGATCTGATATGTTCTGGAAAATTGTCGAATAGCACAAATTCAAATATTCATTTTGATTTTTAATTACTAGATAGAAAAAACAAATGTTAGCACAATGCGATTTGGACAAATTTTGTTTACATAATTTCGATATTTGCGTAGGATTTGTATATGATGTCAAATATATATGTAAGTGACAAAATAGAATATTGCACGATTTCTTGTAAAATGATATACTAGTATACATGGATTACAATATGATTGGCACATGTCTGACTAATGAAATATACGTATTCTTGTGTTTAATATAATTTAATAAATAATGAAATAATTTATATGATATTTACATTTGAAAAGGTGTAAGTATATAAGTATAATAATGTACACAATATGTATATTATTCAACAATACATCTCGGGGTATGTATGCAATTAAATATGTATATATACATTAATAGTTCTATTATCTGCATAGTATACGATGGTCTATGGAGATGAATGAATCAATGGATTGTCCTATTAAATTATAAGGCAATCACGTGAAATTAGAATGAGAATGGGGCGGGATATTCAAAATGATTGACATATAATAATATGTAGACTTCAGATTGTCAATTTCAACGTCACAACAATCAAATGTGTGTACAATACAATGAAAATAAAAGATACGCACAAAAACATAATGTTCAACACAACACGTAAATAATTTTACAGAGCACCTTAAAGATGTCAACATTCTTAACATATGAAACATTTGCACTTAGGATCTTAATGATATTAACAACTTTGAGACTTAGAGGTAGTTCATTTTATTACAACAGAATTTTCAGTAATTTGGAGGAAAAAAAGATAAATTTATGATTTTTATTAATATACTAGCCTCTTTGAAATCTTATGGAATGGTACATCTTACTCAAATTTAACATAATTAATGTATTTAATGAGAGTTGAGATTAGGAAAAGGGGGTATACGGGGAAGGCATACATACAGGTATCTATTATGTGGGTAAAGTATATTTATAAAGTAAATCTTTATTTACCACCCTTTCTCTCTGAACTTTCTCCCATGTTAGCTAAATAAACTGCTGTTAAACTGAACAAGATAAATTCAACACTACAGCAAACATATACCGTGTATCTCAACCGTGAGTCAGATGTTTAGAATGAGGCGAACCTCTCATCTAAAACTCCGTAATTCCCAAGCCATGTAGAATTTACCTACATTCAGCTTACATACAAATGTATAGCCCGTGAGAGAGAGAGTTAAGAAAAAGTGAGTCAAAAATTCCACAAGTTAATATCATTCAAACACGAGCGATAAAATTAACTGCAAATATAGAGCAGTGTGTGGAAATTACACTGGGCGTGTCTAAAGACGTACGGAACCGTTTACGTGAATTGCATGTATGTATTTTGGTCCGTATACTTTAATTCAAAGACTTATATGGATGAAAATAATACATATGTCTTATTTTGTATTATCATGTGTGAACTCGATGCATTGTATTTTTTGGCAGTTTTATCAATATGATTTATGATTGTCAGGAGATGTGACAAAGGCACTGAAATCTACAATTGTAACAAGATGGGGTGTTTAATATCAGGAATGTCGTTCTTCCGTGCCTATGTTTCATGATTTCAGATGATCGTCAATTGTTTGTTCCGCCATATAAGATATTCATACATACTATAAGATGGGCTTCCATGATGTTGTAGACACACGTCACACGCAATGAGTTCTTTTGGGACATTAACTCATATTAAGTCAATTGCACACGTTTTTTTTTTACTAAACAGTTTCTTTCTTTCATGGATATATTCATGTATATACTTAGTATATATCATATTGTCTTTTACAATGAATTGCCGAACTGTATGACTAGACGACGATGGACAATGGACACAACTGTCCGTATGTCACACACTGCTTTCAATTCCCTGTAAACGTGGCTGTAAGATGCGTAAGGAATCGCCTTGGTTTAAGTCTCTTTCAAATTCCATCAACTGTCCCATAAAATTAAAGTTCGGTGAAATAATTGGGCGTTTGCCCTTCACATATTTGTAAGCATCCGTCATGGTCATTTTCGTATGTTTAAGGATGTAGGCTATTGTTAAAGTAGCCGAACGCGACACACCAGCTTGGCAATGGATGAGAACACGGCGATTATTTTGGCGAGCATCATCTGAAATAGAGAATAAGAAAACATTAAATATTTATTGAGAAAAATAATCTAGTTTGGTTATTAAGCACTTCACAAGTTCTTTTCAAATGGGTTTCAGGTAATTTTCAAGATGCAAAAATATGCATTGTGCTAAACTCGGGTAAAGTGTTTTAAAAAACGAATGCAAGTCTAGAATATTTTTTCTCTTCAACGAATCAAGTGATGACTTTTTAAAGGTAATTTTATCGTTCAGTTCCCAATTCATGCTAGAATAACTGCTGATTTAAACTTATTTTAGAGAGAGAGAGAAAAACATCTTGTATGGAGTGCTAATTAAATTCTCGAGTTGCTAGAAATGAAGGTTGAAAAGATATTTCTTCCATTTGTAGCTCGTTATGAAATAAAACCTACAAGAATCAATAGCGATGACAACATATTTATTTATAGAGCACAATTTTGCAGAGCTGAAGAAAATCGATGTCTTTTACCATGAATAGACTGGTGGCTTATACAATATGATGGAATCAACTTAATACATATCCATACATTCTAATAACTATGTGTGTTGTATGGCTTGCCTTTCGTTTCCCCCCTTTCCCCATACAGATGTTCAATGACTGACATCTCATCCCCCGGCTAAGTTATCCCAAAGAGGGCACTTTGAAATGAGATATTTGGAGTTGTAAATTGAAAATAATTTTAATAAATTTGATACAAGGCATTGACATTTTGTTTGCAGGAAGATGCGTATTCCCATAAGGTCCGTGGTCTTGTCAACACATTCTGGGTTTTTTTTACAGGGAGAGAGATATCCCTCGGAACATATAATTTTAATACGTGCCAGATGTCAATAATATATTTTGTATATAAAGTTATAATAGTATATAAGTTATGACTCATAATATAAGTAGAACTTGCAGCTGTCAAGAGTATGTATCACTGTTTTTGTCAATATATGGTATAAACCAATAAAGGACGTATCAGGAAATTTTTCCATTTTAAGCTAACCAGTTTACTTACACAAAAAATAACCATATGGTCCAAATATTGATTTGAGCGATTTCAAGGATATTTATAAGTTAGGATTAAGGTCAACTTTTAATCTCATTTTTAAATCTTAAGATTCCCAAAATGTCTATAATATGGTTTTAAACCTTCAAAATTTTTTATGATACTTTCTGTTTTTTTTCACATTTAACATTATCAGCATCTTAAATTATTGGTCGTATGATTGTTAAGTCCATAGCAATTTTGTCGGAATTAAGTTCAGACGAACAATTAGTAAAAATCTTTTTTACTACTGTTATCACAATGTCCATTATCTAACAATATGTTACCTGTAGATCTATTATTGCATAGAAACCATTCATTATTGAAGTCATTTACCGAACTTTAGTCATTCTAATTACCCATTAATATCAATCATAAATTATCATATTGCTGTGTGACATATGTCTTTCTCCCTTCCAACTTTCTTCCTATTTTTTTTATTATGAATGTTAAATTGTCTATGATTACTCTGCCATTGTCACAGGTGAACGCGTTTTTCTAAAACAATAATTCTATTGTTTTGGGGTTTTCGAATCAATAATGCAAGTCAATATTTCTTGGACATCAACGTTAAAATTTCCACCTGAACAAAGGTATAATTTGGAGCGCTTAATGTTAGTTCACCTATGACTCATATGACGCGTGTTGATTTCGCTCTTTTTTTCCTCTTCGTCGCTCCACACGAGGCTCAAACATCTGTCGATGACCTTTTGACCTACAGGTAATTAAAACCTGAAGTGCATCTTGTGATATGTTTCCATGGTAACATAACCATAACTTTATGAGTCACCGTACCTGAGTTTTTATTAATCATAATTAGAAGCTAATCAAGTCACGTGGTGTTCACTGACAATGTAACTGTAATTAAACTACGTAACAAACATTGCTATTAGCCATTCTTCCTAGGGGAAACCAAATCAGCAATTAGCAATGCCTTTGAGATTTTCAATATTAACATTTATAAAATAGCCTAGTTTCTTTGTATTCAAATTAAAGGATATTGTGACTTTGTGTGAATGAGTAGTTTACGGACAAAAATTTTTTTTAAAAAGAAATATTGTCTGTTTTAACATAAAGTGAATATGAAAAAAACAACATTTTCTTTCCGAAATATTCTTTAAAGGTTATTTGTTATTTGATCGAAGTTTTGTTACCTTGAGATTTAACTTTAAACTAAGATTACTTTGGAACGATATTATCTAATGTTCTACAAAAAAGAGTTTATTTTGGCTAATCTTGCCTCCAAGATAAAGACAACCCCGCCGTCTTGTGAAATACTGCGATCACTAACAGTCGATGATAACATTTGCTTTAATCCTCGAATTTGTTGACAGTCGACTTAAATGTATTTGAGGGAGTATTGGAATGGGTCGTGACCTTGGCAGTGTCGATTTAGGTACGCAACGAGAGTTTATTCATTCCATTTGGTGACATGTCAAAATGTCAGTTTCAACAATAACAGTGAGCTATGTTTATTTATGCCATGTTTGTTTTGTCTCGGTTGTGTAGATAGGGCGTCAAATAGGTTAAGCAATCGTCACAAGGAATGTCCATTGCAAATTTCCTAGTATTTGTGTACATTTTCATTCCAAAAAACAAAAAAAAGGGACGCGTTTCCGAATGCAGTGTATCAGTTTTACATTTTCATCTTTATCGATAAGGTCAACGTGTTTTATGTCTAAAGTCAGGAAATGCGAGCTCGCATGTGAAAAGCTCTGCAAAATGTGCTCCATAAAAATATACTGACATTTCAGTAATTGATATAATCTATATATACTAATGCATATATATATATATATATATATATATATATATATATATATATATATATATATATATATATATATATATATATGTGTGTGTGTGTGGGTGTGTGTGTGTGTGTGTGTGGGTGTGTGTGCGTGTGTACTTACCAATAAATTCGATGGCTTCTTCAAAATATTGTTTAAGATTTTGCTGACAACTGTCTGAGGCGGGGATACGGCGGTATTTAATTCCTTGATTTTCAAAATAAAGAGGCACGTGTGACGTCACATTGAGGACATACTTGATATTATTGGATTGTAGACGTTCGAGATTGGCAGCATCACGCTCATTACCTGTCAATTAAAGATGTAAAATATAAATAACTAGATAAATAATAAATAACACATAATAAATAAATAAAGGGGAAATAATAAAATTAATTTATATCGAAGTCCACGAATGATTAATATTTTCTCTTTTTTATTAGTTACAAAATTTGGAATTGAATGATGAGTGGTACTGTGTGACATAAGGAAACATTATTGTTCAGATATTGCTCATATCTCCTATGTGTATCTGCAGCTAAATTTAGCGTAATAATAACACATTTGAATTATTATTAATATTTGTAGAACATGAAGCTACCCGTATGGAACCGCTGGTGGGGTTCTCGTGAGATCCGACCCCATATAATCAGCGCCATATTTCTGTCAGTGATATTTGTCAAAGTGCTATAAATTAATTTCATGTGTCACAGTGAGTCATTCCAGCAATTTGGGTGTTCGTCTTTAATTAACTCACTCCTCTCGGAAACAAGGAGCTCTTTACTAATTAATTATTCATGAGTGAAATACCGTAACACACCAATTACCAGATATCTTAAGATTAAGCTCATTTGTTGTTTCAATGTGTATGGAGAAAGGAAAAGACAACGTCCATTAATCCTTGTAGTTTTTCGATGATTATCAAGTCTTTAAAACCAAACTACATCTTTTCACGACATTTCATTAATATTTAACTTCTTTAAATACAAATCGACAATTAGACGTTTAAATTCTCACACACAATGCCCCTACAGATAAAGTTTTTGGGGGATTTTCGAAAATAGGTATAAAGGTGAGCAATCAAAATAAAAAAGATCCAATCAAACATTAAGGGTTTTTTTGTGTGTCTATTTCAGCCGATAATCAAGTAACATTCGAACTGGCTTTTTCTTTTTAAATACTCAAATTGTTAAAAGTGTTCTAAAATTGTAACTATTTTAAGTCCAATCCTGCACATAATTACAAGCTTATGGGGGTTTTATGTGATATTTTATGAATTAGTCAATTCCACGTGACTAGTAAATGATCAAAAGATGATCCTATAATCCCTTTGTAGAAAAAAGGGTGTCACTCCTTTTAAAACTGACGCAACATCATACATTAAAGGGAGGGGTTATTTCATTATATTATAGTATTTATATATGTATAATTATTATTATTCAAAAGCATATGTGGGTTATTTTTCATAGATGACTGACATTATGGTGACCTAGTGTATAATTGTGAAAATGACACATTGTGAAACAGTATGACCATTAGAAATCTACACCCACATGCATAGACCTATAGGCTCTGTTATGAGTGTTGGTGTAATATTACTCGGTATATCTATTGGTAGGAAGGCTGTAATTAATAGGTTATCCTCGAAAAGGTCAAGAATGGTGGTACTTGAATTAAATATGTTTTCCCCGGGAAGATGAAAATATGTGACATTTTCTGTCTGAAAGTGTGTTTGGTCGAATGGAATAGCATCCTGTAATAACAATATAACCAGGATAACAAATCAACGTAATTACAAGGTTCCGCAACAATAACTATTTACTTCCCAGGATTAATTAATCGATAAAATTGATTTCATGAATGATGGAATACTTACCTAAATATACAAAAGGCAAGACTTCTGACGCTATTGCGGTCTCTATGGCTGGTTCTACGATGGTCATTGTTGGGCTGACCAACGGACGGCTGAATTCGTGATTTTTCGTACTGTAGCACAATTCACTATGGCGACTACAGAACTCTTTTAAACCCCCTGGAAAATAAGAGAAGAAAAAAACGTTTACAAATCATACTACAGGATTTATTAATAAATCTATAAAGAACGATTGAAGTTCGATTGTGCACAAGATAACGCCATCCAAGCGGAACAATGGACGTCATAAGCGATGAGGATACATTTATGGATACTGTGTGTGGAAAAAGGTTCTAGATGGGATTCCATACGCTATTATATTATGAATTTGAATTAAAGGACATGCAAGCTGTTGACGTCATTTAACCCTGTTCGTTTCAATTTCTTTTATGACTCATGCTTTTAAAAATGTTAAAAGTCTATCAACATTTATATCCTCTATGTGTAACGTTGACACATCCCTTAAACAGTTGTGATTGTTTCACTGGATAATGACCTCTATAACAATAACTATCCAGTCATTTAATGAATATTATATATCTGATTTCATTGCTACCAGCATTGAGCGACACATATTCTATCAATAGGAATCGTATAGTGACAAGCGTTAACGAAATTAACACCAAATGTGTCGAATGTGAGAAGTACCTTTGGTTGCTACAGGCGAAACGTACATCGTTATCTGATCTGAAGGAAACGATAAGTAACAAGTAACGGATTCTCTTTACACAATTTCTCCAAAATTTAACATTTAATTGCAGAACATGCGTGCGCTATATGTAATTAGAAATCAGTCAAGACTTTGACTTCACCCCATTCCAGACAACTCGTGGATGAGAGACGATTTACTTTATCGCTTGACTTCCACGTCTTCACCGGTGATTTATCATCTTAAAGCCATTTCTCTAGTTGTCTGTACGCAGTCCTTGGTGGCATCTATCTATATTAGGCCAATATATATATGTACAGTTTGTACACCGTGTGTCGATGACTCATAGGTGACTCGAGGTTCATGAACTTTGCTTCTAGACTTTTATTAAGACCAGCTCTCGTGGTCAGTGATAACACTGACCATATGAGATGGTTAAACCCTAAGCCCACTACCTATCTCAAATAAAATCTATATTATTACTTATTAAAGACCTATATTTTATAGCCTATAATGTCTCACTCGTTCATAACTTGCAAATTATGAATTTCAAATTGCGACTTTATTATAACCAATACAAATATTTTTCACTGTTCTTCTTTCCAAATGTGCAAGGAAAAAATAGATTTTTATTTTACAATTTCAACCTTTTTGCCTGAAAAATTATCTGCATCTCGGTGAGCATCCACCGCATGTTGAAATTCACAATCATTGCAAAAACAAGCCAACATGTAATTTCATCACGTCATTATTCGCTTATTTTTCCGATCGACACTTTTTTCACACCGATCAAAAATGCATTAATGCGCAAAACCACTCTTAACAAGAGTGGAAAAAACTGATCGCCGAACTCCCGCAATGCTGCAGAATGCACCATAATTATTTTATTTCTTGTTCAAACATTCCATCATGGCTGACACGTTTCATCGATTTGTATATCAACCTAGCAAACTTAGACATAAAAAAGGGGAAATTGGAAATTAGAAAAAGTGTCACAGCTTGGTAATTTACAACTAGAAAATCTCAATGGTACACTAATTAATACGAATATGAAGTGGATGATTTACATATTATTTACATAAGATACCGATACCTTGAGATCAATTCGTTATTATTAAAGTACAGCAAAAGTTTGTTCTATAGCCGTGTCATCTCTTCCAAATAGAAGTGGTATCGAGTGTTCTAATCAATTACAATTGATATATTATTATTTATAGTACTGTAATTAATAATATTGTTTAGATAATAGTTGAGGTTACACCTTTATTGTATGCCATAATTATAATTGAGTGTTTATTGTTCTGTCTATAACTTATATAAAGAACACGTTTACAGTTTTACTGTCAAATTGTAATAAGTATACATACAATGTATATCACTGTCATCTCGTATGACTCACACAGGCATTGTACTTCATACTTATGCTTTAATATTTCGACATTTTTCAAGGAAAGGTATTCGATCCTCCACTGGGCTACACGGATTAATATTAATAAGTCATTAAACCGTGGAATGAAAGCGGACATAAAATGAATAATAGTTGATAGAATAATGGGATAATCAGTCTTTCCAAAACATATCCTGTGTTTAGTAGCTCACGAGACAACGAGTTATCAAAGTATAGAAGTAAATGATATCAAATCATGTGATTGGTGTATAATATCTGACCTATATATTACCATGTTATATTTACGCTGTCTTTCGCAAAATTTCGTCTAGATTTCGATATGTCAAGATAAAACTATATGGTTCGATTTATATTCCTATCTTATCATTTTATCTACCCAACCAGCTTTATATAGCCTAAATTACAGCGTACGAATGCACTTTTAAAAGATTTAAATAAATGTGAATTTGTACTAAAGTTTGTATCCTTCTGTGAAATGCTTGAGTCATGGCATATTGTGTAATACGTCATTGTTTGTGCGTGTCAGTCTTATTATATAACAACACATTAGGTTTTTGAAAACCGCCTTTAGCGTATAGTAAGTACTTGGTACTATGAAGGCAGCTTTAACTAAACTCTTTTCATCAAAGACGGGGTATAGAATATCTTTTATAATGCCCCATGGCTTAATCAGAAAAAGGGGGTTGAAGAAGGGGGCCATGTGCAAGGTTTTGTGAGTCATTCGTCCAGAACCAGATAGCCGAAGTTTTAACCCAGTTGGCATAATGACGAGTTACCCACAGTACACATTTTTCTAATTCTTCACATGATGGGGAGTAATCATGACTAACAGCATAGTCACTCTAGAAATGGTCTGAGTCTATGTGATTGATAGGTGTATATTTCATCTTTTACTTAGATAGATGTACCGTAATAGTTAAACAAAAGATCTGTAATAAATCAAGAAGTCGGGCTGAGATGAAACGTGCTTGACAACTTTATATGACTAGTATACGATTGTTTCAAACTTTCCTTGAAAACAATTTAATCTTGACGGAAATTCACAAACTAAATGACGTCGGCTTACTCATATTAAAAATAGTTGATGTTTACATGTATAATCAAAAAAAATCAGGCTATATATCCCCCGGGCACATGTAAGTAAAATGTTCAAATTATTGATTAGGCTTGAGTGACACGTTATTCCTATGGCTAGTCCCTTTGACGTAAAAGTACTCGTTTAGTTAAGTCTACACTTCGATACTTACAGCTAATAATCTAGAAAGTAGCTTATGTTTTGGCGGTCATATGTCAATTTCCCTTTGTATATTTCCATCGTTGGTTGACAGTGTGTAAATAAAACGACGTGGCAGGCGCGTTATTATGACTGTAAAAGGGAGTTAAGTGGGGATCGCTGGACATCGATGTGTTACTATTATACTGTCACCCAGTTAGTGTGAGTCACTGATTTTAGTCTCCCACTACTAATAATTATGAATCAGTCACATACAGTGATTAATAAAAAAAAAGACTTATTATGACTTGAATATGAACAAAACCAAACGTGATATATGATATATTTCCTCGATCACATTACAATTTATTGGTAACATCCTACATTATATAACAATTATTATGTAATGGCTTGTTCTACCCAATGTAACTCAATAAAAGTTATTGTTGTCATTATTGCAGTGTAACGAACATGTTGGTATTACATATTTAATTCCAAATATACTTAATAAGTTTGTATATATTTATAAAAGTTTAATATATTTGAATAAGTATAAAAGTTACTTACCTTTTAATATGTGTGGATCCTTGCCTTCCCTGAGAAGAGTATTTATAACAATATTTATTGGACTGTCTTTAGTTGTTTCCCGTAAGTCAGATGTGTGGTCATCGTATATCACAATGTCTTTATTATTTTTCTTTTTATACATATCGCGCCCTTCTCTAGTGCTCACTAAGTCTATTAAACTTTTTTGTCCCTGCTGAAGTCTTTTCCTGCAAAATCCAGCGATGCTGACATTCACAGCACCCTGTATATGTTTAGCATCGAACACAAGCGTGGAACGACAGTCTATTACCAAGAGGGGCTTGGATTTGGTCAACTTTGAGGCCAGTTCGTCCGGTAAGATTGTCCTCGAATTTGAGGTGCTGTTGAGATTCGGTCGTATGGCAGCGTTCAAGGTGGACATCTCAAACTTGCATTTCTTTGGTCGGTGAGGGTCTTCAGAATGTTGTCCAACAGACTGTGAGAACGCCGAGATGTCCAGCTTCAGGCCGATTCTGCGACGGTTTGGCAGTGCGTGGTGATTAATGCTTGTCGGCGTCAAAACCTCGACTTCACCAGACTCAGGCATTAGGATGGATGATTATATATATATATATATGTACCCGTTAATGATATCCAGAAAAAATAACTCCCCCAACTCCAAAACAACGAAGTTGGCCTTAATCCAAACTAGCACTGAACATAACAAAGTCTGGTACAACGGTTTTCTGCAATTACAACCGCAGTAGAATATGATATAATTAGCCTGTATTATACAAAAAGTATCCGTGAAGCAAACTCAATTCCAATCGCTCACTCTCTCACTCCGATGAAGCTAAATTGATATCACACCATAGCTCTTTGCAGAAGTAAACAAATCTATATTATATATAATACACAGCGGTGGCGATGTTAACGCTTCTCTGTACCTAATTCATGTGAGCCATGGCATGTGAATGAACTCAATAAATACTTCGCCTATCAGCTGCTTTCGGGATGATGTCATTGTTTACTTCTATTTTAAGAAACCATGATGTCATTTTAACGCGTAGTGCGCATGTGCCACTTAGACCTTGCGGCGGAGAGCGGAAAATACCGAGAAAAAACGAACACGCGGTCTGCTCGTTGTTAACGTAAACAAATGTGAGCCGAGTCTATGAATAGACCCACCTTATATGACAAATGGCCCTAGCCAGGAAACGTAGATGGTTATATAGAGAATTATAGTGGGTATTCTAGCAGGTGTGTATTATTTTGTAGATTTGAAAACCGCGTTGCTACAACACTGTGATGAGCCATCGACACTGTGGTTTTTTTTGTTGTTTTTTTTTAATTACGTACTTTATAAATATATCAAACCACTCCTATTTTGGACATCTTACTAATTAATTGATAAAACTTGCGCTGTTGTTGTTTTTTAAATGAGTATATAAACCGAAATGATGTTTCGATACCTATATACTTTGGATGCTGATAATAAACGCATATTCCAGAAACGTCTGTGAAGCGTTCTATGGACTGACTGTGCTTACTTCTTTGGTTTGTTTGCACTGCATTTTGATACTGTGAATTCTCACATGGCATTAACAATGCTTGACCGATATTCTATTTATACGGAAATGCTTCCGGTAGATAACATTTTGCATGGCCATTACTTCAAAAAAAGATAGACTTAAAATATAAATAAAGTGGCAAAACAATTATGAAGAATAAAAGAAAAAAACTCGGAAGAGAGAGAGAGAGAGAGTTTAACGTCCACTCGCGAGTTCAATTTTATTTCAATAAATCGCTTTCGTGTAGGAGTCTTTGACAGTGGGAGGAAACCGGAGGACCCGGAGAAAACCCACGAGGATGGACAGGCGACCCTACTCCTTGTCACGTACAACCGGGGAATCGAACCACGCCAGTTGACTCAATGACAGACCTTATGATACAGCGCGCACGTGCTAACCATTCGCCCCGCCCCCCCCCCCCAAACTAAAAAAACAATCTTTATATATATAAAGAAAATAATTCAAAATATAAAATTATTTCTGAAAATTATCTTATTATAAATCAGCTTATATAAACAATCTGTTGTTTTGTACGATGTCTGTTTTCCATTATGGAATTATCCGCGATATGTATTATGAATCCAATATTGTCTATTACGTAGAATTATAAATATCGGTCAGGGATTTTGTTGCCTGAGATTTTTTTGTGACTTGGGTGCGGCAACATGCAAATTTCGAGTGCAGATAGTTTATTGACCGAATTCTTTTATTTGGAAATTAAAACTATAGTATTTTATTAGGAAACCCACAAAAATGTCTTTTAATTACAATATTTCAAAATTTGTTGTCTTCAACTGTGAAAAAGTAACTCGGGCGAAAAATAATCTTAGGGGACTTTATTTTATGATTTTTTCCCAAACACGTACCGGTTCTAAAAATGAACCTTCTTTAATCGTTTGTATGTTACTTTTGGATATACTAATAAAGTGTTATATATGCAGTGTATGTAGCGATATATTGTATATAAGTCCTAAAAGAAGTAAACCGCGTAAACGGACCTCCAACTGTCATTGGTGAACAGGGGGGGGGGGGGTACTTTCTGGACAATACCGTGATCGAACACAAGCGCCCTACTCACTGATCCCCCACCCCACCCCGTTAAAACAAGTAGCTACTGTCAGAGAACTTTGGTTTGCAAACCATATATGAGATTAAAGGAATCAGCATCTATTTTAAAGAACTATGATGTGGATATTTATATTTTTAAAATCTAAAAAACAAGTTTTAACATCCTGAGCTAATGTCAAAAAAAAAAGGAAAAACAAAACAGAAATGTTCATAACCCAACATGTCCATATCTACAGCATCATTTCCAAATTGGCATTTATTTATTGTGATTAATTTATACATGACTCTAAATAGATTCCACATACTTTACGTGCTGTTTAGAACGTAGACAAAACAAATTCTCGGAATATCTATTTGGAAACAATGGCGATCCCGTTGATCATGATTAATAAGCTAACACTAATGAAATAGTATCCTTACTGCAAACTTGTACAAAAGAGCTTAAATAGCATGTCAAGGATGTGCAACAGTTTTCGGGGTTCCACCAACCAACACAGACTTGCGAGGAATTTCACTAAACAGGAAACAGCGTGGGAAATCTTTACTTGTCATTGGGGATTACGTCACACATTTCTCATGATTCTGTTATTGTTTACAGTATTATCAAAATGTAAACCGGTTGTTGACATTCCTAATACTTGATATTATTTCGACATGGCAATGCCTTTTGATACAATAAATCACTATTATACATGAATACTCAATTTCATGTATTCAAGTCCGAGTTTTGTCGTCGAATTGCTATAAATACATAAATTCTCCCATAAGGCATTTGATTTACTGACGTCGACATGAAATAAGTGTTACAGGATAGTATGATATGAGACAATGAACTCGTGACTATTACTGGTTTTCAGGATTCCATTTTAAAGGATGATAAATAAATGTTTTTTTAAATGATCGGTCACAGACTTGCGTACATTGTTTCGTGTGTTCTATTTTTAGAACGGTTCCTGGCTTTGGTGCTATAGAAACCTCAAAAAGGCTGATGTCATAAAGTTGCCGATATGACCAGAGGTATCCAAATTACATATGATACCTTAGGGATTGAACCCAGTATAGTTGACATTTTCTTAATAATGTGTTAACCCATGGCTATTGCACTCGAAAACTGACTTCCACAAAAATATATATTTTTTGTAAAGTACGGTATGTATTTAATGAGGTGATTAAGATTTACTGTTTATTGCTTTTTTTTTTCTTTTATTTTCTATTAAACAAAATATCGAAATTTATAAACGTAATGGTGGACAACAACACGCCGCCTCTTCGTTATCATGGTAATAGATTTTAGTACCATCCAACATTGATTGTTTTTCAGAGTAAATAAATATAAATACGCCAGAAAATAATTTACATATTTGAAAAGAGCAATGTCGTTATCATGCACTTTTTTCCTTTGATAACGATAAAAGATCAGTTGTTAAAACGTCGTGCTATATGTGTCAGTGCTTGTTTTCCGTATATAAATTGTGTTCCTTTTTTATCGCTTAATGCCACTCAAGGATTAAACTTATACTGAACAAAATAACCCTGAGAAAATGCAAAATGTATTGAACAAAAATATGTATTATCGAACTATTTGATTGAAGAAAAAAACTCTAATCTTATTGGATAGAAATACCGTTATTGTACAAAAAGTGTGTTGAAATAAAAATAACTTTAACAAAAGGAAGCGTATTGTTGAACAAAACTCATCATTGTACAACAAAAATTTAACTATGTTTATTTAAATAAAACGTATCTTTGTGGAACAAAACGTACATAATTTGTGGAAAAAATTGCAGTAATGTGGAACAAAATATAGCTTTATTTATTTAAACAAAAAATGTCCTTGTAGAAAAATTAACCTTGTTAAACCAAGTGTGACTTTGTTGTTTAATAAAGATTAAAATGTAACCTTGATTAACTAAGAACAAAATGTAACTTTGTTCAATTAAATAACTTGGTTTAACCAAGAACAGAAAGCAAATTGGTTTAAATAAGAACCAGTTTAACATAGGTTATCTTTGTTAAAACCAAACTTAGTCTATTGACAACATACGTAAAACATTCCCAAAGCTTTCAGTTTGGTAAAAATAGTATGCATCTCTATTTTACTTACTATCATCTTTATTATTGGATCATTGTTCAACGTAGATATCATATATTGATCATCTAAATAAAACTTATACAATGGAAGAATATAAGTTTGTTTTTGTTTATATATACACAGAGTCTTCCTTTTGGAGTATAACAACAGCACTTTTTGTTTTGTGTGTGTAGGGATTTTTCTTCGAAACCGTTTGAAATTAGCACAAATTAAAACAAATAGCCTAGTGTGTTAATGTAAGTAGTGTTTATAATAAAAACAGTTAACTCATTACTAATTTTGTCAATATACCTACACACACGTACCTGTAATTATATGTGAATAAGTGAATTATTTGTTATTACAGCACGTATAGAACACACAATAAAAGGCATATACCGCTAAGTTCTCATTTTCTCACAATGTGATTATTATTTATATAAGAGGTAAAGGATATAGGATGAGTCAGGTTTGAACGAGACAACCTCCATCTCTATACGATATCTAATTTACTCATAATATGCAGATAGAAGAAGGGACGGGACGTCAACTGCTGAGAATACTGAAATAAGATACTATAGCTTACAGATCTCGCCAAAAAAAACCAACAACTATAATTGCCGTTAATATTTCTCAAGAATTACACAAGAGTGAATAATTATAAATAAATCTGAGAGTCCTATCAATATTGTTTAGTTATTTAAACTTTTTAAACCGATCCTTATTAATCTCGATCGTAGAGAAAAAAAACCCACACATAAAATCACCGATATGATTAATATAATAAGATATATTATTTTTTTTATTAAAAGTACGTCGTCATCCAACGATCCAAATCTCAATTATGTTTCTTAAATAACAGTAGAAAATCTCAATGTGTGTTTTTTTTAAATATAAAAGTAAATCTCAATGTATTTCTTTAACAAAGTAAATAACAAGTAATCACAAGTGGGTATTATAGAAATACTACTTATTCTAAAGTTTTACGCAAGTTTCTAAAATAATGAAATAAAACTGCAAATTACTTTCAAATGATGTGTCTTGGTAATCAAAGAAATCCTACTTTCATTAAAAGATAAAGTTGGCCAGTAATGTGTGTTTCTTTATTTATTGCCTCCTCTCCCAATTACAGGATTTCGCAAGGATTTACTATTTTGGTTGCCTTTACATATGTTGGGAGGCGTAAGAAGGTGTGAGGCTACACAGTGTCAAATGTTTGAGTGGTCAGATGGAGTCACGATCTGATCATAGACTCCTTAATATCGTTTGAACTATCCTTAACAAGAAATATTTCGATTAATGATTCATTTCTCGGAAAACATTAATAATTTTATATTAGTATCGTTAACGATGTTCGTTGACACATTTCTAGTCATACCTCTGATTTTCGCATAGCAACCGTTGTTATTCATTGTGTGTTTCAGAATTTTCATTAATATCTTGTATTCTTAATGACAAATTGTGAACGTTGATATTCTGATGTAAGTTTTATTAATAAGTAGGTGTCATCAAAGTTAGTCTGCAATCATTAGGCTACTAAATAATTCAATGAGTAAAATTGATGTTTTGTTTACCATGACAACGTATTGGGATGACACCTTGAGATGCTAAATTGTCGCAAATATGACCAATTAAACAGTTGAATATGCGGCTTTTAAAATTAGTAATTCAATTATTAATAAAATAAGTGCGATATTGGTATCAGATTGACTTGTATTGGAAGTCAGTGTATGGAAACTACTTTCATATTTTTCGCATGGTTTCGAAATTATGATATAATTCTTTCTGAAAAAGAAATTTTACTTTCATATATAAATGTGATGTAAACAGACCGAATTTACATTTCTAATGGGTGACTGTAAGTTATAGTCTAATATATATAAACGCCCATAAATATAGTTAACTTTATTATGCAATTAGTGGACAGATCTATGTGAATACAATATCCACAACAGAAGGTAACCACATATTAAATAGTTTTGAACAAAACGTAGGTCAATAGTGAGAATTCGTTATTTATATCAATTAGCAATATTAAACATTCTCTTTATATGGTGTGAAAATCGTGAATATATAAAATACGTAGATGACTCACGTAACACCTACGTGTACACATAAAGTGATTACTAGTACACTTATTGCTAATTACAGGTATAATGTCCATAGCTGAACAATTGTAATGACACACGCCGCGTTAAAAATAAAATGAACAGGAGAAGATTTAATCCCTAACCATTCTATTCCTGGAACTGATCAAGTGTAAGGAACAATTTAAGAGAGAGAGAGAGAGAGAGAGAAAGAGAGAGAGAGAGATTGCCCAAAATTCTTATAATTATAGCTTATCCTTTACTATTTTATTCCTAGAACTGTCCAAGTGTAATGATCATTTTTTTAACGAACACGGGTTATTTTTTCTTTGTATTAATAACGTATTTAATTCAAGAACATAGTAACCAATAATGACTGATATCCATCTTCAATCATACATTTTATACTATTATTAATTATTACCTATACAGGTTTATAGTAGTATGTGCAATTCGCATTGATGGGACCTTTAAATAGTGTAGCGCATCAAATGGAAAATTATATCCGGTTATCTATCTATTAAAGACCTATCGTCACGTGGTCCTTTAAAATATACTTTCAGTAATTACGCGTAATAAATTTATGATAAGTGATTCACGAGTGCTTGTGAATATCGTAACTATTATATGGCTTGATTTCTATTTGAAGTTTTGTAGTTATGGTATTTGATATTTATGAAGTCATACAAACCAGTTTCATTTATTCATTATCTATTGTTCACTAATCATTTATGTATCGTAATTTCTACTAATTAATTTGATCTTTTTGGGAATAGTTTTGATAGCGATTACGATACGACACTTATTGCATTGATTCGATACTGTTAAAGACTGATAAGTAGTAATTTACTATAATAACCTACTGGTAAACTATGTTAAATTAATAATGTCATGTTCAATCTCCACTCTATGGAAAACTATACTATATTATATCTATTTTACAACTTACTGTATCTCCCACGAACAGTAGGACGTTAAATCCCATTTCATTTCATTCCATTTCCTATTTCCCACATTTAGAAAAAAAACTAACAAAAAACACCCCAAAACCCAGCATGTGTAAAAAGAATTTATTATATTAGATCGCTACGTATTCTAGAGATTTTCATGTATACAAATTGTTTTAGTATGTCTAGATTAATATGTATATTAAATGATTAATATGTATATTAAATGATTAATATGATTAAAAGCTAATTAATGACGAATGGTTATTTCTGTTTTCAAAAACACCATTTCGACACATTAAACAAGTTCAAATGTTTAAGCAAAGTATACTATTGATTTTATTCTCCCTGGAACTTCACATGTCGATTATTGCGCCGCTTGATTTGGCGCGATCACTGTAGCATTTTACCCAGCTGCATTATATTTAGGTTTCTGTAAATAAAATTAGGTTTAGCTTTTACTTTTCTTCACAGTTGGACTACTGAAAACCGGCATAATGTAGTGTGCTATAGAAGTTTGGACCAGGCAGCGACGTTTCCGCCTACACTTCGTCAATTACTAACTTTCCGTGCCAACCCAACCCCACTCCGAACGACTAAATGCACCACTGACTACGGAAACGCCCTAGATTTGCCCCTCACCCCTCCATTCACAGTTTCTGGATCCGCTACTGGATCGTGCATATGTATTTCTATAAAGAGTGTGATTTTATTATATTACACATTATACACGAAAATACACATATCTTGTTGTAAACAAACACTATAACAGCATAAGTAACTGAATTAACATACATAGTCTAAAACAAACAAAGGCACCATAATTTCTCTAGAGGATTGTAAATCTAAAATTGTCTAAGTTTCTATAAATAGCGGTATTACTCATATAATCGTAGTTTATTATGTCACGACTGGTGTATTATTTATTGATGAACGATTATATACGTCCTACATATATCAATGATATATGATATATATAATATAGACCCATACCAGGCGGTGGGGCGGGGATAAAGACAGAACTTACCATGATGTAAACCAATATATTTAGGGTTTCACACTGCGTAAATTTAGCAAAAACTACAATATTGACAGTTCGGTACCACTTTTTGAAAGCAAATATTATTTTTTACAAATCTGATATTATCCAAAAGATGCGCACTGTTAAGGTGCACAAAATCTCGGACTCAGTTTTTTTAATTTCGATTTCGTTTTCGGGCCATTTCGATTAAAAGGTAAAAAAAGGGGTAAAAATAAGCTATTTACAACCCATCCAGCGCCTTCATATATTAAAATATTTCTTTGATACGTTCATAAACTTGTAGAAATAACCCATACGAAGAGAATGTATGTGAAAAATAGTTTGTAATATGAGCAGTTGCCGAGAAATGGGCAATTTTGCATGAGTCACTTTTTACGCTAGTTTGCCTGTAAAAGAGTCAATCATTACTGGATTTTCATAAAAGTTACACCATTTGGTGCGTAATGTCAATTTTAACTAGGTCAAACCAATTCAACATTACCAATATCACCGGAAATTACGTAATTTGGGCAAAAACCGTATTTATAGCCTTCGAAACAAATAATTTATTCAAATGAGTTGTATTTGTTATTCGTTTAAAATTTTGATATTTGATTCCAATCAACTAATAGAATGAACCCATACGATCATATAGATATCACAAATTCCTTTCTAACTTGGTCAGTTGCGGAGAAATAGACGATTTTGAACAGGTCACTTTTCAAGGTTTTTGGACCATACAACTGTCAATTATTATTCGATTTTCATAAAATTTTCACTGTTTGATACCTTTTACCAATTATGATTTCATACAAGTAATTTCAGATTTTCATTATCACCGGAAGTAACGTCAATTTGGCAAAAACTGTATTTGTAGCCTTCAAAACAGATATTTTGGTCAAATGAGTCTGATTTGTAATGTTTTTACAATTATGATTTTTGATTCCGCTCAACAAATATATTGAACACATATGATCATACAGATACCGCAAAATGGTTTCTAACTTGTACGGTTGTAGAGAAATAGACGATTTTCTACAAGTCACTTTTCAAGGTTTTGGGTCTTTGCCATTTCTGATTTTAAAAAACTAATTTATCTTTATCATTATCACTGCATATAATGTAATTTCGTCAGGATCACTAAATGTATAAAATGAATTGATTACCAAAAGATGTTGGTTCCTGTGGTAATTAGCTCATATCAGATTGTTACTTCCTGAATTATATTATTGTATGAAAAAACTTTCTTGTTTAACTTTCTTCTCTATCCATCTCTTGCAAATTGTGTTTGTTTTTCTTTCCTCCAATTTAAATGGCTGATATTTACCATATTTGTTGGAAAGATTTATAAAAACCTTCAGCACCATTTGTAGGCTATGGTCTGGTATCTTAAAGTTATTATCTGATGGTGTTGATACCCGTCAGTCATTATGTACATGTATGCCTTAGTTTAGTACGTTCTGATTTCATAAACCAATTTAACATTTTCATTATCACCGGAAGTAATGTAATTTTGACAGGATCACTGACATGTAGCAAATGAATTGATTGCTGGATTTGGTTGTTTCTGCGTCCATTTTATTTCATGTGTGCAATGCTTATGTGGAAACCTGTTTAACGGTTTCATTGGTACCGGAAGTGACATAAGTTCAAGGGTAACGTGGCACCGGTGAAACCCGTCATTACTGCTTCGCAGTTCTAGTTATTTTATTATAATTACAAACCAACGGGTATAACGCATATTAACGTTGCTGAGGGTTAGAATGGAGGAAGATGGATAGCTAGGTGGTGGTTGTTGATGCGAGCTGAGGTGGTATCAGAAACATGTACGCATTCTGAGGTCAGCAGACTTTTTTGCCCCAACTGCGCTAATGAAGAGGAGAATCGTCATGCAGTGTGCTTTTAGGGATAATTTGCTCCGACAGCCGCGCTACGGTCTACTCTTTATTTCGAATTCCAAATATCTAGGGTTATTTTATGTGCACGCATATGTATACACTGTACCTTCCCAGGCCCCCGGTTTTGCATCACTGGCAACAGGACCCCCCTTCCCCCCCCCCCCCGGGACTTGATCAGCCAACACCGTGATCGAACCCGGGGTTCCCAGGTTAGCAATCCACCGCCTCACTCACTGTATTTGCATAGATGCGCAGTATATAACACTATGACCTTTGACTAGAGGTTAATCACTGTTAACAACATTATAATGAAAGTTGTTCAGAGAGAGTGACATTTATATTTTTTGGTGTTCGATTGATTATTGTTCACCGTTTGTTTTCTCTCGAACTTTCTATTAGAGACATTTTAAAAATATTATGATACAAGATTTGATTTGTGCATCTTCGCTGTTGGTCTTGCTGAACAGTTCTACTAACTTACGGTACGGTAGTCTGGTAGAACTCGCAAACATCACAGAGTCTAATTTGTATCACACAATATACAAATTTAATTGCACAATCACACATTCAAAATGCGCAAGGAAAGCATACCCTGCCATGTGCACAATCGTCACTACTAACCCTAGTATCCCAGAATTTAAGATACCAATATGTTAAACCCAATGACAAGTGGTATTAGGTGTTTCAAAATAACACGACGTTAAGCATATTGTTGTTGTTTTAATCATCGTCATCATTTATTATTATTCTTTACTGTTATATAGGTCTTTTTCCCCAAAAAGTCCGGTGAAAAAGTTTCGAGTAAGCGTATGTTTTTTTGTTCCAGAACATCTTCCCTGTTTATCTAGACAGCCAACAAATGACGTAATGTCTTTTATAATCTATTTATAGAACTAACTACTCCTTCCTCCTTTTAAACCATGTTTAATTTACGTGTGGCATAATACCGTAAAGTAATTTAGCTAGACATCACGTTTCACCACAACAATTCTATTTGTTATTACATTGTGGTTTAAAATCGACGAATGTGATCGGACGCTATTTATCCTTCTTAACCGTACGAATAATTACTCGACAATAATGACATTAGGTTATATGGCGGAGATTCGCATCATGTTGCAATGTTCCCACAGACAGGTCTATATTCTAATATATTTATCATTGAAGAATACGCAGACTTCTTTCCAAACGAATGCCAGGGACACAAACACATTCATTAAATCAACATTTTAACGCGAAGAAATAGATGAACACTCACGTTTACCTGTGGATGTGCTACCAACTTTTGTTTGTTTATATCAATAAGAAAGCTGGATATACATGTCCCAAACACCTGGTACCACTTCCCATTATAAACTTTTATCTCGTGTGGTGATGCAAATGGCTAATTTGCGGAATTTATCCATCGGATATTCTAGTTTGAATGCTATGGTTATATAGGGTCCAGCGTGCTTGAAGTTCTTATTCAATCTTCAAAATATTATTTTCGATTTCAAAACAGATAAAGGGATGTCAGGGATAGGCTATTAGCTGGAGGCTGGGATTTTTGGTCTCAAAAGGAAAGCATTCGGAAAATTACTTTCCAACTTTTCCAGACAGCAGTGTGTTTACTGCACATTGTGATCAAACTTACATAATTAAAATGGTTAGTAACTGTATTCGTAAATATCGACTGACTTGCAGTTACCATTTCTTATACACTGAATATTTTAGAAGGTCTATCAACTCGAAACAACCATATTGTTATACAGTAACTGAATTAATTAATGCTTTAATTTCATTAATATATCTATAATGGGTAGCATGCAATATCCATGCAAAAAATCCCCTGTCACCAAATAATGGATAACGTAATGTAATAAATAATATATATGTGTTTACTGTAGACAGCTAGTTGTAATTGTAAATAAGTGCATCACTAACGCTCTTTAAGTAAGCTGGATTAAACTTCTTTTTATTATTAAATATATTTTTTTGAATAGTGTTAAGGTGCAATGACATTTTCTATGACATTTGAAAGTGGAAATATCTAGATATATCCAGACCGCGCGTGGGTGATGTAATGTTTCTAAATATATACATTAGTATTGTTTTGGTTGAAGACGATTGGCTGATAAGTAGGTCATATTGTGTTTTCACCTATCAAGGTAGGTCAGCGAGGCCTGTAATACATATATGTGCCCCGATGTATTAAATTTTTACAGTACTAATCATGGTTATTTCATGTGCATAATATTAAAACGAATATTGAAACATACTCGCAATAAGGGATTACATCTATATGACCTATTTTGTTGTA
This sequence comes from Patella vulgata, assembly GCF_932274485.2. NCBI lineage: Eukaryota > Metazoa > Mollusca > Gastropoda > Patellidae > Patella > Patella vulgata. The sequence continues at coordinate 34,076,512 of NC_065883.2, forward strand.
CACAATCGATTTTGTTCTCGGAGAATAACAAGATTTGACCTTGAGGTGTATTGGTTATATAACATAGCAAATATGGTGTTCATGCTGATTTGACTAGAAACAACTAGATAATATACAATTATTTAGATTGAGTGACCCGTTGACTGTTTTTTTCTTTAATAGACTACATGTAGGTTTTATACAGATTGTATCATGCATCCTAAAACCAAATCATGGAAACCACATCAAAATGTCATAGACAATTCATCTTTCCAAAAATTGGGACAGGTTCATTGTCCTGGTGTAGGGTCTTAATGCAAACGACATGTATATCCGAGAGTCTGAGTGATAGACCATAAGATTTGTATTTTACAACTACTTGTTAGGTGTTAAAATAACGATATTTTAGCATGAGGTTAAACACATTATATTAAGAACATCTTTAAACTAAATGAATCTTCCAAACCTCAACAAATACAATATTTGGTAAGTTTAAGTCTTAAATTAGTTGGCTAGCAAAATAAGGTTTGTTTACATAGTGAAGAATATTGTAAGAATCGGAGCTTAATCAATCAGTATTATTAAAGATACATTAGTTAAGAGTTTTATAAAGAGTTGGTTATTCTTGCTATAATAATTCTTGAAAATTTCAGTCAGATTAATTTGTTCTGAACGGAATTGTCACTGTTGAAAGTGTGGACTAGTAATAGGCATCAATTGTGTCTGCACCGTCTATGAGAACTGGCGATCGTTTGATTGACAGACGATAACTCCACCGACATATTCTCAATAATCAAGTAACATGCTCAATGGCTATGATAGCCTCGCTTGGCAGGCCTTTTATCACCAGTTTCCGGTAGTGACATCAGCGACTAACGGTAAACGTTGATTTAATTTTAAATTTACGACTGTTTAAATCCAAACTGTATCCATGCCATCCGTGGGTCTACAGAGTTGATTTTGAGCTTGTCGTGTAAATAAAGGTCTAATTAATAATTTCTATAACATCTGAAGCCTAAATAAAGACCTGCAATAGGCAGATTTAGCTCTTGCATAATGTATGTTTAAAGGCTGATAAGTGACAACAAAATATTCATAGACTCATTGGATTGTGTGCAAAATCTGAGACATATCTCTGTCCATATAGTGCTGAGATGTGCCCGTACACTTTATGGTCTCTTAAGTTCAGCAGACACGTGTGGCCCAGTGCTTGAATGTTCTATAATGACGTAGAGTCGACCCGGGCTTAGTGACTATGGGCCTACGTCTTGTTTCCCCGTGTCAGCGGTGCGGGAAAAAAGGTCTGACAAAGAAAGGCACTCGGTCGTTGGCGTACGCATAAAAGCGTAAATTAATCCGTGGCAGGGTAAGTGTTTCGTATGAGCACCGTTTTACGTCAACATTATTCTATTTAATTGTACTAATCTGTACACGAGATGACTGGACGATAGTATATACCCTACTTCCAGCAATCTACGGTGGTAGAAAATGTCTGTGAGTTAGTCTAAGAAACTTGAATCTTGCAATTTACCTACTTAGTCCATTTCTCGTTGTTGTTAGGGGATGCGGATGTGTACCCTATTATAACTACTACAGTAATAATACGTACGTGTTGTCGTTCCATTCCCAGATGTCAAAAGAGACTACTTGACCGAGAAATAGTTTTGTCTTTAAAACCAACCAACTTGTCAAATGTGTATTTTAACAACATGGTTATACTTTCATTTATGGGGGGTTGGGTGACCGAATGGTTTCGATTCTCCACTTGTACGTGACAAGTAGTAGTTTCGCCTCTCCAACTGCGCGGGTTTTTCTCTAGACACCCGGTTTTTCGTCCAACAGCTAAAAACCCCTACGCACAAGTGAATTATTGAAATTAAATTGAACCATATATTAGTCCCGAAATGACCTAGTTTGTGTCGAGTGGAAATATATGGAACCCAGTCATTCATATAGCAAGAGATGATGGACTTTCGAGAATGCAAAATAACCAGCCATACAATACACAATGACATATAGATACGTACATAAAATACATAGATTATATGTAATTTTAAACTGTTTATTATACAAATATTTATAGTTGTGTGTGTTTATTGTAAGTATTATCCATGTCATATGATAATAATTTAGTACCTAAGATAAACAATAAACCTGCCTAAAAATAAACCTAACCAACAACGCTTCCGTTATTGCCAAGTCCAATTTTGAATTATTTAAGCAGACACGGTTTCAACGCCCTACTGTTCTGTACCGGTTGGACTATTGATAATGAAGACGGGCATACACCATACAGTCTGTCCGAGGGACATTTTCCTGGACTGTCAGGGGTTCATTTACGTGTGCTTAATCATTTTGTAGAATTGCACGGGTTGTACTGGGTCAAACTCTGACCATTTTGGGTCCCATAACTTGTGATGTTGTTAAAAGAGTTATGCAGGAGTACGTTAGTTTTATCCGGAACACCTGGTATGTTTGTCTTGTGGTAGGTTCTCGTAGCTAAATGATTGATTCGCTAAAACATTTGTCTCTTGTAGGACCACGGGCCTTCTGTCAGACGTGGAGAGCGGACGTTGTCAAACCCGGTCGCCATATCCCACGTACGACCCATGCATTTTTTCTTACTACATATCGTAGTAGCCCTGTGATCGTCTCGTATTTTCACCCGTCGTCTGTGCTCCCCCTTCACGTTGTGTATTTATTTCTTACTGTTTTCTTAAGACGTATGTCTTTCAAGGAATAACAATGCAATAGTTTGTTTTTACATTTTATATATCATAGCCGGATACATGAATACAAGCACAGTAAAGATTACAATATTAAAGTCATTCTCAAACACTAGCCAACCAGACTCGGTGGGCGAGTCTACTGATAGAAATTGCTACATCTTTTCCCTTCTGGAATCAAGCTGCTGTCTAGGAACTCAGATGGTAATCTCTCCGGAATCCAATGAAATCTGGCTTAAATGTTTGCCATGATTTCTTTTATAGGACCTACGAACAACATGCACAAAACTAGTGTATTCATGACCCTGAACTTGTGCAATTACTGATATGGTTGGTCCCCTACAACCAAATGATACAATAGGTAAATTTCCAATCACATGTATTTTGTTGACACATAGAACTAGCTATGTTTTGGCTCTATAACTCTTTTTATGTGTCAACCTGTCACTTATATTAATATTTAAACAGGTGTGCTTTTAACGATTTAAGTTGAACTTTCTGTGATTGTTTTTGGTAGCGTATTCCACATGTAATTACTTATATTGTAATGTACCTAAGAAACAAAATTAACAACTAGAACTCCAAAGAGTCTTGGCACGTCAGGTCACGCCTTTTCACGTCAACAATCAAGTTACACCATGCATTATTGAGTATAGTAAGATCCAATACCTATTAAAGTGGGAAAACCTTTCATTTTGAACTCTTAATAAGACCAGAAGTTATTCTTCAAGAGCAAACATTTTGATATTAATTGTTACTAAACATGAGGGTCATCATATATGAAAACGTCAAGGGCCATTAAACGGTCAGGTCACCAGATAGAAGTTGAAAAGTCGAAGAAAATTCAAATTGAAACCGGTAGTAAACTAAATCAAAATTCAAAAATCGACTCCCTAAGAATTGTAGCCATTTGGAGTAGGTTCAAAATAAAAAAAAAGGTTTTCGGAAATCGGAATCAAAATGGCGCTGAATATCGATTTGAAGATTTTTTGTAAAATCCAATATGGCGGCCAAACGGTTGAAAATGTTGTGGTCTCTGAAAATGAAAGATAATATCTTGGGCTAACACCACCATATGCCATTTTTGGTCTATTTTTAAAATGGAGAGAACTATTAATGTTCGGAAAAAATCAGAAGGCCTCGGTAATTTCCGAAAGTTTCCGGAAGTCATCGATGTGTTCCTTATTCCTACTAAGTATCAACTTGATACCCCAGAAAGTGACGGAGATACGCCATCTTGAATGTCGAAAAAATGACGAAGAAAACTTTCGCAAATCTTTGATTCTAAATCTAATCGAGTGAACTTCCGAATTTCAAAAAACCGTCAGACAGAGCCCGTATACGTAGTATTCGTACAAAGAATCCAAAAATGAAAACCCGATGCAGAGCCGTTGAGAAATAAGCGAGATATGGGGAATCTGGGATTATTTTTGTCCCATCCGTAAAACACTCCCTGTTTGTCAAAAATGACCCAATTAGTATTTAATAAATAGATTCACGTAATAAGTGAATTGGATTGAAAATATGTACTTCATAAAAAGGGCATTATTTCGGCCTACGACACGACAAAACGATCGGAAACCGGTTAAAACTGCTAGCTTATAGAACTGGTTGGTCGTGATCGTAATTGTACTCATGTTGTTAGTGGCAAGACCCACCAGTATTGTCGAAGTAACTTTGGCCATAGCGGGGGTCTTCAGGGGTTTGTTGATTCTCGGGGTCAACTCTTTGCATCCCCTAAAAACTCAAGTAAAGGGCCAAGTGCACAACAAAGACCTTTTAAGTATGTAAAAACAGATGAAATGTACCTTTTACTCGGACTATGTAGGACAGCGTGTACAACAAAGGTAAAACTCATGATTTCAGATGCCCCCTGAAATGGATGCCCGGGGTCGTACCGCCCTCTACACCCCTCTCACCATTATCTGACACAAATTTAAATAATGCAACACATTTCAACTAGAATTTTGCATTAAAAATACATGCGGCCTGCGCATGTTTCAGTCTTATAATGAATGATCAGTTCAAACGTATTTTGTTTATGTTTTTAATTGCAAAATTCTAGTTGAAAATAGTGTGGCGAACAAAGAAGACACAAATTGAAATAATTCAACACTATTTTTAACTAGAATTTTGCGATTAAAAAAAAAAACATGCGGTCTGCGCATGTTTAAGCCTCGTAAAGGCTGATCAATTCAAAATTATTTTGTTTATGTTTTGCAAATTTTACTAGTAAATAATGTTAAATTATTTAAATTTGTGTCAGATGTGGCGAACATAGAAGAATCGCAGTGAGAAATAGTCAGTAAGGATTCAAAAATAGCCTTAGAACAGAGGTGGGGAAAAGCGGTATTTTCATATTGCAGTTATGTAGGGACGGATAAGAACGGTCGATCAGAGACCGTCCCTAAAGGAACTAACCGTTAACTACCAAAATTAGTTACATACATCTCAACATTGGCTCTACACGGACCTAACATTTTAAATTTAATTAAAATGACACGTTTTCTCTGCCGAAATCAAAGAGATCTATAAAACATTGCTCTGATATAATATTTTTTACATTTCAGTGTGTCGATTGTTGTGTTGCATTTGGTTAGTTGCTGGCATCAAGCGTGTTCCATTTAATGGGTGTTTTGTAAAAAGAGAAACGAATATGAAATATCTAACTCATGGGAGAGAACAAAAACCTTAAAGCTACATGTCAACAACAATGAGATGTCTTCTTTTCCATGTTCATATAATACCACCATGTAACAGAAAGTGTGAACCACGATTTTAAAGTTTAGTTGGTAATTACAAATTACCAATGAATCATACATACACACAAATAATGGTGCCGACACCAGAAAGACCTCCAGATAACCTCCAGACATATCTCTTACTGTTTGATAAAGGATCTGGAAGTCCGAGAGTGAACTATTTTATGATTGATCCTTCTGCACCCAGTTTAATTTTACCTAAAATGAACACGATAATATTTAAACGTTTGGGAAATATAAGTGGATATAAAACTGCTGTGGTGAACAATTGTTTGTATGTTATTGGTGGAAAGGACTGGACAACCGGTGACTATTTGACCAGTGTCCGAAAATTCAACCCTATGACCAACAAGTGGGCAGACCAGTCTCCAATAAAGACTCCCAGATGTCGCTTCACAGCCACCGTCTTGGATGGATTTATCTATATTGTAGGTAATAAAATCGATATTATAAAAATGATATATGTTTTTTATTCAATAATAAAATCACAATCTTCAGGCACCTAATATTACCGTTGCACGGACATGACAGTTACTTTAACCCTGTAAAGCCCACTAACTAATGCACTTAATTTTCATTTTCCTATTAAAGTCCCAGATTTCACAGGATAACCATTGATTCAATTCGAAAATGTGAACAAATAGCCCAACCAACATGTCTGAAAGTTTCAGCTTCAAATGTTGAGGTGTGTGGAAATGACCACTGGATTTCCTTAGCAGTGAGCAGAGTGACGTGAATCGGTTTAGGGATTTAACTGTTCATTTACATGTATATGAGTAACGACCACTTACAACTTTTACTTCAGCATGCGTTTCGTCTATAGCTGGACCGATGCCTTTACATTTTATTGCCCAATAGAATCTATGGCGGGCAGCAGACGCTATTAATTCCTGCGTGTAGAGCAAAGATATTAATAATCTTTCTCTCCCTTTTCCACCTTTCACTTGGTCATTTGGTGTAGAATCGAAGAAAAGTGGTGGAATTTACATGTTCTGCCATTTTTGGGTGAATGTTCATGATTTTGAGGCGGAAGGATAACAGAGTTAAGTGGTTGGTTACGTTGAAATGTATGATGGACAGTTGCGTATTTAGTAGTATGCTACTTCCAGTTTGTGTATCTCTAGATTTCCATGTTAAACCTCATACATGCTTTTGAGCAAGAGGTTGCATCACAACGTTCAACCAAACGAAGATATGGGTAAAAGTTAGACCCGACAGAAGAGACGCGAATTAACATTAGGGGAATAATTGGTGTTCTGTGACCTGTTAATATACTTAATTACGTTGCTTCCGGTAATTGAGGGATGGGTGTTTATTAGGTGTGTGTGTGGGGGGGGGGGGGCACTATAATTAGCCCCATCGTATATCCAGTGCTCTTGACGTCGTATGATCAAATGAATCAGCGGTTGTAGTCCCCCCCCCCCCTCCCCAACAGACAAATATAAGTTCTAATAACAGTTGACCCTGTCTCGACAGATGTTCATAGTCAAGTATAAAAATCTTGACGTCGTATGATCAAATGAATCAGTGGTTGTAGTCCCCCCACCCCCAACAGACAAATATAAGTTCTAATAACAGTTGACCCTGTCTCGACAGATGTTCATAGTCAAGTATAAAAATCTAAAGTGATTACGTAATAAGCCCATCGTGAAAGGTAGGAATAATAGTGCAATAGTGTGTATTGGCATATAAATAACCAAACATATAATATCGTCATTAACGTCTCTAAATCTATCAAATAATAAGGCTCTAAAACATTCTGAATCAAGGTAATATTTATTTAGAGTGTCAGAAGTGACATCAAATTTAGAAAATTACTGTTATTTTGCCTATACCGTTGAATTTCGTCTAATGGTTTGGATTGTTCGTACTTGGTTTTATTTTATTTGCAGTTTGTTAATTCATTATCTGTATCGTAGAAGTGACATCTGTTGGTTTGATATAATTTGTATCTCCGAAGATAGACTACTAGTCGTATTTTTACAAGGTTCTTAAAACATTCGTTGACTTGTCTGACTCGCCATCTTCTGAATGGGAATTATATCATGCTGTCTATATTGTTTCTTGCTAATCCATTCCCGTCAATCATGTCCATCTTCCTGAATGATATTGGTCTTTTTTAATATATTTTAATGGATATTCAAATGAATGTATGTAATGAAATACAGCACGAAGGGACATATTTTATTGATTTTGTAATGAGAATGAAATTTACAAGGCTGTTGTGTTTATAGATGTAGTGCTATAGACTATTAATAGTTTTAATAGATTATACATTTTATACACTGAACTAACATCTAATCTAATTTGACATTAGTTAAAATATGACATTGTTTACGCGCTCGATCAGACTGGGCGTAGTATAGGTTTTTATCGGTGATAGTAATACATGCTCTATATAGGATTGCTGTCTCTCTTGGGGATAATTTTGTTTTCAATAATTTCACATCCATCTGGATCTCAAGCAAAAGATGTTTACCTTAATTCTAAGACGATTCTACTTTTTTTTAAGATTTGACTTATAACGATCAGACCTGGAGAAAATGTCTTAGGATTGAATTTTTGCGGCAGATGAATAGAGTGTTTGAATATGGCGATTTTTTTATGAGCAATCTTTCTTTCTTTTACAAAAGAGCTTTATGAAATCTAAATTAGCCACTTCAGTAGAATTTATTTAGAGATTATTTTTGTATTCATTGATTTCTCTTCAAACATACACATTATTCACGTCACGACAAATATGGATTACTCGTCAAAACTGTATGAAAAAAAAATGATTGGGCAGGAATAATTGGATGAAGAATCAAAAAATGTAAAATCAATATTTAGGCCACTACATGTGTGTATTTTAGAGTTAATCAAGTATAACGTTAGTTATGACAGTATGGCATATGTTACATGTATATGACAAGATGGTGTATGACATGGCAGTATGGCAACTCTCCTCATTTCTCTTTACTTCACATCTAGCTGTCAGATAATACTTTTTTTATTACGTTATATGCTTGATGACTAACCATTTTTCACCTTTATGACTTATCTCAAACTAACTTTATCCAATACAAAATATTTGTTATGGCATAGCCTTTATTCAAAGACAAAATTATATTTTATTTATTTATGTCAGTGTGTATTATTCAGTTTGATGAATTAAAGTAGCAGCATGTCTATATTATTTCAAAACTAAAACTTGATATAAATTAGTAACTTTCTGACCCAAAACGGAGCGCCAGTTTAAAATTTTTGTAGTGAAGTCAGTTGAAAGATCTTTGAAACTCGACATAGGTTTTCAAGAAATTTCATTAAATAATTTCTTTTTAAATCAGTCAGACATCTTGTAATCTGTTCTGATTATTTATATAAAAAGCGCGAAAAGATGAAATATCCAGCTGCTATGACATAAAAAAATCCCCTCGCTTCACTCGCTTCGCCAATTTGTAGCGGAATACATTTCGTTTGAGATTAGCCTTAGGGATTTGGTCAGTTATTAAATAGTTCAATAAGATACTGCCTTATTATTTACGCCTCATTTCAACTATATGAATGAATAAAGCGTCTTAATCAATTTTATGTATTTATTATTACACCAATAGCGTAAAAACATTGACGTGTTAAATTATGTATAATGATTGAATCAATAGGAATTACTTAACGTTCTAGAGTTAAAATAGCGTATTAATCTTTATAGATTTATTACATCCGATCAGATTTACCCTTGATAAAACAATTGGAAATGCAATTTCCTTAAAACTAGGAATCAATATCATCAATGCAGTGGGAGTGGGAGGAAACCGGAGTACCCGGAGAAAACCCACGAGGTTGAACAGGCAACCCTACTCCTGCCACGTACAACCGGGGAATCTAAACCACGCCAGTTGACTCAATGACATACCTTATGATGCAACGCGCACGCTCTAACCACCACCCCCCCCCCCCCCCTCATCACTGCGTCTATGGTAATGAATTGTAACCACTGAGTCTATCATTATGAATTGTAACCACTAAATATATCATTATGAATTGTAACCACTGAATCTATCATTATGAATTGTAACCACTGAATCTATCATTATGAATTGTAACCACTGAGTATGATTATGAATTGTAACCACCTAGTCTGTGATCATGTATTGTAACCACCGAGCCTATGGCCATGAATTGTAACAACTGTGTCTATGATTATGAATTACCTCCATGTCTACCCTGACTCTATGATCATGGATTGTAACCACCGAGTCTGTGATTATGAGTTGTAACCATTGAGTCTATGATTATGAGTTGTAACCATTGAGTCTATGATAATGAATTGTAACCACAGAATCTATGATTTTGAAGTTTTAATTACTTGGGTATAGGATCATGAATTGTAACCACTGAGTCAATGGTCATGAATTGCAACCACTGGGTCTACGGTCATTAATTGTAACCACTGAGTCTATGATCACGAATTGCAACCACTGAGTCTATGGTCATGAATTATAACCATTGAGTCTATGGTCATGAATTGTAACCACTGAGTTTATGGCCATGAATTGTAACCAATAGTTAATCAAATAATATTGTTTAGAAATCGCAATCCCGGAAGTGAGAGGCTTTATTTATCTTTTAGTCTAATGCTTTGGACAAGTATAGCTGATATAGACTCTGTTATCAACATTAAGTCACTTTAGGTGAAGGTAACATTGAAGCAAAAGACAAGGAAACCAAATATGTTCACATTAACAGCAATATATACACTGTAAAAAATATGTTGGGTTTTTTTCATCCCCATTTTTTTGTTATGAAGGACAATATTCGTATTATCACAGACATATCTGTGATTTGAGATAAATAACTCGTATTTTACTATACAATCTGTTGTTTTAGTTGCATTTTTGTCTATGTACAGAAACGTCGATATTTTTGTGTATTAACTGATAGAAACTGTTTATTAACAATATAAATTGTATTAGTAATCAAAAGACCTGTAATATTCCAGAATAACTTGTGTATTAACGGCACTGTTCTGTTAATTCACAACGTTATACTGTTGGCTTCAGTTAACGCATACGCGTCGCAGATTTTACTTATGGCGGTGAATGTTCGAATGGGCGCTGTTGATGCAGAAAAAAGAACAGATGAAAATCAACAATAAGATGTGAAGGTAAGTCTCCCTAATAATATGTAAGTGTGAAGGTAAATCTACTGAGTATGTTATTGGATTTAACGACACAGCCTCAGTACCGTCTGTTTAGTTTTCTGCTTTGTTATGTTTGGAATCTATGTTCAATACAATAGGGTCCATGTAAATGTATGTTGCATTGTAGAAATATTTGAAATTTACCATGTAAACAATATTAATGTGTGAATATGATGCTGGCTTATTAACCATTAGCCAAGAAAGCTACCCATGCTTGTTTTGCAACTTGTCCTTCCTTTCAGTGGTGCAGGTTGGAATTAGTTCAGTTTGAACTAACAACCGGGGCCCTGTTTGCTATTGACAGTACATGTTAAAGAACCGTAAGTCCTACACAGTTATCTCCGCTGCTTTGGCAAGATATCGCTGATAGGATACTCCGTGACATATGCAGGAAAGTTAACACTTTTTCATGTTTCTGTATGTGTTTCATTATTTTGTTTCAGGTTTGTATTGAAGATAAAACAAATTGCAAGAAGAAGATAAGTAGTAAAACTAGCCTTCAGAAATCACAAAATTTAAAGCCATGTAAAATTTCTTGCTCTTAATTTCTGTTCATTTTTAATATTTTTGTAAATTCACGACTGAAAATTTACATTTACAGAAATAAATTATTTTTCACAGATGATTTTGTTTTATATTTAACCAAAATAATTGTATTAAAAAACAGGAAATCTTCTGGCAGCAGATTTATCAGATTTTTTCCTGTAATTCTACAGAAAAATGCTACTGTGACTTAACAGAAATTGTCTTTTAAAAAAAACAGAATAAAATTTACAGAAAAAGAATCTGGTAAATCTGCTGCAATAATTTTTTCTATTTTTTTTTTTTTTTTTACATAATTACTTTTTACAGTGTACGTGAATTCACAAAATGTGTGGCCCCATACCTGGATTTTACACTGAGAATTTAGACAAAGGACGGATCAAGATTGCTTTTTTAGCTTTTCGTAATAAAATATTCCTGTTAACTCTTGCTATGACCCATGAAAATAATGTTCATGAACTAATCCATCTATGCCAGTTCAGGATTTCAACTTTCACACAGAATCAATACAAAACCTATGCTTATTAAAATTATACCAAGAAAAAACTCATTAGATATATTGTATTCACTTGTATTCTTAGGGGGAGAAAGTTTAAGAGGAAGAGTCACAGAATCTGTAGAAAGATATGATCCCAAGAAAAATATTTGGATGGACCAAGCTCCAATACCACGACCACGAGCTGATCATGCCACATGTGCTTTAAATGGCCATCTGTACGTATCCGGTGGTATCAGCAACTTACGTCACAACTGTTCCAATGTATTTTGGTAAGATATTTGATTTGCTTTACATTGTTATTTGTTTCCCTTATACACCCGAACATTGGTTTTTAAATATCCCTTTCAAAATGACCCTATAATACTATACCATTAGTTCCAAAATGATTTGGTTTGTGTTGAATGGACGTCACCCCCCCCCCCCCCCCGGACAATGGTGTGGTTTCCTTTATTACAAGGATGCTATCACTTCACCCTTTCCTGTAGTGCTTATTGATGGTTATTGTGCACCATGGGAAAGTTTCAGTCTTTTTCAACAAACCGGTTGACCGGTTTTAACATAAACGTTAAACAGGTAGACTTCTAATTTTACAATAGGTTTCATCCTCTGACAGTTTTAATGCTCCACACCAAATCACTTAAAAACTGTAGCTTTTATCACCTTCAAAATGATTTCGGAAAGAGGGCACGGAAGATCGTCTAATCGATAGAGTTCGCCCTTTCATGACCACAATGTTCACACCAATCTAAACAAAATACATGGCTTTCAAAAAGCTTATGGAAAACAAAGGGGGATACTCCGGTAAAGAAGGTAGTGGAATGATGAAAATCGACGGGCTTCGGCCTGGGAGTTACAAAATATACTATGACTTTAAAGGCGAATCTTTTAGCGTTAAGTACCTAAAAAACATATTATTTGGCTTAGATTGGTTAAATTGCCTAATAGCCATGTCCAGTAAAAGGTTGCACGAACATCTCTGTTGAAGACTGGGTTATCTGCTATTAATACAATATGTTTTGACTGTTCGGTTGCCTCTTTAATTTGTATTCTCTATGGCAGTAATGATTAAGCTAAAATGATATCATTAAACATTAGTCAAGAAAATAAAAAACAGATTCCGGTACCACCCTTATTTTATACATACACACACTGTAGTGTAAATGATGATCAATGTCTGATACATCAGCTGTGAAATGTACCTAATAACCCTGGCTAATAGTCATTTTCAGTAATGAAAATATATATATATTCTTAGGTAAAACGATAATAGTGCCCCAGGATGCTATTACTTTCAATCTGTGATTCGAGTTTAGAAAAATAAGCGTGGACTTGTAAATTACGTCCTTTCCTTCAGAGGATCAGTTCCACATTGCGCCCCTTTGTTGTAATGTTATCATTTTTATAAATAGATTATTTAAATTTATTTTTTTATTTTTTTTTTTGTTAAGGGGGCATTATGTAAGATTTAGATAATATTTCAAAAATAGATAATGCAATATGAATATAATGAAAATTTTATTCAAATAACGTTATTTTGAGCGAAGTTATCAATGGTTGTAGTTTTGACGAGATGTGTGCATTGACCGTAACCACCGCACTGGTTATTCGAGTCTTAGCTTCGCTTCTCCATTTTCAAATTAAATCATTAAATGACCGAACCGTTCTAATATTCGAGAGCTGATTGTGGTCGTGTCATGTTAATAAATGTCTAATTGATAATATATTCAACATTTAAGACCCCCCACCCCCGAAAAAAAACACCCAAAAGACCTGCAATATGCAGATTTAGGGTATAAAAATGTGTTTTTAAAAAAACTACTGGGTGAGGGGGTAAACTCAGTTCTTTAGAAGACGCAACGATATGCCAGTAGAGAGAGCATGAGAACCAGGGCCACTGAAGATAACATATAAACTTGTAAACGATTGTATTAATTTATGTATTGAGAAACTTATTGAATTAAACGAAGAAAACTGTTATATATTGTCCACAAATGGTTTTATATGATTAATATAAATTGATTTTAATAGCTAATACACAAAATTACTATTGGTTGTTTATCACTGGTTTCGAGTCATTGTTTTGACAACGTGGAATAAATCAGTCATGACCAATCATCGTGTAGATGACAAATTCACAATAGTTATCTATTATTATAATACAATAAATAGAAATAAAGGACATTATGGCAGATTTATATCTAGACAATAGGCCTAGGTGACGACGGGCTGTTGTTAACAGAGGGTATTGTCTTTGTTTTATCGCCCAATTAGCCTACAAATCAGTGGCATTTAATTAGTAGGCCCAAGTATCTCTGATATGTAAGCCCCGAAGACATAGGTCTTTGACTTGTTAACGATAATAATAATTTTGAATTTCTGATATATCCAGTGCTATCAAGAAGTGCATCAATGAGACATGGGGTGTGGTATACAATGTTCTAGAAATTGTAAGCAAAGTACATGAATTACTAATAGGGAAGTACTCGACCAACGTATGGTGTTATTATATATTGAGAAGAGACGTGAACATTTGCTCCAAATACAAATGTTAGGGGGGGGGGGCTTTAGACCCTCCAATAATATTGGCTAATTAAAACACGATGGGATAGAGTTTTTCTAACATTCTATGACAGGGTCTAAAGCCCTGCAATGGAAGGTTTCATGCGTACCAAAGTGACACTCATCCAAGAACTTTTGATCCTCAACACATAGTTTTATTTTTATCTCATGAATCTGACAAAAAGTGTCCCCTCTGGGAGGTCCACAAACTTCATTTATATTTCACATTTTGCGTAAAAGGCATTTGGCATAACTCTAGAACGGAAGGTACGATGCGTACCAAACTTGAACTCACCCAACACTCGTTTTAAGTTTCATGGAAATCGGATAAAAATTGTTACAACCTTGGTATTAAATACTTTTACACTATTTTCGTAAAGGGGAGCGGCCATTTGACGGGAAGTTTCGGTCTGATTTTCAGGAAATTCGGACTTAACCATAATTATTGTGTAACGGTGATATATTTGAACGATTTTGAAAATAAGATAAAAATTTCCACCCCTAGAGGATCCACAAGTTAAAAACGTGATTTTTCGTACAATCACGGTCTATATTCCAGAAAGTTACTACCCGATAACCGCTAATCGGAAATAAATTGTGACCGCAAGATGGTCCAGAACAGGCGATCTTCGGTTGCACGGATTTGATTTCCGAACTCTAGTCGAACTATCTTCAAGCGAATGACATTTAGTTCAACCTCTGTTCGTGGCCAGTCGTACCATGCGATAGAGCACGGTCGGGATAGTTTTAAGGATGGCTGAAAAGGCTGATACTTTAGAGGGGTAAATTCTCTCTTCCGATATAACAGACTTCGAATGATTCTTCAATTCTTTAATATACCGGAACATAAATATGCATATATCGTCATACAGTACTGATAGGCCAGTTACTGCACTTAGTAAGGGATCCTAACTAGTCACTGCCTTCAATGCACATGTACAAATTTTGTAATATTTAAGGAAAATTTAGCTAAAAAGTAAATGTTGTAATTAAAACTGACATGTCGATAGATGAACAATGCATAAAGGATTAAACAATATAATAAATCAACAAAAACAATAGATGGGATTAACGTCGTTACCAATGACGGCTTGAAAAGTGGTGACAGGTTAACGACTTACTAGGAAGTTGACCTTAAAGACGTGGTTAATTTAAGAAGCATTAATTATATTAGCGATAGCAGATTATCACACCATTATAATACGTGTGTAGATTTGTCTGAAAAATATAAAATTGCCGCTTGCCAATGCGTTATTTACACCATGGACCGTATTTCAGGGTCCATGGTAACATCCGAAAGTTAGAGAATGAGGGTTAGGCTATAGATATTAACAATTTTGATTTTTATTCGAGGTTTCTTGATGAATTTGACAGATTAAGATCTTCTTATTCAAATATATATAGAGGCCCACGACAAAAAAACTTTGTAAGAAAATGTTTTAAAAGCATTACTTCATCCCCATCCAGAAGCAATTCTTGATTGGGGGGGGGGGGGGGGGCTACCATCCTAGGTCCATATGCGAGGGTCCAGGGGCCGCCTAGGCCCGGAAGCCCTTGGGGATGTAGATCGTCGGAGACGCTTTCTAAGCGATTTCTGGCTAATAAAATTACTCGGCAATGAAGTGAAATTTTATTTCATATCTATGGTGGTTTAATCCTGTGGTGCTGAACTTGACAAATATATGCATAATGCATGATGAAACTTACAATCTACGTTTAATACCGAAAGATCTCTGTTCCTTTCGATATTGGCGAATATATAGGACCGTCACTTCCTGGATTATGGCCCCTGATTTTACGAACCGTGGACCCAGTAGAAGTAACAGTTTTTATTTGATTGCAAAAAAACATTCAATTATAGCAGGTTAAATTTTTTTATCCGAAATTGACGAGACTTGAACTATAGGTCTATCTCCCAAAGATCTCGGTTTCTTTCGAAATTGGCATGTATTGGACCGTAACGTCATGGATTATGACCTCTGATTGTACGAAAAATGACATTTTTAGCTTATGGACACTCTAGAGGTCACAATTTTCATCCAATTTTGATGAAACTTGAAATGTATGTTTGGTTCCTTTCCATATTCGCGCATATCTGATTGTAACTTTCTGGATTATAGCCCCTGATTGTACGAAAAATCGAGTTTTTAGCTTGTGGTCCCTCTAGAGGTTACAATTTTCATCCAATTGAAAAGGCATTCGAATATATCACCGGTACACCATAATTACGGTTGAGTTCACATTTTCTGAAAATCAGACCGAGTTGGCCGACAAAATGGCCGCTCCCCTAAAAGCATATAATATTCAGTTTAGATCTGAATATTAAGGCCACCTGCAGATTTCGCCAATGTCACGAGATGTAAACGGGGCTAGCGCAAACCCTAACCAAAGATCTAGCCCTTACCCTAACTCACAATCCTCTGCAACAATCACTTGCCGTAACCCTGTTTACATGTCGTGACCTTGACGAAATCTGCTAGTAGCTTTAACATTAGGATCTGATCGTAATACCCAGGTTGTAGACCATCCAGCGGTTCGAATTTTTTATCCAATTTTGATGAAATTTAAAATATATATTTATACCCCAAAGATCTGGGTTTCTTCGATATTGGCTCCTATTGAACCGTAACTTTCTGGATTCTGATCCCCTGATTGTAGGAAATATCATGTTTTTAGCTTACGGGCCCTCTAGAGGTCATAATTTGTATCTTATTTTCAAAACTATTACACAATAATTATTTCCGCAAAATCGGACCGAAACTTCCCCGTCAAATAGCCAGTCCCCTTTTCGAAAATAGTATAATAAAATAGTAATACCCAGGTTGTGGACCATCTAGAGGTCACAATTTTTATCCGATTTAGATGAAACTTAAAAAGAGTATCACTAGTTCATGGATGGGTTTTATTTGCTTGCGCATCTGCTCCTGCTTTTTACACAAAATGTTAAATATGAATGAAGTTTGTTTACTATGAACTTCAACCGTGTATTAAGGATCAAAAGTTCTTGGATCAGTTCGACTTTGGTAGCACCAGACCTTACATTCTAGAGCTATAGCCCCTGATTTTCACGCAAAATCTGAAATATGTACGGATTTTGTAGGCACTCCAGGTGTGTGTGTGGGGGGGGGGGGGGGCTACCATTGTTGTCCCATTCTGATGAACCTTAAATATGTTAACACTGGGAACAGTATAGAGCATAGCAGGGTTTTCTTCTCACTTCTATTCACTTCTATGTTAAATTCAAGCCTTTTTGTTTTTAATAGCATAGTTACTTGCGTGCAACAACCTGGAGAAAAGGGTACTTGCGCCCCCCCCCCCCTACTCCGCCGGGCCTGCCATCGTCAAAAATATAGTTTTAGAAATGAGTAAATAGCAGAAAATATAGCATAGCTATATATAGCTATAGCTATATATATAGCTATTCATATTGAATAGCCAATGGTTTGGGCCATTTGCGTTCGGGTGCTGGTTTAGATTGTAGTCAGAACCACAGTTTACATCCGAAGGTCGCCCTGGGTATTATATGCTTTTACATTATTTGTGTAAAGGGAAGCGGCCATTTGAACTTTGAATTTCTACTCAGCCGTAATGGTGTAACTGTGATATGTGAACGGTTTTTACAATCAATAAAAAGTGTGACCTCTAGAGGGCCCACAAGCTAAAAATATGAGTTTTCGTACAATCAGGAGCCATAATCCAAGTTACGGTTATAAACATACGTTGTAAGTTTCATCAAAATTTGATAAAAATTGTCACCCTGCACGTTTCAAGTCAGTAGCTTGAAGCGTATATATGGTATTAGTGTCAGTGGCTTGTGGCACGAAGTAACAGTATATTGTCGCATACATAATATATTATGTCAACGCTTGGGCGACATAATATATTGTGTTGACGCTCCAAGCGTGTTAGCATATTAGACCTGTAGACTCAGTGGAATGTACGCGTCATCAGAGCGGATCCAGGGGTTGGACCATGGGGACCGGTCCACCCCCTTAACAATAGAAAGTGTCCCTGTAAATAAAAGAGGGCATCCTTATCAGAAAAAGGGCACCTGTGATGTCAGAATTTCAAAAAAGGGCACTTTTCTTTCGGATTAGGGTTAGGGTTAGGGTTAGGGTTAGGACACAGAAAAGAGAGAAAAAACAGAAAAGAAAAAAACAATCGAAACTTACCGATTCCATGATGGAAAATACCGCCAAAATATGTCTCCAAAGCATTCATTGGTTATCAAAGCGCCAATTAAATCTATCGTTGCAAGTTCATGCCTAGTCACCTCCATCCTAGTTCCAAGCGTTGACATAATATATTATATCGCCCAAGCGTTGACATAATATATTATGTATGCGACAATATACTGTTACTTCGTGCCACAGGCCACTGACACTAATACCATATATACGCTTCAAGCTACTGACTTGAAACGTATCGCCTGAAATTGTTACCTCTAGAGTGTCCACAATCTTGGTAATATTATGTATATATATGTCCAGTTCAGCATCACAGGAAATCACCATCGACTGCAGTGCTTTCGTGGTAAGGGATTTAAAAAAACATAAAAACGCCATTGCTGAGTAATTTTACTAGCCAGAAATCGCTCAGAAAGCGTCCCCGACGATCTAGACCCCTGTGATCTTCCGGGTCTAAGGCGGTCCCTGGACCTTCGACTAAAGTCTTAGAATGGTAGCCCCACCACCACCACCACCAAAATCAAGAATTGCTTCCGCCGGCCCTGATTTTTTAAATGTCTTCTTTAACAATAAAACAATAAATTCAATCTTATCCTTTCAATATGTCTTATACTGACCAGGTTTAGGCATCCGCCATGTTAAAAATACTCTAGAAATATGCTCTAGGTTCAGTTCAGACATTTTGTGAGATTATGTGCTAGTCGAGGAAAAACTGTTTATGACATTTTGATTTGAAGGTAAAGCTGGTATACAAAATATTAGCATGTGCCTTTGACTTTAGGCATTAGCTCCAATCAACGGCTAAACAATCCAAGCCGACAGACCTCGTGTGTCCTTTAAAAATGCGCACTTACGCATCGCATGACTCGAAAATATGCTGTACATGATTTATTTTATTTATATAAACAAAGCTTATGTAATACTTAATACGTCATCAAAGTCTTCTGAAACGTTATAGATGTATTGGTTATAAATTGTACTCGAGGGAAGCAAAACCAAAGGTTTGTTTAAAGTTGAACTGATATGTGTTGCGAACTAATGTGTTAAGACTGTCATGTCGCGATGATGTATCGGTCTCCAGATACCCCAACGTCTCCCTCGTTTCTCCTTTAATGTCATATAACACAAGTTGATTTCTGGTTCCAATGCGAAGGGAATAAAAAGCTGAAATCCCGAACTTGACCCGACATTATAACTTTTGTGAGTCATGGCAGGACTTGTTTCTTCAAAGAAAGAAGCCTCGGAGACATCTGTTTGTACATGATTCTGTTGTTTTTGGGGGTCTTTTGTCACTTTTTATTCACAGTTATAATGCAGTCTCAGTGCATTGGAATGCAGGAATCACGATGGATACAGGAGCTAATCATCGTGTTTTTCTATAGGCTAAATTTTTCTTTACCAACCACGTTTATTTTGTAATTGAAACAATTTTGTTTAAGTTCAGAGACAAAACCGAAAATTTTTAAATAAAAAATCGGTATACATATAGATTTGTAAGAGTAAAGTTTGTCAAACTTGTTTTAATGGTTCAACCTTTTATTGTTTATACAATCAATTCATCATAATTTGTAACACTAAAAAATATAAATCGGTTAAATATTATGCGCAATTAATTTTTAAAAAATGATAATGGTGCAATCATGTGAGAGCCCACATTATGATCTAAAACTGTCGCATTGCGTTCCAAATTTCCATATTCATCTTATCTGTTAGTCTTAAACCCGCATGGTAGAGAAAACTGGCACCGAAAAATATTGTTTTCCTTTGATTACTTTAATAATGTTAGAAAAACCTGTATGATTATATCATATTGTTCTTGTCAATCTTATCACTTCATATCAGTTGTCAAATAATTATTATAATAGTTGTCATTTTACGACAGAGATGCGATTTACATAATTTATTTAGCCCACTGTCGCCATATCTGTTTGACTAAAGTTGATTTGCCATGGTCGAACTAAATTAGTTTTTAATTTTTTTGTTTAAAAAAAAAGAACACATAACAAAGGCGATTGTTACACGTGACAAAAGAGCTGGTAACATATTTCTAGTCGATGCATGTATGGCTATGTGTCATAGCAGACAACCCCTAGTTAACTTAGCCCCGGGGATAATGACAGGCCAGTATAATTAATTTGGCGGAAAAAATCCTTTGTCTCCAAAAAATTGTTGACCAGCACTTGCAAGAGGCGGATGAATCAGATATTGGTCAGAGAGATTCTGATAGCATCCTATTCTTTCCGTGGTCTTTTATTCTTTTTGCTATTCTGCGTGTTCTCCCTGGCATCACTGTGTAATTTTCGACGAACAAAGAGTCCTGGCATATCATTTCTGATAAAACGACATTATGCTCGTTATTGAGTGACAATTGAATTGGTTATTTAATTGTTGAATTCCTTCAGTCGAGGAGATTGCTTCTCTAACCATCTGGACCCAATAGCTGAACAGGAACATGATACAACTAATCGAGTACATCTTTAATGACGTCATTCATGCGTATAAAATCATTAATCATGCATGTTTTCATCTTATTTTTTATCGTGAAAAAAAAGTACACAGACACATCTGTAAAGGGCCTTTCTTCGATTTGCTCTATTTGCAATTCGCGTAACCTGAAGAGGGAAAAAACAATTTCCTATTGAAATTATGCGTCATGAAAAACGACAAGTTTTCATAACAGCATGCATGGGAATTCGTAACAAGATGATGTAATATCCTGCCTAAGACTTTTTCTGCCCTTGAAGTTTCACAGGGGTTTGGTGGGTATAACGTGGTACGGATTCCATTGTTCAATATCTAAAGTTAGATTTTAGAAGTTTACATACCAATTGGTCCATATGGAACAAATTACTTAATGGTCTAGTGTCGAACTTTAGACCTTTCAGTATTCTGACTATCAGATTATCATACTACTAGGCTGTCTGATTATCAAATTATTATACTACAAGGCTGTCAGGCTATCAGATTATTATACTACAAGGCTGTCGGGCTATCAAATTATTATACTACAAGGCTGTCGGGCTATCAGATTATCATACTACTGGGCAGCTGGACTATCAGATTATCATACTACTAGGCAGTTGGGCTATCAAATTATCATACTACTAGGCAGTTGGACCTTCAAATTATCATACTACTAGGCTGTTGGGCTATCGGATAAGCGTATTACTAGGAGCTGTCGGACTATCAGATTATCGTATTACTATATAGGCTGTCGAACTGTCATATTATCGTACTACAAGGCTGTCGGACTATCAGGTAGCCAAACTTGTAGTTCAATCAGTTAATTAGCCTTTAAGAAACTAATTATCTTTCATCATTCAGCAGACAAGATATTTATATAATCAAGACGACACAATCTATCGTTTCATTTGGACTTCCTCTTGTCCACCAAATTCCATACATACATGCGTCTCAATGCAACAATACTGGTTGTTTGACCGTCACACTGGAAGATTTTTATAAAATATTTGATTATTTATCGGTTTAAATACGTTTGTTATTAACACTTATAATTCGACTATAATACAGTATAATATGATATAATAGACACATGGAATCCGTCTATGATACAGTATACAATATAATATAATAGACATGCAGAATTTCGTCTATGATACAGTACAATATAATATAATAGACATGCAGAATAAGTCTATGAAACAGTACAATATAATATAATAGACACACAGAATCCGTCTATGATAAAGTACATTAATATAATAGACACACAGAATCCGTCGATGGTGCAGTACAATATAATATAATAGACATGCAGAATCCGTCTGTGATACAGTACAATATAATATAATAGACATGCAGAATCCGTCTGTGATACAGTGCGGTAAAATAATTTAATAGACACGGTTATAGATCATGGCGAAGGCCTAGATACTTTCATTGTGTATTTGTCTACTATAAGAAAATGTACGTTACGACACGCATCCTTTCTAAAGCACCACTGAAGTGTTTGTGAAATAGGTTTATTTAACGTCCGCTTCCTTCATGGAAACTAAATGGATCTACATATAATAATATCATTCAAATGAATTTCAGATTTCAATGCTCTTAAGACCGATACCATGACAGTTTATCACCCTAAGACGGATCTGAAATGAAACAGGGTTTAACTACTTATATTTGTGCATAAAATCTAGACCTATATATAACTTGGAAACGTTGATAGAGTACGCTTCGAAACGTTGCCTAAATATATTAGAAGCTGATTTCCATAAGTATGTCTTTTTTTATGTATCACGTTATACATGTAATTGATAACAATCGAAATAATAATATATGGTTAATAACAATCGCTTATGACGCTTTCGTTGTTTTTTCCACATCGGCAGTGCACTATAATAACATTAAAATGTACTGAAAATAATTCTAATTCTCTTTATTTTAATTATCAGTATTAATTTTTATAGGAACAGCCGTTTGTTTCGTTCAGATTACTAAAACAATGCTTCAGCAATCTTTGTCATAAAAAAATGAGTGTCATAGTGACTCACCCAATGTTAAAAGTTTGTGAGTTCAGTGGGTCAGGGATTTTCGGCCATGACTCGATTTGTCACAGAACTAACGTTTTTGTCGGAATTTCGCTCAGCATATCAAAATACTAATCACTGAAGACAAAGAGGATTCAAAAAGAAAGCTTGGGTTGTTAACAGAAATAAAATATTCACATAATTCTCTAATGATTCATAAAATATTTCTTTTATTTGTGTATTTATTTGTGTTGGGGTAGCAGTCATATACGGCTGAAAGTTTCGCTCAAATTTTCTCCAAATCGAAAGAAACTTTCTTTTTTCTTTTAAATTAAATACGAACCAAAGAAAATGTTAAGTTGAACAACATTTTGTATTAGATTTCTGTTGCATGTTTTACCTTTACATTTTTCTATAAATAGATAGATGGAAAATCTTGTTCAAGTTCCTTGCTTCTTTTCGTATTTAATAAATGGTTTATAATGTAAAACCAACATATATTTGGTGATTAAAAATGCTTTAATGCTTGTGCGTTTTGAATTATTTTTTTATGATCATTTTATTGATATGTCGTATTATTGATATCACGAGTGTTTCATTAATTTGTTATTTTTGAAATCAGCGCATAAACTATGACAATCACCATGGAGGGAAATTGTCATTTAATTTAACTAAATTTCTTTCAAGTACAAATTGATTATTTAACAGTTTGGATATTAGTCATGAATCTACTGAATTAATCATGAAAGTAAATTATGTTTGATAAAAAAAAACCCTGATTAACATCGTACAGGTTAATTAGGAAGTCACACAATACCTGTCGAATGTTATATTTTTCACAGTAAGGGCTGTTGAAATTGGATCCGAATACTGATTTTAAATTTTTACATGACCTTACATTTTACAGAACACCCTTTTATCGTTAACTTTGATCGTATTATGTTGAATAATAAAGTAAAACGTGATTAATTTCTTACACTGAATAGATTTATCTTTCTTTTAAACTTGCGGGTTTGGATTGAGACTGCGTGAATAAATATAAAATCATTAATTAAAATAATATTACTCGAATTGTGATCAATTATACTGACTCAGAATTTGTGTAAATTTACTGGAAGCTCTAAAATAGGTTGGGGTTTTTTTAGTTGTTGTTTCGTTTCGATTTTTTCGCTTTCTTTTATTTTGATTTTTTTTTTTATTTTTATTTTTTTTTTTTTTTTTTTTTGTTTATTTGAATTATATTCGGGAAATATTGAATATGATTCAAGAAATTGATCAATAATTATTACCCAGAGGTGCTTTGTTAACTTTTAGTTTTTAGAATAATATTATAGACAATGCAGACACCTTTTCATAATTCTATAATTAGGGCAATGAGTAGGTCAAGCTAGTAACTGTGGGCTCAATCCTCTGTAACAAAATTATGATAAGATCAGCTTTCATTGGCTAAAATCACTGTCCTCAGTTCCTTCGGGCGAAGTTTGACTAATTCTCAGATCATTGGTTCACGTCTCGTCAGACTGAAATATTCACCCTATCCAACGAACTTGTTCCCTAAGGCCAGGATTACACGTACGTCCTGATAATAATCATATACGACGTTAGCCTAATCACTTTCTGTTTTACGGATTATTTTTTCATCGGAATCTAGTTGATCCCATTCACGCAATCAAATGCAGAGAGATTTAACTGAATTACAGCCAATGAATATGACTATTATATCCACAGGGAATGAGATTTATGAGTCACGGTATCGTTGTTTTCTAGCAGACTAAATCAAAAACCTAGAAGTCATTAAACTAACTGACCATTTCAATATTGTTCAATCTGAGATCTGTTTTTCTGTTGACCTTTGTTACTCCACTGTTCAGATTGGTCATATTTGCTTCATCAATTAATATGGCTGATAGTTCTACAGAAAAGGGGTAACCATGAACAAATTTATTTGTTAAATATATATGAAAATGTGACGAAATTAATAATATTGATTATTTATGAATTTTAGAGTGGCTCATTTCAAAGACGTTGTCAGTAACGTGAACGAAAAAGTAGATATTCGTTGAATTTTAGTTTCAAAAATCTAGATTTTATATTATTCTAATTCAATATTTATTTCTTCAAAACTTCACGGCACGTGTATATGAATGGGCTGATTTGTAAAAAAAAAGATAGTAAACTTATTATTACTCTATTTATCTAAGATACATAAAGATGGCGGTGTGAAATAATCCTAAACCAATGTAAAAATAAAATGGCTATAACTCAATTAGAATTTTGATTTTGTTCTTAACTCTATATCTAATTTTTATTCTGCATATTGAGACTTTTTGTGTCTAAGGATCATTTGTGTGGTGATCATAATAGTTGCTATAATTGAGTCAATCTAAACCCTAGTCATAACATTTTATAGCTATGACACCTATATGACATTATTATAAGTTAATCATTTCTAATGAAGAACATACATATTATTAAATACAAGATTGAATATAATTCCAATGATTTCTTTTATAAAAATTTAAACTATCTACACGTATTCTCATTTCCGAAATTTATCACTGATGACTTTAAGTTGGTTAAAAATATCTTCCATTTTTTTTTAATCTATATTTTATTAAATTGAAGAAAAATAACAGTAAACAAATTAGGGAGAGTTGATTAATTATTTGAAATTATTTATGTTTTTATATACACGTACATGTATTTACAGATTAAGAGATAAGCGATTAGTATGATTCAAATCTGACTCAAAAAGTGGGAATGACTATTGGTTCATGGTTGTAGTATACACTAATCACCACCATGATTAAACATGTGTAACTGGTAATATGACTAGGGTTCAATATGACAAGTTCTTATTTCACTTTGAATTCCATAGCAATGAGAAGAATGTGGCGCAAGCCCTACTTGAAGTCACATTTTATTAGTTTGATTCTATTTATTTATAAATATGGCAATAACTATAAGAGAGACTCGGTAAAATACAAACAGGTTAGATGTGTAGCTAAGGACTCTCGAATACTCCATATAATTCCACAATTCTAATCATTTTTGTTTTTGCATCGAATTGATTGCGATTAGTTGACATTGTTTTAATTGTGTGTCCAATCCGGTTACTTGGACCATGACTAATGAAGCGACCCCAATATGACCCTTATCAGTAGTCGCATGAGTCACAAGCAGAAGACTAACTTTTAAACAATGTAAATTTTATTACCGACAATTTACTGATATCAATTAAGAGAAAACTGGCCCTTGATCAGTGAAGTGAAAAGAATTTGTGGTGAAAGCGATCGAGGGGAGATGTTTCAGCAAGTTTGGAAACAAGCGACTGATTTATTAGATTTTATCCTAGTGTTTTCTGCCAGCTCTATTGAGCCTCATGCTGTCCGTGTTATTGAGTTCAATATTGATATGACATTAAAGAGAGTTTACCCTTGGTAATGCGACCACCATGACAAGTTGATTCCTATATTGACAGTAGATTTTTACTAATTACTCTATGATTAGCCTAGTCAGAGGTAAATCTCCACTGAGACAAACATAAGACGTTAATAAGACCAAACCTTCTCAGACTTTACAACAGATATTAATGCTTCCATGATCAACACAATTTAATTTACTCTGGTTGTAGATTAATTTAGTAGTAAATTTAATAGTTTGCAGGGCTATTTAGGTCAAATAAAGATTTGAATTGGTTTGGTCAGATGATACAACAAAATCTAAACGATTAAATGTTCGCTTGGAAATGTTAAGCGGAAGATAGTTTTTAGTTCATTTACTAATTTTAGTTACAATAAAGGGGCATTGTGTAAGATTAGATAAAGAGCTGACAGTTCTCGCTATAATAGTTAAAAATAGATAATGAAAACAGAATATGCTGAAAATTACAGTCAAATTGCTTCACTCTGAACCGAGATATGAGCGATTCAATTTTAGGTTCGTCATTACTAACGTTGGTACGATAATAAATTCTCGATTATCCATTTTTACATTAAATTATCCATCACAAAATGTATTCAAATCCACTAAATGTCGAATGCTAACGATGGCATCCAGAGTTAATTATGGTCTGGATAAGTTAATTAATGTCTAATTAATAATTTAGATAACATTTCAGACATATAGCAAGACGTGCAATAGGTGAAAAAATAAAATAATAGTTAGATATGCACATTGCGTTGAAGTGAATTTCAAGTGTACAAATTAACAGACAATTTTAATATAAAAAAAACCATCAAACAGAACATTTCGAAAGCATCTTTTTAAAAAATTAGAGCGTTTTTACATGTTCTAAATTACTTCTTACAGGCAAGATTTCTTTAAGAGGAGAGATTAAAAAATAATTAACCAAATTCTCAAAATTTTCAACAAATACAACGCTATGTATGATGTCTTCATCAGACAATTCAAATCCAGATTTTAAAAGAAAACAATTATAAACTTATGTAAATATAATATTCTGGTGTCACAGTCGAACTATAAATTTTGAATGTAACGTCATAGATTAGTATTAAGAGAAAATGAATACGTAATATTTTATATGGAAACGACATGTGACACCATGTCTTGGTGCAGTAAATCTTGTCACAGTGTAATCTAAAAACTTTGTCCAAGATTTTCAATAGGAAATACTTCATGTTGAATAATTACTAATGTGTCGTAATTAACCATAGCTTTCAAAGACAATTAATAAGATGGCGGATTTCATTATCATCCGAGTAGCCAACTCTCTAAAATCTTCATTTACACTCAAATAAAATTAGGAATCCAATGATAACGAGATTCAAATGGGAAATAATTGTTCAGTCCAATTCTTGAGAAGAAATGAAACAAGGAAATTCGGGGACGTGATTTAAAATTAGAATTAACAGTAATAATATTTATATTATCTTCGCCCGAATTGTCCAGAATGAAAATTTTATGGTTAATGAGAACAACTTTTGGCCCGGTTTTGATGGTAATCACACAAGCGTTAAATGATCGGCAGAGAGTGGGGTGGAGCATATGACTCACAGCGAATTAATCGCGCGCCATGACTGGAGGGGCACAAGGATGTCTTCTTAGACCAGTATTGTTTCAAACAATGACAAAAAAATCGCATGTTTTAGTTTTTGTAAAGGGTACAGATTTGGCCACACAGAATGAGTCACTTGTCAAATAATGCAAATTAAATTTGAGCAGATTGGATTTTATTAAAATTGAAGGTCCCGGTATATTTTGGGGGAATGATTAGAAACAAATTGTTAATTAATTCTGAAATGAACGAAATTGAAAAGAAACTTGTGATAGAAAGATAACCTTGAAGCCGGTTATTTCTTTATTGTGCGTAAAAACTACACAGAGAGTACAATAGAAGTGTTCCCTGTCTCCCGCAAATTTCATGTAATTTTTGTCCAGTCTGTTTTAAACAAACTTTGATAACCCACGAAGTCATTAACACATTCAACTTTCAAACATTTGAAATTGATATGTGATCTCTTTTTTTGTAAATAGTCTTGTTGGAGTTGGTTATAAGCTTATTAAAAGTAATTTCAGAAGACAAAGTCATAATATGGTTCATTAAAATATGGCATGAAATCAGAAAAGTCAAATTTAATAATGATATAATAGGATAAGAGAAAGGCGAGCGCGTGATCGGTGGTCAATATGGGTATTACACTTTAAGACAATGTAAAGGTTCTTTTATTGATACTTTCAATGTTAAATTCCAGTATCAAGGTTAAAAGTGTAGATTGCAAAAAATACATTGTATAATACATGTTTAATAGATTTCGGTTTAAAAATAATTGCTAAAGCAAGAAGCGCATAATGGCGAACATAAATTCGATTAATCTACCTAAACAATGCCAATTTTACAAGTGAGAAAATGAAATAATGAATAATACATAAACAACTAAGATTGATACAATCATCGGCCCGATTGCATTATAGTAACATTGTCCAGTTTCTTTGTTAGAACAAAGGATCGATAACTCTTGATAATGACGAGCCATTGATCACACATTTCGATATCTCTTCCATTACAGATAATTGATGTAAGGGAGCTGGGGGGGGGGGGTCTCGTGGGTCCGCCTCAGAGAAAATTTGTGGCGCGTATCTAATATAACGTAACGTCAATTTCAGCAGCTATACCACCCCAAGTAGCAAAAGGCTCGAATTTATACGTTCAATAGAAAGATAATAATAAGCTAATTGTTTATATCGTTACTAACTCCGAAACATTAACGGCTTTCACGCGTTTCTATAGTTTCGTTAAATAATCAGGAAGAATATTTTTCTATTGCACCTGTTAAATAACTTACATTTAACCGAATTATTGACCTTTATCTACTGAGAAGAAGTTTATGTTTATGACAGAACAATAATCTGATCTACTTGTAAATTTGAAATTTAAACAGCTGTATAAAAGCAATTTATTGACAAAATTGTCGAAACTTTGCGAAAAATCACCTCAAATCGAAAATTATATAGATTAGCGATAGCGCAGCTTTGCATGAACAATCATCTTAATCCACAATTCAACAGTAACAAGTATTTAGATTTTATTTATGAATTTATATTCATTTTAGAAGGACCTTTCTTCATCGCCTCAACAAATATTAAAACAGTGATATCCTCTTGTTATATTAATATTAATTAATATTTTTCTAATTTATTTTTTATTTGTGCACAATATGTGAATTATTGTGCTTTAGTCAGTTTTTATTTAAAATGATAATTGTTGAAGGTTGTTCGTGATAGAAAATAATGAATAACGATTATACCTAAAGTCCCATATCTGTGTAAAACATTCAACTGTTTATCATAATATGCTATCAAATTCTTTTTAAGTGTTTTATAGTAAATGATCATAATGATTCTGGTCGTATTTATAATTCCATATAATTACATCAAAATTCTGACAAAACCCTTCCCGAGAATTGGTAACTTCTGAAGTTTTCTAAAAAAATTACAAATCTCATTATATAGGACATACTCTGTATATTTTAGAAATTTGATACCAGTTGAGTGGGTTTAATGGAAATGTCACAATTATAATGATTTATGAATAATGCTAGACCAGGAGCCTCATTCAACAGAGCCTAAATAACATGTATTTTAAGAATGCGGCCCTTTCATTGACCAAGAGCTAAGGTTTGTGCTACTTAAATGAGCAATCAATATTCTTATAATGATTTAGTTTAAGTTTTCATGAAAAGGATCGCATCACTCACATAATTACGGCCTCTGAAGCAAAAATAAATATTCATTGAAATTGTTATTGTTCAGTGCGTCTATCTGCGGACGAGACGTAGACTTAAGACATAGCCTCAGTTTTTATCTGCCTTTTTTTTTTATAGAACTACTTCACAAATACCACAAGAAATCTTTATTCAATCACGAGACTGTATGCATTTGAACTGAAAAATGTCTTCGTTCTGTACACTGCGCTTAAACTTTTACTTACCCCCGCATATAGATCACCCACCCATCAAAGAAGAAATAA